>NC_092225.1:34419954-34741199 GCF_036320965.1 Panulirus ornatus
TGGGACGAGAGTCAGGCAAGACTGGAGAGAGAGGCTTGGGACGAGAGTCAAGCAGGGTGGGAGAGAGATGATCGGGACTAGAGTCAGGCAGGACTGGAGAGAGAGCTTGGGACGAGAGTCAGGCTGGGTAGGAGAGATGGGTTTTGGAAGAGTCAGGTAGGGTAGCAGAGAGCGGCTTGGGACGAGATTTCAGGCAGAACAGGACAGAGAGTCTAGGGAGGAGAGTCACACAGGACAGGAGAGAGAGAATTGGGAGGAGAGGCAGGCAGGACCGGAGAGAGTCTTGGGACGAGAGTCATGCAGGACAGGAGAGAGAGGCTTGGGACGAGAGTCAGTCAGGACAGGAGAGAGAGGCTTAGGACGAGAGTCAGGCAGGACAGGAGAGAGATGGTTAGTACGAGACTCAGGCAGAATAGGAGATAGAGGCCTTGGACGAGAGTCAGGCAGGACACGAGAGCGAGGATTGGGAAGAGACTATGGGAGGTCAGGAGAAAGAGGCTTAGGACGACAGTCAGGAAGGAGAAGAGAGAGAGTCTTGGGACGAGAGTTAGGCGGGACAGGAGACAGAGGCTTTGGAGGAGAGGCAGGCAAGACCGGAGAGAGAGGCATAGGAAGATAGTCAGGCAGGACAGGATAGAGAGGCTTGGGACGAGAGACAGGCAGGATAGGAGGTAGAGGTTTGGGTCTAGAGTCAGGCAGGACAGGAGAAAGAGGCTTGGGAAGACAATGAGGAAGGACAGGAGAAAGAGTCTTGGGACGAAAGTCAGGCAGTACAGGAGAGAGATGCTTGGGCGGAGAGGCAGGCAGTACCGGAGAGAGTCTTTTTGACGAGAGTCAGGATGGACAGGAGAGAGAGGCTTAGGACGAGAGTCAGACAGGACAGGAGAGAGAGGCTTGGGACGAGAATCAGGCTCGGCAGGAGCGAGGCTTGGGACGAGAGTCAGGCCGGGTATGAGAGAGGGTCTTGTGACGAGAGTCATTCAGGACAAAAGAGAGAGGCTTGGGTCGAGAAAGATGCAGGGTAGGAGAGAGAGGCTTGAGACCGAGACAGGTAGGATTGGAAAGGGCAGCTTGGGACGAGAGTCAGGCAGGACAGGTTAGAGAGGGGCATGCGACGAGAGTCAGGCAGGACAGGAGGGAGACACTTGGAACGTGAGTCAGGCAGGACAAGAGAGAGAGGCTTGTGACGAGAGTCAGGCTCGGCAGGAGAGAGGCTTAGGACGAGAGTTAGGCCGGGTAAGAGAGAGGGGCTTTTGACGAGATTCAGGCAGGACAAGAGAGAGAGGCTTGGGACGAGAATCAGGCAAGCTAGGGGAGAGGGTCTTCGTACCAGTGAGGCAAGATAGGAGGGAGAGTCTTGGGACAAGAGTCAGGGAGGAAAGGAGAGAGATGCTTCAAATGTGTTTCAGGCAGGACAGAAGAGAGAGGCATGGGACGAGAGCCAGACAGGACATGAGAGAGAGTGTTAGGACGAAGTCAGGCAGAACAGGAGAGAAAGTCTTGGGACAGTTTCTGGCAGGATAAGAGAGAGAGGCTTGGGATGAGAGTCAGGCAGGAGAGGAGAGGGAGGTTTGGTGCGAGAGTCAGGGAGGACAGGAGAGAGAGGCTTTAGACGAGAGTCAAGCATGACAGGAGAGAGAGGCTTGTTAGGAGAGGCAGGCAGGACCGGAGAGAGAGTCTTGGGACGAGAGTCAGGCAGGATAGGAGAGAGAGGCTTATGACGAGAGTCAGGCAGGACAGGAGAGGGAGGATTGGGACGAGAATCAGGCTCGGTAGGAAATAGGCTTGGGACGAGAGTCAGGCCTGGTAAGAGAGAGGGTCATGTGACGAGGGTCATTCAGGACAAGAGAGAGAGGCTTGGGACGAGAAAGAGTCAGTGTAGGAGAGAGTGGCTTGGAACCGAGACAGGTAGGATTGAAAAGGGAGGCTTGGGACAAGAGTCAGGCAGGACAGGTGAGAGAGGGGCTTGCGACGATAGTCAGGCAGGACAGGAGGGAGACACTTGGAATATGAGTTAGGCAGGACAGGAGAGAGAGGCTTATGACGAGAGTCAGGCAGGAGAGGAGAGAGAGTCTTGGGTGGAGAGTCAGGGAGGACAGGAGAGAGAGGCTGGTGACGAGAGTCAGGCAGGACGTGTGAGAGAGTGTTTGGACGAGAGTCAGGAAGAACAGGAAAGAAAGTCTTGGGACAGTTTTTGGCAGGATAGGAGAGAGAGGCTTGGGATGAGAGTCAGGAAGGAGAGGAGAGAGAGTCTTGGGTCGAGAGTCAGGGAGGACGAGAGAGAGGCTGGTGACGAGAGTCAGGCAGGACAGGAGAGAGAGGGTTGCACGAGAGTCAGGAAGGACAAGAGAGAGAGTCTTGGGACGAGAGTCTGGCGGGACAGTAGAGAGAGGTTTGAGAGGAGAGTCAGGCAAGACCGGAGAGAGAGGCATAGGACGAGAGTCATGCAGGACAGGAAAGAGAGGCCTGGGACTAGAGTCAGGCAGGATAGGAGAGAGAGGCTTGGGACGAGAGTCAGGTAGGGCAGGAGAGAGAGGCATGGGACGAGAATCATGCAGGACAGGATGGAGAGGTTTAGGACGAGAGTCAGGCAAGGCAGGAGAGAGAGGCTTTGGACGAGAGTCAAGCAGGACAAGAGAGAACGTCTTGGGACGAGAGTCAGGCAGGATAGGAGAGAGAGGCCTCGGAGGAGATGCAGGCAGGACCGGAGAGGGAATCTTGGGACGATAGTCAGGCAGGACAGGAGAGCGAGGCTTCGGACGAGATTCAGGCAAGACAGGAGGGAGAGGCTTGGGACGAGAGTCAGGCAAGACAGGAGAGAGAGGCTTGGGAAAAAAGTCAGGCAGGGTTTTAGAAAGAGGATTGGGACGAGAGCCATGGAGGACTTGAGAGAGAGAGCTTGGGACGACAGTCAGGCTGGGTAGTAGAGTGGGGCTTGGGAAGAGAGGTAGGTAGGGTAGGAGAGAGAAGCTTGGGACGAGATTTCAGGCAGGATCGGACAGAGTCTTGGGACGAGAGTCAGGCAGGACAGGAGAGAGAGCCTTAGGACGAGAGTCAGGTAGGACAGGAGAGAGATTCATGGGACGAGAGTCATGCAGGACAGGGTGGAGATGTTTGGGACGAGAGTCAGGGAAGACAGGAGACAAAGTCTTGGGACGAGAGTCAGGCAGGGTGGGAGAGAGAGAATTGGGACGAGAGTCAGGCACGACTCGAGAGAGAGCTTCGGACGAGAGTTAGGATGGATAGGAGAATGGGGCATGGGAAGAGAGGTAGGTAGGGTAGGATAGAGAAGCTTGGGACGAGAGTCAGGCGGGACAGGAGAGAGAGGCTTGGGACGAGAGTCAGGCAGGACAGGAGTGAGAGGCTTGTGACGAGAGTCAGGCAAGACAGGAGAGAGAGGCTTGGGACGAGAGTCAAGCACGTTGGGAGAGAGAGGATTGGGACGAGAGTCAGGCAGGGTAGGAGTGAGGGGCTTGGGAAGAGAGTCAGGTTGAGTAACAAAGAGCAGCTTGGGACGAGATTTCAGGCAGGACAAGACAGAAAGTCTAGGGAGATGACTCAGGCAGGACAGGAGAGAATTGGGAGGAGAGGCAGGCAGGACCGGAGAGAGTCTTGGGACGAGAGTCATGCAGGACAGGAGAGAGATGCTTGGGACGAGAGTCAGTCAGTACAGGAGAGAGAGGCTTAGGACGAGAGTCAGGCATGTCAGGAGAGAGAGGCTTTGGACGAGAGTCAGGCATTAAAGGAGAGGGAGGGTTAGGACGAGAGTCAGGCAGAATAGGAGATAGAGGCCTGGGACCAGTGTCAGGCAGGACACGAGAGTGAGGCTTGTGAAGAGAGTATGGGAAGACAGGAGAAAGAGGCTTAGGACGACAGCCAGGAAGGACAAGAGAGATAGTCTTGGGACGAGATTATGGCGGGACAGGCGAGAGAGGCTTGGAGGAGAGGCAGGAAAGACCGGAGAGAGAGGCACACGACGAGAGTCAGGCAGGACAGGATAGACGCGCTTGGGACGAGAGTGAGGCAGGACAGGAGGGAGAGGTTTGGGTCGAGAGTCAGGCAGGTCAGGAGAAAGAGGCTTGGGAAGACAGTGAGGAATGATAGGAGAGAGAGTTTTGGGACGAAAGTCAGGCAGGACAGGAGAGAGAAGCTTGGGAGGAGAGGCAGGCAGGACCGGAGAGGGAGTCTTGGGACGAGAGTAAGGCAGGACAGGAGAGAGAGGCTTAAGACGAGAGTCAGGTAGGACAGGAGAGATAGGTTTGGGACGAGAATCAGGCTCGGCAGGAGAGAGGCTTGGTCGAGAATCAGGTCGGGTAAGAGAGAGGGTCTTGTGACGAGAGTCATTCATGATAAGAGAGAGAGGCTTAGGTCGAGAAAGAGGCAGGGTATGAGAGAGAGGCTTCGGGCCGAGAAAGGTAGGAATGGAAAGGGAGGCTTGGGACGAGAGTCACTCAGGACCGGTGAGAGAGGGGCTTGCGACGAGAGTCAGGCAGGACAGGAGGGAGACACTTGGAACGTGATGCAGGCAGGACAGGAGAGAGAGGCTTGTGACGAGAGTCAGGCTCGGTAGGAGAGAGGTTTGGGATGAGAGTCAGGCCGGGTAAGAGAGAGGGGCTTGTGACGAAAGTCAGGCAGGACAAGAGAGAGATAGGGTTTGGAGGAGAATCAGGCAGGGTAGGGGAGAGGGTCTTCGTACCAGTCAGGGATGATAGGAGGGAGAGTGTTGGGACAAGAGTCAGGCAAGAAAGGAAAGAGAGTCTTCGAATGTGTTTCAGGCATGACAGAAGAGAGAGGTATGGGAAGAGAGGCAGGCAGGACATGAAAGAGAGTGTTCGGACAAGAGTCTTGTAGAACAGGAGAGAAAGTCTTGGGACACTTTCTGGCATTATAGGATATAGAGGCTTGGGATGAGAGTCAGGCAGGAGAGGAGAGAGAGGCTTGGGGCGAGAGTCTTCGGGGACAGGAGAGAGAGGCTGGAGACGAGAGTCAGGCAAGACTGGAGAGAGAGGCTTGGGACGAGAGTCAAGCAGGGTTGGAGAGAGATGATTGGGACTAGAGTCAGGCAGGACTGGAGAGAGCTTGGGACGAGAGTCAGGCTGGGTAGGAGAGATGGGTTTTGGAAGAGTCAGGTAGGGTAGCATAGAGCTGCTTGGGACGAGATTTCAGGCAGAACAAGACAGAGAGTCTAGGGAGGAGAGTCACACAGGACAGGAGAGAGTGAATTGGGAAGAGAGGCAGGCAGGACCGGAGAGAGTCTTGGGACGAGAGTCATGCAGGACAGGAGAGAGGCTTGGGACGAGAGTCAGTCAGGACAGGAGAGAGAGGCTTAGGACGAGAGTCAGGCAGGACAGGAGAGAGATGGTTAGGACGAGACTCAGGCAGAATAGGAGATGGAGGCCTTGGACGAGTGTCAGGCAGGACAGGATAGACGCGCTTGGGACGAGAGTGAGGCAGGACAGGAGGGAGAGGTTTGGGTCGAGAGTCAGGCAGGTCAGGAGAAAGAGGCTTGGGAAGACAGTGAGGAATGATAGGAGAGAGAGTTTTGGGACGAAAGTCAGGCAGGACAGGAGAGAAAAGCTTGGGAGGAGAGGCAGGCAGGACCGGAGAGGGAGTCTTGGGACGAGAGTAAGGCAGGACAGGAGAGAGAGGCTTAGGACGAGAGTCAGGTAGGACAGGAGAGATAGGTTTGGGACGAAAATCAGGCTCGGCAGGAGAGAGGCTTGGGCGAGAATCAGGTCGGGTAAGAGAGAGGGTCTTGTGACGAGAGTCATTCATGATAAGAGAGAGAAGCTTAGTTCGAGAAAGAGGCAGGGTATGAGAGAGAGGCTTCGGACCGAGAAAGGTAGTAATGGAAAGGGAGGCTTGGGACGAGAGTCACTCAGGACCGGTGAGAGAGGGGCTTGCGACGAGAGTCAGGCAGGACAGGAGGGAGACACTTGGAACGTGATGCAGGCAGGACAGGAGAGAGAGGCTTGTGACGAGAGTCAGGCTCGGGAGGAGAGAGGTTTGGGATGAGAGTCAGGCCGGGTAAGAGAGAGGGGCTTGTGACGAAAGTCAGGCCGGACAAGAGAGAGAGAGGGTTTGGAGGAGAATCAGGCAGGGTAGGGGAGAGGGTCTTCGTACCTGTCAGGGATGATAGGAGGGAGAGTGTTGGGACAAGAGTCAGGCAAGAAAGGAAAGAGAGTCTTCGAATGTGTTTCAGGCATGACAGAAGAGAGAGGTATGGGAAGAGAGGCAGGCAGGACATGAAAGAGAGTGTTCGGACAAGAGTCTTGTAGAACAGGAGAGAAAGTCTTGGGACACTTTCTGGCATTATAGGATATAGAGGCTTGGGATGAGAGTCAGGCAGGAGAGGAGAGAGAGGCTTGGGGCGAGAGTCTTCGGGGACAGGAGAGAGAGGCTGGAGACGAGAGTCAGGCAAGACTGGAGAGAGAGGCTTGGGACGAGAGTCAAGCAGGGTTGGAGAGAGATGATTGGGACTAGAGTCAGGCAGGACTGGAGAGAGCTTGGGACGAGAGTCAGGCTGGGTAGGAGAGATGGGTTTTGGAAGAGTCAGGTAGGGTAGCATAGAGCTGCTTGGGACGAGATTTCAGGCAGAACAAGACAGAGAGTCTAGGGAGGAGAGTCACACAGGACAGGAGAGAGTGAATTGGGAAGAGAGGCAGGCAGGACCGGAGAGAGTCTTGGGACGAGAGTCATGCAGGACAGGAGAGAGAGGCTTGGGACGAGAGTCAGTCAGGACAGGGGAGAGAGGCTTAGGACGAGAGTCAGGCAGGACAGGAGAGAGATGGTTAGGACGAGACTCAGGCAGAATAGGAGATAGAGGCCTTGGACGAGTGTCCGGCAGGACACGAGAGCGAGGATTGAGAAGAGACTATGGGAGGTCAGGAGAAAGAGGCTTAGGACGACAGTCAGGAAGGACAAGAGAGAGAGTCTTGGGACGAGAGTCAGGCGGGACAGGAGACAGAGGCTTTGGAGGAGAGGCAGGCAAGACCGGAGAGAGAGGCATAGGAAGATAGTCAGGCAGGACAGGATAGAGAGGCTTGGGACGAGAGACAGGCAGGATAGGAGGTAGAGGTTTGGGTCTAGAGTCAGGAAGGACAGGAGAAAGAGGCTTGGGAATACAATGAGGAAGGACAGGAGAAAGAGTCTTGGGACGAAAGTCAGGCAGTACAGGAGAGAGATGCTTGGGCGGAGGCAGGCAGTACCGGAGAGAGAGTCTTTTTAACGAGAGTCAGGATGGACACGAGAGAGAGGATTAGGACGAGAGTCAGACAGGACAGGAGAGAGAGGCTTGGGACGAGAATCAGGCTCGGCAGGAGCGAGGCTTGGGACGAAAGTCAGGCCGGGTATGAGAGAGGGTCTTGTGACGAGAGTCATTCAGGACAAATGAGAGAGGCTTGGGTCGAGAAAGATGCAGGGTAGGAGAGAGAGGCTTGGGACCGAGACAGGTAGGATTGGAAAGGGCAGCTTGGGACGAGATTCAGGCAGGACAGGTTAGAGAGGGGCCTGCGAAGAGAGTCAGACAGGACAGGAGGGAGACACTTGGAACGTGAGTCAGGCAGGACAAGAGAGAGAGGCTTGTGACGAGAGTCAGGCTCGGCAGGAGAGAGGCTTAGGACGAGAGTTAGGCCGGGTAAGAGAGAGGGGCTTTTGACGATAGTCAGGCAGGACAAGAGAGAGAGGCTTGGGACGAGAATGAGGCAAGGTAGGGGAGAGGGTCTTTGTACCAGTGAGGCAAGATAGGAGGGAGAGTCTTGGGACAAGAGTCAGGGAGGAAAGGAGAGAGATGTTTCAAATGTGTTTCAGGCAGGACAGAAGAGAGAGGCATGGGACGAGAGCCAGACAGGACATGAGAGAGAGTGTTAGGACGAAGTCAGGCAGAACAGGAGAGAAAGTCTTGGGACAGTTTCTGGCAGTATAAGAGAGAGAGGCTTGGGATGAGAGTCAGGCAGGAGAGGAGAGGGAGGTTTGGTGCGAGAGTCAGGGAGGACAGAGAGAGAGAGGCTTTAGACGAGAGTCAAGCATGACAGGAGAGAGAGGCTTGTTAGGAGAGGCAGGCAGGACCGGAGAGAGAGTCTTGGGACGAGAGTCAGGCAGGATAGGAGAGAGAGGCTTAGGACGAGAGTCAGGCCTGGTAAGAGAGAGGGTCATGTGACGAGAGTCATTCAGGACAAGAGAGAGAGGCTTGGGTCGAGAAAGAGTCAGTGTAGGAGAGAGTGGCTTGGAACCGAGACAGGTAGGATTGGAAAGGGAGGCTTGGGACAAGAGTCAGGCAGGACAGGTGAGAGAGGGGCTTGCGACGATAGTCAGGCAGGACATGAGGGAGACACTTGGAATATGAGTTAGGCAGGACAGGAGAGAGAGGCTTATGACGAGAGTCAGGCAGGAGAGGAGAGAGAGTCTTGGGTCGAGAGTCAGGGAGGACAGGAGAGAGAGGCTGGTGACGAGAGTCAGGCAGGACGTGTGAGAGAGTGTTCGGACGAGAGTCAGGAAGAACAGGAGAGAAATTCTTGGGACAGTTTTTGGCAGGATAGGAGAGAGAGGCTTGGGATGAGAGTCAGGCAGGAGAGGAGAGAGACGCTTGGGTCGAGAGTCAGGGAGGACGAGAGACAGGCTGGTGACGAGAGTCAGGCAGGACAGGAGAGAGAGGCTTGCACGAGAGTCAGGAAGGACAAGAGAGAGAGTCTTGGGACGAGAGTCTGGCGGGACAGGAGAGAGAGGTTTGGGAGGAGAGGCAGGCAAGACCGGAGAGAGAGGCATAGGACGAGAGTCATGCAAGACAGGAAAGAGAGGCCTGGGACTAGAGTCAGGCAGGATAGGAGAGAGAGGCTTGGGACGAGAGTCAGGTAGGGCAGGAGAGAGAGGCATGGGACGAGAATCATGCAGGACAGGATGGAGAGGTTTGGGACGAGAGTCAGGCAAGGCAGGAGAGAGAGGCTTTGGACGAGAGTCAAGCAGGGTGGGAGAGAGAGGATTGGGACGAGAGTCAGTCAGGACTGGAGAGAGAGCTTTGGACGAGAGTCAGGCTGGTTGGGAGAGAGGAGTTTGGGAAGAGAGACAGGTAAGGTAGGAGAGTGAGGCTTGAGACGAGATTTCAGGCAGGACAAGACAGACCGTCTTGGGACGAGAGTCAGGCAGGATAGGAGAGAGAGGCCTGGGAGGAGATGCAGGAAGGACCGGAGAGGGAATCTTGGGACGATAGTCAGGCAGGACAGGAGAGCGAGGCTTGGGACGAGATTCAGGCAAGACAGGAGGAAGAGGCTTGGGACGAGAGTCAGGCAAACCACGAGAGAGAGGCTTGGGACGAAAGTCAGGTAGGGTTGGAGAAAGAGGGTTGGGACGAGAGCCATGCATTACTTGAGAGAGAGAGCTTGGGACGAGAGTTAGGCTGGGTAGTAGAGTGGGGCTTGGGAAGAGAGGTAGGTAGGGTAGGAGAGAGAAGCTTGGGACGAGATTTCAGGCAGGATCGGACAGAGTCTTTGGACGAGAGTCAGGCAGGACAGGAGAGAGAGGCTTGGGACGAGAGTCAGGTAGGACAGGAGAGAGAGGCATGGGACGAGAGTCATGCAGGACAGGGTGGAGATGTTTGGGACGAGAGTCAGGGAAGACAGGAGACAAAGGCTTGGGACGAGAGTCAGGCAGGGTGGGAGAGAGAGAATTGGGACGAGAGTCAGGCACGACTTGAGAGAGAGCTTCGGACGAGAGTTAGGCTGGATAGGAGAGTGGGGCATGGGAAGAGAGGTAGGTAGGGTAGGAGAGAGAAGCTTGGGACGAGAGTCAGGGGGACAGGAGAAAGAGGCTTGGGACGAGAGTCAGGCAGGACAGGAGTGAGAGGCTTGTGACGAGAGGCAGGCAAGACAGGAGAGAGAGGCTTGGGACGAGAGTCAGGCAGGTTGGGAGAGAGAGGATTGGGACGAGAGTCAGGCAGGTTAGGAGAGAGGGGCTTGGGAAGAGAGTCAGGTAGAGTAACAAAGAGTAGCTTGGGACGAGATTTCAGGCAGGACAAGACAGAGAGTCTAGGGAGATGATTCAGGCAGGACAGGAGAGAATTGTGAGGAGAGGCAGGCAGGACCGGAGAGAGTCTTGGGACGAGAGTCATGCAGGACAGGAGAGAGAGGCTTGGGACGAGAGTCAGTCAGTACAGGAGAGAGAGGCTTAGGATGGGAGTCAAGCATGACAGGAGAGAGAGGCTTTGGACGAGAGTCAGGCATTAAAGGAGAGGGAGGGTTAGGACGAGAGTCAGGCAGAATAGGAGATAGAGGCCTGGGACCAGTGTCATGCAGGACACGAGAGTGAGGCTTGGGAGGAGAGTATGGGAAGACAGGAGAAAGAGGCTTAGGACGAGAGCCAGGAAGGACAAGAGAGATAGTCTTGGGACGAGATTATGGCGGGACAGGCGAGAGAGGCTTGGGAGGAGAGGCAGGCAGGACCGGAGAGGGAGTCTTGGGACGAGAGTAAGGCAGGACAGGAGAGAGAGGCTTAGGACGAGAGTCAGGTAGGATAGGAGAGAGAGGCTTGGGACGAGAATCAGGCTCGGCAGGAGAGAGGCTTGGGCGAGAATCAGGCCGGGTAAGAGAGAGGGTCTTGTGACGAGAGTCACTCATGATAAAAGAGAGAGGCTTGGGTCGAGAAAGAGGCAGGGTAGGAGAGAGAGGCTTGGGACCGAGATAGGTAGGAATGGAAAGGGAGGCTTGGGACGAGAGTCACTCAGGACCGGTGAGAGAGGGGTTTGCGACGAGAGTCAGGCAGGACAGGAGGGAGACACTTGGAACGTGATGCAGGCAGGACAGAAGAGAGAGGATTGTGACGAGAGTCAGGCTCGGCAGGAGAGAGGTTTGGGATGAGAGTCAGGCCGGGTAAGAGAGAGGGGCTTGTGACGAGAGTCAGGCAGGACAAGAGAGAGAGAGGGTTTGGAGGAGAATCATGCAGGGAAGGGAGAGGGTCTTCGTACCAGTCAGGGAAGATAGGAGGGAGAGTCTTGGGACAAGAGTCAGGCAAGAAAGGAATGAGAGTCTTCGAATGTGATTCAGTCATGACAGAAGAGAGAGGTATGGGACGAGAGGCAGGCAGGACATGAGAGAAAGTGTTCGGACGAGAGTCTTCTAGAAAAGGAGAGAAAGTCTTGGGACAGTTTCTGGCATTATAGGAGATAGAGGCTTGGGATGAGAGTCAGGCAGGAGAGGAGAGAGAGGCTTGGGGCGAAAGTCTTGGAGGATAGGAGAGAGATTCTGGAGACGAGAGTTAGGCAGGACAGGAGAGAGAGGCTTGCACGAGAGTCAGGAAGGACAGGTGAGGGAGGATTAGATCGAGAGTCATGCAGGACAGGAAAGAGAGGCATGGGACTAGAGTCAGGCAGGATAGGAGAGAGAGGCTTGGAACGAGAGTCATGTAGGACAGGAGAGAGAGGCATGGGACGAGAATCATGCTGGACAGGAGGGAGAGGTTTGGGACGAGAGTCAGGCAAGACAGGAGAGAGAGGCTTGGGACGAGAGTCAGGCAGGGTGGGAGAGAGAGGATTGGGACGAGAGTCAGGCAGGACTTAAGAGAGAGCTTGGGTCGAGAGTCAGGCTGGGTTGGAGAGTGGGGCTTGGGAAGAGAGGTAGGTAGGGTAGGAGAGAGAAGCTTGGGACGAGATATCAGTTAGGATCGGACAGAGAGTCTTGGGACGAGAGTCAGGCAGGACAGAAGAGAGAGTCTTGGGAGAAGAGGCAGGACCGGGGAGAGAGTCTTGGAAAGAGAGGAAAGAGAGGCCTGGGACTAGAGTCAGGCATGACATGAGAGAGAGGCTTGGGACGAGAGTCAGACAGGAGAGGAGAGAGAGGCTTTGGACGAGAATCAGGAAGGACAGGAGGGAGAGGCTTGGGACGAGAGTCAGGCAAGACTGGAGAGAGAGGCTTGGGACGAGAGTCAAGAAGGGTGGGAGAGAGAGGATTGGGACTAGAGTCAGGCAGGACTTGAGAGAGAGCTTGGGACGAGAGTCAGGCTGGGTAGGAGAGAGGGGTTTTGGAAGAGTCAGGTAGGGTAGCAGAGAGCAGCTTGGGACGAGATTTCAGGCAGAACAGGACAGAGAGTCTAGGGAGGAGAGTCACACAGGACAGAAGAGAGAGAATTGGGAGGAGAGGCAGGCAGTACCGGAGAGAGTCTTGGGACGAGAGTCATGCAGGACAGGAGAGAGAGGCTTCGGACGAGAGTCAGTCAGGACAAGAGAGAGATGGTTAGGACGAGACTCAGGCAGAATAGGAGATAGAGGCCTTGGACGAGTGTCAGGCAGGACACGAGAGCGAGGATTGGGAAGAGACTATGGGAGGTCAGGAGAAAGAGGCTTAGGACGACAGTCAGGAAGGACAAGAGAGAGAGTCTTGGGACGAGAGTCAGGCGGGACAGGAGACAGAGGCTTTGGAGGAGAGGCAGGCAATACCGGAGAGAGAGGCATAGGACGATAGTCAGGCAGGACAGGATAGAGAGGCTTGGGACGTGAGACAGGCAGGATAGGAGGTAGAGGTTTGGGTCTAGAGTCAGGCAGGACAGGAGAAAGAGGCTTGCGAAGATAATGAGGAAGGACAGGAGAAAGAGTCTTGGGACGAAAGTCAGGCAGTACAGGAGAGAGATGCTTGGGCGGAGAGGCAGACAGTACCGGAGAGAGAGTCTTTTTGACGAGAGTCAGGCAGGACAGGAGAGAGAGGCTTAGGACGAGAGTCAGACAGGACAGGAGAGAGAGGCTTGCGACGAGAATCAGGCTCGGCAGGAGCTAGGCTTGGGACGAGAGTTAGGCCGGGTATAAGAGAGGGTCTTGTGACGAGAGTCATTCAGGACAAAAGATAGAGGCTTGGGTCGAGAAAGATGCAGGGTTGGAGAGAGAGGCTTGGGACCGAGACAGGTAGGATTGGAAAGGGCAGCTTTAGACGAGAGTCAGGCAGGACAGGTTAGAGAGGGGCCTGCGACGAGAGTCAGGCAGGACAGGAGGGAGACACTTGGAACGTGAGTCAGGCAGGACAAGAGAGAGAGGCTTGTGACGAGAGTCAGGCTCGGCAGGAGAGAGGCTTAGGACGAGAGTTAGGCCGGGTAAGAGAGAGGGGCTTGTGACGAGAGTTAGGCAGGACAAGAGAGAGAGGCTTGGGACGAGAATCAGGCAAGGTAGGGGAAAGGGTCTTCGTACCAGTGAGGCAAGATAGGAGGGAGAGTCTTGGGACAAGAGTCAGGGAGGAAAGGAGAGAGATGCTTCAAATGTGTTTCAGGCAGGACAGAAGAGAGAGGCATGGGAGGAAAACCAGGCAGGACATGAGAGACAGTGTTAGGACGAAGTCAGGCAGAACAGGAGAGAAAGTCTTAGGACAGTTTCTGGCAGTATAAGAGAGAGAGGCTTGGGATGAGAGTCAGGCAGGAGAGGAGAGGGAGGTTTGGTGCGAGAGTCAGGGAAGACAGGAGAGAGAGGCTTTTGACGAGAGTCAGGCATGACAGGAGAGAGAGGCTTGTTAGGAGAGGCAGGCATGACCGGAGAGAGAGTCTTGGGACGAGAGTCAGGCAGGGCAGGAGAGAGAGGCTTATGACGAGAGTCAGGCAGGACATGAGAGGGAGGATTGGGACGAGAATCAGGCTCGGTAGGAAATAGGCTTGGGACGAGAGTCAGGCCTGGTAAGAGAGAGAGTCATGTGACGAGAGTCTTTCAGGACAAGAGAGAGAGGCTTGGGTCGAGAAAGAGTCAGTGTAGGAGAGAGTGGCTTGGAACCTAGACAGGTAGGATTGGAAAGGGAGGCTTGGGACAAGAGTCAGGAAGGACAGGTGAGAGAGGGGCTTGCGACGAGAGTCAAGCAGGACAGGAGGGTGACACTTGGAATATGAGTTAGGCAGGACAGGAGAGAGAGGCTTATGACGAGAGTCAGGCAGGAGAGGAGAGAGAGGCTTTGTCGAGAGTCAGGGAGGACAGGAGAGAGAGGCTGGTGACGAGAGTCAGGCAGGACGTGTGAGAGAGTGTTCGGACGAGAGTCAGGAAGAACGGGAGAGAAATTCTTGGGACAGTTTTTGGCAGGATAGGAGAGAGAGGCTTGGGATGAGAGTCAGGCAGGAGAGGAGAGAGAGGCTTGGGTCGAGAGTCAGGGAGGACGAGAGAGAGGCTGGTGACGAGAGTCAGGCAGGACAGGAGAGAGAGGCTTGCACGAGAGTCAGGAAGGACAAGAGAGAGAGTCTTGGGACGAGAGTCTGACGGGACAGGAGAGAGAGGTTTGGGAGGAGAGGCAGGCAAGACCGGAGAGAGAGGCATAGGACGAGAGTCATGCAGGACAGGAAAGAGAGGCCTGGGACTAGAGTCAGGCATGATAGGAGAGAGAGGCTTGGGACGAGAGTCAGGTAGGGCAGGAGAGAGAGGCATGGGACGAGAATCATGCAGGACAGGATGTAGAGGTTTGGGACGAGAGTCAGGCAATGCAGGAGAGAGAGGCTTTGGACGAGAGTCAAGCAGGGTGGGAGAGAGAGGATATGGAAGAGAGTCAGTCAGGACTGGAGAGAGAGCTTTGGACGAGAGTCAGGCTGGTTGGGAGAGAGGAGCTTGGGAAGAGAGACAGGTAGGGTAGGAGAGTGAGGCTTGGGACGAGATTTCAGGCAGGACAAGACAGACCGTCTTGGGACGAGAGTCAGGCAGGATAGGAGAGAGAGGCCTGGGAGGAGATGCAGGCAGGACCGGAGAGGGAATCTTGGGACGATAGTCAGGCAGGACAGGAGAGCGAGGCTTGGGACGAGAGTCAGGCAAGACAGAAGAGAGAGGCTTGGGACGAGAGTTAGGCAGGGTTGGAGAGAGAGGATTGGGACGAGAGCCATGCAGGACTTGAGAGAGAGAGAACTTGGGACGAGAGTTAGGCTGGGTAGTGGAGTGGGGCTTGGGAAGAGAGGTAGGTAGGGTAGGAGAGAGAAGCTTGGGACGAAATTTCAGGCAGGATCGGACAGAGTCTTGGGACGAGAGTCAGGCAGGACAGGAGAGAGAGGCTTAGGACGAGAGTCAGGTAGGACAGGAGAGAGAGGCTTGGGACAAGAATCAGGCTCGGCAGGAGAAAGGCTTGGGCGAGAATCTGGCCGGGTAAGAGAGAGGGTCTTGTGACGAGAGTCCTTCATGATAAGAGAGAGAGGCTTGGGTCGAGAAAGAGGCAGGGTAGGAGAGAGAGGCTTGGGACCGAGAAAGGTAGGAATGGAAAGGGAGGCTTGGGACGAGAGTCACTCAGGACCGGTGAGAGAGGGGCTTGCGACGAGAGTCAGGCAGGACAGGAGGTAGACACTTGGAACGTGATGCAGGCAGGGCAGGAGAGAGAGGCTTGTGACGAGAGTCAGGCTCGGGAGGAGAGAGGTTTGGGATGAGAGTCAGGCCGGGTAAGAGAGAGGGGCTTGTGACGAGAGTCAGGCAGGACAAGAGAGAGAGAGGCTTTGGAGGAGAATCAGGCAGGGTAGGGGAGAGGGTCTTCGTACCAGTCAGGGAAGATAGGAGGGAGAGTCTTGGGACAAGAGTCAGGCAAGAAAGGAAAGAGAGTCTTCGAATGTGTTTCAGGCATGACAGAAGAGAGAGGTATGGGATGAGAGGCAGGCAGGACATGAGAGAATGTGTTCGGACGAGAGTCTTGTAGAACAGGAGAGAAAGTCTTGGGACAGTTTTTGGCATTATTGGAGATAGAGGCTTGGGATGAGAGTCAGGCAGGAGAGGAGAGAGAGGCTTTGGGCGAAAGTCTTGGAGGACAGGAGAGAGAGGCTGGTGACGAGAGTTAGGCAGGACAGGAGAGAGAGGCTTGCACGAGAGTCAGGAAGGACAGGTGAGGTAGGATTGGATCGCGAGTCATGCAGGACAGGAGAGTCCTGGGACTAGAGTCAGGCAGGATAGGAGAGAGAGGCTTGGAACGAGGGTCAGGTAGGACAGGAAAGAGAGGCATGGGACGAGAATCATGCAGGACAGGAGGGAGAGGTTTGGGACGAGAGTCAGGCAAGACAGGAGAGAGAGGCTTGGGACGAGAGTCAGGCATGGTGGGAGAGAGAGGATTGGGACGAGAGTCAGGCAGGACTTAAGAGAGAGCTTGGGTCGAGAGTCAGGCTGGGTATGAGAGTGGGGTTTGGGAAGAGAGGTAGGTAGGGTAGGAGAGAGAAGCTTGGGACGAGATATCAGGTAGGATCGGACAGAGAGTCTTGGGACGAGAGTCAGGCAGGACAGGAGAGAGAGTCTTGGGAGGAGAAGAGGCAGGACCGGGGAGAGAATCTTGGAACGAGAGTCAGACATGACAGGAGAGAGAGGCTTGGGACGAGAGTCAGACAGGAGAGGAGAGAGAGGCTTGGACGAGAGTCAGGAAGGACAGGAGGAAGAAGCTTGGGACGAGAGTCAGGCAAGACAGGAGAGAAAGGCTTGGGACGAGAGTCAAGCAGGGTGGGAGAGAGAGGATTGGGACTAGAGTCAGGCAGGACTGGAGAGAGAGCTTGGGACGAGAGTGAGGCTGGGTAGGAGAGAGGGGTTTTGGAAGAGTCAAGTAGGGTAGCAGAGAGCGGCTTGGGACGAGATTTCAGGCAGAACAGGACAGAGAGTCTAGGGAGGAGAGTCACACAGGACAGGAGAGAGAGAGTTGGGAGGAGAGGCAGGCAGGACCGGAGAGTCTTGGGACGAGAGTCATGCAGGACAGGAGAGAGAGGCTTGGGACTAGAGTCAGTCAGGACAGGAGAGAGAGGCTTAGGACGAGAGTCAGGCAGGACAGGAGAGCGATGGTTAGGACGAGACTCAGGCAGAATAGGAGATAGAGGCCTTGGACGAGTGTCAGGCAGGACACGAGAGCGAGGATTGGGAAGAGACTATTGGAGGTCAGGAGAAAGAGGCTTAGGACGACAGTCAGGAAGGACAAGAGAGAGAGTCTTGGGACGAGAGTCAGGCGGGACAGGAGACAGAGGCTTTGGAGGAGAGGCAGGCAAGACCGGAGAGAGAGGCATTGGACGATAGTCAGGCAGGACAGGATAGAGAGGCTTGGGACGAGAGACAGGCAGGATAGGAGGTAGAAGTTTGGGTCTAGAGTCAGTCAGGACAGGAGAAAGAGGATTGGGAAGACAATGAGGAAGGACAGGAGAAAGAGTCTTGGGACGAAAGTCAGGCAGTACAGGAGAGAGATGCTTGGGCGGAGAGGCAGGCAGTACCGGAGAGAGAGTCTTTTTGACGAGAGTCAGACAGGTCATGAGAGAGAGGCTTAGGACGAGAGTCAGACAGGACAGGAGAGAGAAGCTTGGGACGAGAATCAGGCTCGGCAGGAGCGAGGCTTGGGACGAGAGTCAGGCCGGGTATAAGAGAGGGTCTTGTGACGAGAGTCATTCAGGACAAGAGAGAGAGGCTTGGGTCGAGAAAGATGCAGGGTAGGAGAGAGAGGCTTGGGACCGAGACAGGCAGGATTGGAAAGGGCAGCTTGGGACGAGAGTCAGGCAGGACAGGTTAGAGAGGGGCCTACGACGAGAGTCAGGCAGGACAGGAGGGAGACACTTGGAACGTGAGTCAGGCAGGACAAGAAAGAGAGGCTTGTGACGAGAGTTAGGCTCGGCAGGAGAGAGGCTTAGGACGAGAGTTAGGCCGGGTAAGAGAGAGGGGCTTGTGACGAGAGTCAGGCAGGACAAGAGAGAGAGGCTTGGGACGAGAATCAGGCAAGGTAGGGGAGAGGGTCTTCGTACCAGTGAGGCAAGATAGGAGGGAGAGTCTTGGGACAAGCGTCAGGGAGGAAAGGAGAGAGATGCTTCAAATGTGTTTCAGGCAGGACAGAAGAGAGAGGCATGGGACGAGAGCCAGGCAGGACATGAGAGAGAGTGTTAGGACGAAGTCAGGCAGAACAGGAGAGAAAGTCTTGGGACAGTTTCTGGCAGGATAAGAGAGAGAGGCTTGGGATGAGAGTCAGGCAGGAGAAGAGAGGGAGGTTTGGTGCGAGAGTCAGGGAGGACAGGAGAGAGAGGCTTTAGACGAGAGTCAGGCATGACAGGAGAGAGAGGCTTGTTAGGAGAGGCAGGCAGGACCGGAGAGAGAGTCTTGGGACGAGAGTCAGGCAGGGCAGGAGAGAGAGGCTTAGGAAGAGAGTCAGGCAGGACAGGAGAGGGAGGATTGGGAAGAGAATCAGGCTCGGTAGGAAATAGGCTTGGGACGAGAGTCAGGCCTGGTAAGAGAGAGGGTCATGTGACGAGAGTCATTCAGGACAAGAGAGAGAGGCTTGGGTCGAGAAAGAGGCAGTGTAGGAGAGAGTGGCTTGGAAACGAGACAGGTAGGATTGGAAAGGGAGGCTTGGGATAAGAGTCAGGCAGGACAGGTGAGAGAGGGGCTTGCGACGAGAGTCAGGCAGGACAGGAGGGAGACACTTGGAATATGAGTTAGGCAGGACAGGAGAGAGAGGCTTATGACGAAAGTCAGGCTCGGCATGAGAGAGGCTTGGGACGAGAGTCAGGCCGGGTAAGAGAGAGGGGCTTGTGACGAGAGTCAGACAGAACAAGAGAGAGAGGCTTGTTACGAGAATCAGGCAGGGTAGGGGAGAGGGTCTTCTTACCAATCAGGCAAGATATGAGGGAGAGTCTTGGGACAAGAGTCAGGGAGGAAAGGAGAGAGAGATATCGAATGTGTTTCAGGCAGGACAGAAGAGAGAGGCTTAGGACGAGAGCCAGGCAGGACATGAGAGAGAGTGTTCGGACAAGAGTCAGGCAGAAAAGGAGAGAAAGTCTTGGGACAGTTTCTGGCTGGATAGGAGAGAGAGGCTTGGGATGAGAGTCAGGCAGGAGAGGAGAGAGAGGCTTAGGGCGATGGTCAGAGAGGACAGGAGAGAGAGCTTGGAGACGAGAGTCAGACAGGACAGGAGAGAGAGGCTTGCACGAGAGTCAGGAGGACAGGTGAGGGAGGATTGGATCGAGAGTCATGCATGACAGAAAAGAGAGGCCTGGGACTAAAGTCAGGCAGGATAGGAGAGAGAGGCTTGGGACGAGAGTCAGCTAGGACAGGAGAGACATGCATGGGACGAGAGTCATGCAGGACAGGAGGGAGAGGTTTGGGACGAGAGTCAGGCAAGACAGGAGACAGAGGCTTGGGAGTAGAGTCAGGCAGGGTGGGAGAGAGAGGATTGGGACGAGAGTCAGGCAAGACTGGAGAGAGAGCTTGGGACGAGAGTCAGGCTGGTTAGGAGAGAGGGGCTTGGGAAGAGAGTCAGGTAGGGTAGGAGAGTGAGGCTTGGTACGAGATTTCAGGCAGGACAAGACAGAGCGTCTTGGGACGAGAGTCAGGCAGTACAGGAGAGAGAGGTTTGGGAGGAGAGTCAGGCAGGGTGGGAGAGAGAGAATTGGGACGAGAGTCAGGCAGGACTTGAGAGAGAGCTTGGGACGAGATTTAGGCTGGATAGGAGAGTGGGGCTTGGGAAGAGAGGTAGGTAGTGTAGGAGAGAGAAGCTTGGGACGAGATTTCAGGCAGGATATGACAGAGAGTCTTGGGACGAGAGTCAGCCAGGACAGGAGAGAGAGTCTTGGGAGGAGAGGGAGGCAGGACCTAGGAGAGAGTCTTGGGACGAGAGTCAGGCGGGACAAGAGAGAGAGGCTTGGGACGAGAGTCAGGGAGGACACGAGTGAGAGGCTTGTGACGAGAGTCTGGCAAGACAGGAGAGAGAGGCTTGGGACGACAGTCAGGCAGGTTGGGAGAGAGAGGATTGTGACGAGAGTCAGGCAGGACTGAAGAGAAAGCTTGGGAGGCGAGTCAGGCTGGGTAGGAGAGAGGGGCTTGGGAAGAGAGTCAGGTAGGGTAGCAAAGAGCCGCTTGGGATGAGATTTCAGGCAGGAAAAGACAGAGAGTCTAGGGAGATGAGTCCGGCAGGACAGGAGAGAATTGGGTGGAGAGGCAGGCAGGACCGGAGAGAGTCTTAGGACGAGAGTCATGCAGGACAGGAGGGAGAGGTTTGGGACGAGTCAGGCAAGACAGGAGACAGAGGCTTGGGAGTAGAATCAGGCAGGGTGGGAGAGAGAGGATTGGGACGAGAGTCAGGCAAGACTGGAGAGAGAGCTTGGGACGAGAGTCAGGCTGGTTAGGAGAGAGGGGCTTGGGAAGAGAGTCAGGTAGGGTAGGAGAGTGAGGCTTGGTACGAGATTTTAGGCAGGACAAGACAGAGCGTCTTGGGACGAGAGTCAGGCAGGACAGGAGAGAGAGGCTTAGGAGGAGAGGCAGGCAGAATCGGAGAGGGAATCTTGGGACGATTTTCAGGTAGGACATTAGAGAGAGGCTTCTGACGAGAGTCAGGCAAGACAGGAGAGAGGCTTGGGACGAGAGTCAGGCAGGGTGGGAGAGAGAGAATTGGGACGAGAGTCAGGCAGGACTTGAGAGAGAGCTTGGGACGAGATTTAGGCTGGATAGGAGAATGGGGCTTGGGAAGAGAGGTAGGTAGGGTAGGAGAGAGAAGCTTGTGACGAGATTTCAGGCAGGATCTGACAGAGAGTCTTGGGACGAGAGTCAGGCAGGACAGGAGAGAGAGTCTTGGGAGGAGAGGGAGGCAGGACCTAGGAGAGAGTCTTGGGACGAGTGTCAGGTGGGACAAGAGAGAGAGGCTTGGGACGAGAGTCAGGGAGGACACGAATGAGAGGCTTGGGACGAGAGTCAGGCAAGACAGGAGAGAGAGGCTTGGGACGAGAGTCAGGCAGGTTGGGAGAGAGAGGATTGGGACGAGAGTCAGGCAGGACTGAAGAGAAAGCTTGGGAGGCGAGTCAGGCTGGGTAGGAGAGAGTGGCTTGGGAAGAGAGTCAGGTAGGGTAGCAAAGAGCGGCTTGGGACGAGATTTCAGGCAGGAAAAGACAGAGAGTCTAGGGAGAGGAGTCAGGCAGGACAGGAGAGAATTGGGAGGAGAGGCAGGCAGGACCGGAGAGAGTCTTAGGACGAGAGTCATGCAGGACAGGAGAGAGAGGCTTGGGACGAGAGTCAGTCAGGACAGGAGAGAGAGGCTTAGGACGAGAGTCGGGCATGACAGGAGAGAGAGGCTTTGGACGAGAGTCAGGCAGGACAGGAGAGGGAGGGTTAGGACGAGAGTCAAGCAGAATAGGAGATAGAGGCCTGGGACCAGTGTCAGGCAGGACACGAGAGCGAGGCTTGGGAAGAGAGTATGGGAAGACAGGAGAAAGAGGCTTACTGCTACAGTCAGGAAGGACAAGAGAAATAGTCTTGGGACGAGATTATGGCGGGACAGGCGAGAGAGGCTTGGGAGGAGAGGCAGGAAAGACCGGAGAGAGAGGCATAGGACGAGAGTAAGGCAGGACAGGATAGACACGCTGAGGACGAGAGTGAGGCAGGACAGGATTGATAGGTTTGGGTCGAGAGTCAGGCAGGACAGGAGAAAGAGGCTTGGGAAGACAGTGAGGAAGGACAGGAGAGAGAGTTTTGGGACGAGAGTCAGGCAGGACAGGAGAGAGAGGCTTGGGACGAGAATCAGGTTTGACAGGAAAGAGGCTTGGGGGAGAATCAGGCCGGGTAAGAGATAGGGTCTTGTGACGAGAGTCATTCAGGACAAGAGAGAGAGAGGCTTGGGTCGATAAAGAGGCAGGGTAGGAAAGAGAGGCTTGGGACCGAGACAGGTAGGAATGGAAAGGGAGGCTTGGGACGAGAGTCACTCAGGACAGGTGAGAGAGGGGCTTGCGAAGAGAGTCAGGAAGGACAGGAAGGAGACACTTGGAACGTGAGTCAGGCAGGACAGGAGAGAGAGGCTTGTGACGAGAGTCAGGCTCGGCAGGAGAGAGGCTTGTGATGAGAGTCAGGCCGGGTAAGAGAGAGGGGCTTGTGACGAGAGTCAGGCAGGACAAGAGAGAGAGGCTTTGGAGGAGAATCAGGCAGGGTAGGGGATAGGGTCTCCGTACCAGTCAGGCAAGATAGGAGGGAGAGTGTTGGGACAAGAGTAAAGCAGGAAAGGAGAGAGAGGCTTCGAATGTGTTTCAGGCAGGACAGAAGAGAGAGGCATGGGACGAGGGCCAGGCATTACATGAGAGAGAGTGTTCGGACGACGGTCAGGCAGAACAGGAGAGAAAGTTTTGGTACTGTTTCTGGCAGGATAGGAGAGAGAATCTTGGGATGAGAGTCAGGCAGGAGAGGAGAGAGAGGCTTGGGATGAGAGTCAGGGAGGACAGGAGAGAGAGGCATGGGACGAGAGTCGTGCAGGACAAGAGAGAGAGGCTGGAGACGAGAGATACGAAGGACAGGGGAGAGAGGCTTTGGATGAGAGTCAGGAAGGAAAGGAGAGGGAGGATTGGATGGAGGGTCATGCAGGAAATGAAAGAGACGTCTGGAACTAGAGTCATGCAGGATAGGAGAGAGAGGCTTGGGACGAGAGTCAGGTAGGACAGGAGAGAGAGGCATGATACGAGAGTCAGGCAGGACAGAAGGAGAGGCTTGGGACGAGAGTCAGGCAAGACAGGAGAGAGAGGCTTGGGACGAGAGTCAGGCAGGGTGGGAGAGAGAGGATTGGGACTAGAGTCAGGCAGGATTGGAGAGAGAGCTTGGGACGAGAGTCAGGCTGGTTAGGAGAGAGGGGCTTGTGAGGAGAGTCAGGCATTGTAGCATAGAGCGGCTTGGGACGAGATTTTGGGCAGGACAGGACAGAGAGTC
Organism: Panulirus ornatus; assembly: GCF_036320965.1. Classification (NCBI taxonomy): domain Eukaryota; kingdom Metazoa; phylum Arthropoda; class Malacostraca; order Decapoda; family Palinuridae; genus Panulirus; species Panulirus ornatus. Next base: position 34,442,549 of record NC_092225.1, read on the forward strand.
TAGGGAGGAGACTCAGACAGGACAGGAGAGAGAGAATTGGGAGGAGAGGCAGGCAGGACCGGAGAGAGTCTTGGGACGAGAGTCATGCAGGACAAGAGAGAGAGGCCTGGGACGAGAGTCACTCAGGACAGGAGAGAGAGTCTTGGGACGAGAGTCAGTCAGGACAGGAGAGAGATTGTTAGGACGAGAATTAAACAGAATAGGAGATACAGGCCTGGGACGAGTGTCAGGCAGGACACGAGAGCGAGGCTTGGGAAAAGAGTATGGGAGGATAGGAGAAAGAGGCTTTGGACGACAGTCAGGAAGGACAAGAGAGTCTTGTGACGAGAGTCTGGCGGGATAGGAGAGAGAGGCTTGGGAGGAGAGGCAGGCAAGAACGGAGAGAGAGGCATAGGACGAGGGTCAGGAAGGACAGGATAGAGAGGCTTGAGACTAGAGTCAGGCAGGACAGGAGGGAGAGGTTTGGGTCGAGAGTCAGGCAGGACAGGAGAAAGAGGCTTGGGAAGACAGTGAGGAAGAACAGGGAGAGAGAGTCTTGGGACGAGAGTCAGGAAGGACAGGAGAGAGAGTCTTGGGAGGAGAGGCAGGCAGGACCGGAGAGAGAGTCTTGGGACGAGAGTCAGGCAGGTCAGGAGAGAGAGGCTTAGGACGAGAGTCAGGCAGGACAGGAGAGAGAAGCTTAGGACGAGAATCAGGCTCGGCAGGAGAGAGGCTTTGGACGAGAGTCAGGCCTGGTAAGAGAGAGGGTCTTGTGACAAGAGTTATTCAGGACAAAAGAGAGAGGCTTGAGTCGAGAAAGAGGCAGGGTAGGAGAGAGAGGCTTGGGACCGACACAGGTAGGATTAGAAAGGGAAGCTTGGGACGAGAGTCAGGCAGGACAGGTGAGAGAGGGGCTTGCGACGAGAGTCAGGCAGAATAGGAGATAGACGCCTAAGACGTGTGTCATGCATGACAGGAGAGCGAGGCTTGGGACGAGAGTCAGGGGGGACAGGAGAAAGAGGTTTAGTACGACAGTCAGGAAATACAAGAGAGAGAGTCTTGGGACGAGAGTCAGGCAGGAGAGGAGAGAGAGGCCTTGGACCAGAGTCAGGAACGACAGAAGAGGAAGGATTAGGTCCAGAGTCATGCAGGAAAGGAAAGAGAGGCCTGGGACTAGAGTCAGGCAGGATAGGAGAGAGAGGTTTGGGACGAGAGTCAGGTAGGACAGGAGAGAGAGGCATGGGACGAGAGTCAGTCAGGACAGGACAGAGAGGCTTGGGACGAGAGTCAGGCAAGACAGGAGAGAGAGGCTTGGGACGAGAGTCAGGCAGGACTGGAGAGAGAGCTTGGGACGAGAGTCAGGGTGGTTGGAGAGAGGTGCTTGGGAAGAGAGTCTGGCCGGGTAAGAGAGAGGGTCTTGTGACGAGAGTCATTCAGTACAAGAGAGATAGGCTTGGGTCGAGAATCATGAAGGGTAGGAGAGAGAGGCTTTGGACCGAGACAGGTAAGATTGGAAAGGGAGGCTTGGGACGAGAATCATTCAGGACAGGTTAGAGAGGGGCTTGGGACGAGAGTCAGGCAGGACAGGAGGGAGACACTTGAAACGTGAGTCAGGAAGGACAGGAGAAAGAGGTTTGTGACGAGAGTCAGGCTGGTAAGGAGAGAGGCTTGGGACGAGAGTCAGGCCGGGTAAGAGAGAGGGGCTTGTGACGAGAGTCATGAAGGACAAGAGAGATAGACTTGGGAAGAGAATAATGCAGGGTAGGGGAGAGGGTCTTTGTACAAGTCAGGCAAGACAGGAGGGAGAGTCTTGGGACAAAAGTCAGGCAGGAAAGGAGAGATATGGGTCGAATGTGTTTCAGGCAGGAGAGAAGAGAGAGGCATGGGACGAGAACCAGGCAGGACAAGAGAGAGAGTCTTCGGACGAGAGTCAGGCAGGACAAGAAAGAGAGGCCTGGGACTAGAGTCAGAAAGGACAGGAGAGAGAGGCTTCGAACGAGAGTAAGGCAGGACTGGAGAGATAGCTTGGGAAGAGAGTCAGGCTGGGTAGGAGAGACGGGCTTTGGAAGAGAGTCAGGTATGGTGGGAGAGTGAGTCTTGGGACGAGATTTCAGTCAGGACAGGACAGAGAGTCTTGGGACGAGAGTCAGGCAGGAGAGGAGAGAGAGGCTTGGGACAAGAGTCAGGCAGGACAGGAGAGAGAGGCTTGACACGAAAGTCAGGCAGGGTAGGAGAGAAGGGTTTGGGACGAGAGTCAGGCAAGTAGGAGAAAGAGGCTTCTGACGAGAGTCAGGCGGCAGGAAAGGAGAGAGAGGTTTGAGACGAGATAAAGGTAGGACAGAAGAGAGAGGCTTATGACGAGAGTCTCATAGGAAAGGAGACAGAGGCTTGGGACGAGAGTCAGGCTGGACAGGAGAGAGAGGTTTGGGCCGAGAATCAGGCACGACATGAGAGATAGACTTAGGACGAGAGTCAGGCAAGACAGAGGAGAGTGGCTTGGGACAAGAGTAATTCAGGACAAGAGAGAGTGGCTTCGGAGGATAGTCAGGCAGGACAGGAGAGAGAGGCTTGGGACGAGAATCAGGCAAGGCAGGAGAGAGAGAGGCTTGGGACAGGGTCAGGCAGGATAGGAGAGAGATGCTTGGGATGACAGTCAGGCAGGAGAGGAGAGAGAGGCTTGGGACGAGAGTCAGGCAGGACAGGAGAGAGAGGCTGTAGACGAGGTTCAGGCAGGACTGGTGAGAGAGGCTTTGGACGAGAGTCAGGAAGGACAGGAGATGGAGGAATGGATCGAGAGTCATGCAGGATAGGAAAGAGGACTGGGACTAGAGTCAGGCAAGACAGGAGAGAGAGGCTTGGGACGAGAGTCAGGTAGGACAGGAGAGAGAGGCATGGGACGAAAGTCAGGCAGGACAGGAGAGAGAAGCTGTAGACGAGATTCAGGCAGGACTGGAGAGAGAGGCTTTGTACGAGAGTCAGGAAGGACAGGAGATGGAGGAATGGATCGAGAGTCATGCAGGATAGGAAAGAGGACTGGGACTAGAGTCAGGCAGGACAGGAGAGAGAGGCTTGGGACGAGAGTCAGGTAGGACAGGAGAGAGAGGCATGGGACGATAGTCAGGCTGGGTAGGAGAGAGGGGCTTGGGACGAGAGTCAGGCAGGTCAGGAGAGAGAGGCTTAGGACGAGAGTTCAGTCCGGACAGCACAGAGTCTTGGTACGAGAGTCAGGCAGGACAGGACAGAGAGTCTTGGGGACGAGGGTCAAGGAATGTGGGAAAGAGAGGGTTGGGATGAGATTTAGGCAGGACTGGAGAGAGAGATTAGGACGAAAGTCAGTCTTGCTAGGAGAGAGAGGCTTAAGACGAGTGTCAGGCAGGGCTTGAGAGAGAGGTTTACCAAGCGATTCAGGCGGGACAGGACAGAGAGGTTTGGGACGATAGTCATGCAGGGTAGGAGAGAGGGGCATGGGACGGGAGTAAGGGAGGACAGGAGAGAGAGGCTTCGGATGAGTGTCAGGCAAGATAGAAGAGAGAGGCTTGCGACGAGAGTTAGGCAGATCAGGAGAGAGAAGCTTAGGATGAGAATCATTCAGGACAGAAGAGAGAAGCATAAGACGAGAGTCAGGCAAGACAGGAGAGAGAGGCCTGGGACGAGAGTCAGGCAGGACACAAGAGAGAGGGTTAGGACGAGAGTCAGGCAGAATAGGAGATAGAGGCCTGGGACGAGTGTCATGCAGGACAGGGGAGCGAGGCTTAGGACGAGAGTCAGGGGGGACAGGAGAAAGAGGCTTAGTACGACAGTCAGGAAGGACAAGAGAGAGAGTCTTGGGACGAGAGTCAGGCAGGAGAGGAGAGAGAGGCTTTGGACCAGAGTCAGGAACGACAGAAGAGTAAGGATTGGATCGAGAGTCATGCAGGACAGAAAAGAGAGGCCTGGGACTAGAGTCAGGCAGGATAGGAGAGAGAGGTTTGGGACGAGAGTCAGGTAGGACAGGAGAGAGAGGCATGGGACGAGAGTCAGGCAGGACAGGACAGAGTTTCTTGGGACGAGAGTCAGGCAAGACAGGAGAGAGAGGCTTAGGACGAAAGTCATGCAGGACTGGAGAGAGAGCTTGGGACGAGAGTCAGGCTGGGTAAGAGAGAGGTGCTAGGGAAGAGAGTCAGGCCGGGTAAGAGAGAGATTCTTGTGACGAGAGTCATTCAGTACAATAGAGAGAGGCTTAGGTCGAGAATCATGCAGGGTAGGAGAGAGAGGCTTGGGACCGAGACAGGTAAGATTGGAGAGGGAGGCTTGGGACGAGAATCAGGCAGGACAGGTTAGAGAGGGTCTTGGGACGAGAGTCAGGCAGGACAGGAGGAAGACACTTGGAACATGAGTCAGGCAGGACAGGAGAGAGAGGCTTGTCACGAGAGTCAGGCTGGTAAGGAGAGAGGCTTGGGACGAGAGTCAGGCAGGGTAAGAGAGAGGGGCTTGTGACGAGAGTCAGGCAGGACAAGAGAGAGAGGCTTAGGAAGAGAATCATTCAGGGTAGGAGAGAGGGTCTATGTACAAGTCAAGCAAGACAGGAGGGAGAGCCTTGGGACAAGAGTCAGGCAGGAAAGGAGAGAGATGCTTCGAATGTGTTTCAGGAGAAAAGAGAGAGGCATGGGACGAGAGCCAGGCAAGACATGAGAGAGAGTCTTCGGACGAGAGTCAGGCAGGACAGGAGAGAGAGGTTTGGGTAAGGGTCAGGCAGGATAGGAGAGAGAGGCTTGGGATGATAGTTAGGCACGAGAGGAGAGGGAGGCTTAGGGCGAGTGTCAGGTAGGATAGGAGAGAGAGTCTGGAGACGAGAGTCAGGCAGGAGAGGAGAGAGAGGCTTTGGACGAGAGTCAGGAACGACAGGAGAGGAAGGATTGGATCGAGAGTCATGCAGGATAGGAAAGAGAAGCCTGGGACTAGAGTCAGGCAGTACAGGAGAGAGAGGCTTGGGATGAGAGTCAGGTAGGATAGGAGAAAGAGGCGTGGGACGAGAGTCAGGCAGGACAGGACAGAGAGGCTTTCGACTAGAGTCAGGCAAGACAGGAGAGAGACGATTGGAACGAGAGTCAGGCAGGACTGGAGAGAGAGCTTGGGAAGAGAGTCAGGCTGGGTAGGAGAGAGGGGCTTTGGAAGAGAGTCAGGTATGGTAGGAGAGTGAGGCTTGGGACGACATTTCAGGCAGGACAGGACAGAGAGTCCTGGGACGAGAGTCAGGCAGGACAGGAGAGAGAAGCTTGGGACAAGAGTCAGGCAGTACAGGAGAGAGAGGTTTGACACGAAAGTCAGGCAGGGTAGGAGAGAAGGGCTTGGGAAGAGAGTCAGGCAAGTAGGAGAAAGAGGCTTCTGACGAGAGTCAGGCGGTAGGAAAGGAGAGACATATTTGGGACGAGATTAAGGTAGGACAGAAGAGAGGCTTGTGACGAGAGACTCATAGGAAAGGAGACAGATGCTTGGGACGAGAGTCAGGCAGGGCAGGAGAGAGAGGCTTGGACCGAGAATCAGGCATAACATGAGAGATGGGCTTAGGACGAGAGTCAGGCAAGACAGAGGAGAGAGGATTGGGACAAGAGTAATTCAGGACAAGAGAGAGTGGCTTCGGAGGAGAGTCAGGCAGGACAGGAGAGAGAGGCTTGGGACGAGAATCAGGCTGGGCATGACAGAGAGAGGCTTGTGACAGGGTCAGGCAGGATAGGAGAGAGATGCTTGGGGCGAGAGTCAGGCAGGACAGGAGAGAGAGGCTGTAGACGAGAGTCAGGCAGGACTGGAGAGAGAGGCTTTGGACGAGAGTCAGGAAGAACAGGAGAGGAAGGAATGGATCGAGAGTCATGCAGGACAGGAAACAGAAGCCTGGGACTAGAGTCAGGCAGGATTGGAGAGAGAGGCTTGGGACGAGAGTCAGGTAGGACAGGAGAGAGAGGCATGGGACGAGAGTCAGGCAGGACAGGAGGGAGAGGCTTGGGACGAGAATCAGGCAAGACAGGAGAGAGAGGCTTGGGACGAGAGTCATGCAGGGTGGGAGAGAGGGGATTGGGACGAGAGTCAGACAGGACTGGAGAAAGAGCTTGGGACGAGAGTCAGGCTGGGTAGGAGAGAGGGGCTTGGGAAGAGAGTCAGGCAGAGTAGGAGAGAGAGGCTTGGGACGAGATTTCAGGCAGGACAGGACAGAGAGTCTTGGGAGGAGATCAGGCAGGACAGGAGAGATACGCTTGGGACGAGTGTCAGGCAGGGCATGAGAGAGAGTCTTGGGACGAGAGTCAGGCGGGACAGGAGTTAGAAGCTTGGGACGAGAGTCAGGCAGGGCAGGAGAGAGAGGCATGGGACGAAAGTAAGGGAGAACAGGAGAGAGAGGCTTGGGACGAGGGTCAGGCAAGACAGGAGAGAGAGGCTTGCAACGAGAGTCAGGCAGATCAGGAGAGAGAGGCTTAGGATGAGAGTCACGCAGGACAGAAGAGAGAAGCATAAGACCAGAGTCAGACAGGACAGGAGAGAGAGGCTTGGGACGAGAGTCAGAGAGGACAGGTGAGAGAGGCTTAGGACGAGAGTCAGGTATGACAGGAGAGAGAGGCTTGGGACGAGGGTCAGGCAAGACAGGAGAGAGAGGCTTGCAACGAGAGTCAGGCATATCAGGAGAGAGAGGCTTAGGATGAGAGTCACGCAGGACAGAAGAGAGAAGCATGAGACGAGAGTCAGACATGACAGGAGAGAGAGTCTTGGGACGAGAGTCAGAGAGGACAGGGGAGAGAGGCTTAGGACGAGAGTCAGGCATGACAGGAGAGAGAGGCTTTGGACGAGAGTCAGGCAGGACAGGAGAGATAGGGTTAGAACGAGAGTCAGGTAGAATAGGAGATTGAGGCCTGGGACGAGTGTCAGGCAGGACACGAGAGCGAGGCTTGGGAAGAGAGTATGGGAGGACAGGAGAAAGAGGCTTAGGACGACAGTCAGGAGGGACAAGAGAGAGAGTCTTGGGACGAGAATCTAGCGGAACAGGAGAGAGAGTCTTGGGAGGAGAGGCAGGCAAGTCCGTAGAGAGAGCCATAGGACGAGAGTCAGGCAGGACAAGATAGAGATGCTTGGTACGAGAGTCAGGCAGGACAGGAGGGATAGGTGTGGGTCGAGAGTCAGGCAGGACAGGAGAAAGAGGCTTGGGAAGACAGTGAGGTAGGATAGGAGAGAGAGTCTTGGGACGAGAGTCAGGCAGGACAGGAGAGAGAGGCTTGGTAGGAGAGGTAGGCAGGACCGGAGAGAGAGTCTTGGGACGAGAGTCAGGCAGGACAGGAGAGAGAGGCAGGACAGGAGAGAGAGGCTTGGGCCGAGAATCAGGCTCGGAAGGAGAGAGGCTTGGGACGAGAGTCAGGCCGGGTAAGAGAGAGGGTCTTGTGACGGAAGTCATTCAGGACAAGAGAGAGAGGCTTGGGTCGAGAAAGAGGCAGTGTAGGAGAGAGAGGCTTGGGCCCGAGACAGGTAGGATTGGAAAGGGAGGCTTGGGACGAGAGTCAGGCAGGACAGGTGAGAGAGGGGCTTGCGAAGAGAGTCAGGCAGAACAGGAGGGAGATACTTGGAACGTGAGTCAGGCAGGACAGGAGAGAGAGGCTTGTGACGAGAGTCAGGCTCGGCAGGAGACACGCTTGAGACGTGCCAGGTAAGAGAGAGGGGCTTGTGACGAGAGTCAGGCAGGACAAGAGAGAGAAGCTTGGGACGAGAATCAGGCAGTGTAGGAGAGAGGGTCTTCGTACCAGTCAGGCAAGATAGGTGGGAGAGTCTTGGGACAAGAGTCAGGCAGGAAAGGAGAGAGAGGCTTGAAATGTGTTTCAGGCAGGTCGGAAGAGAGAGGCATGGGACGAGAGCCAGGCAGGACATGAGAGAGAGTGTTCGGACGAGAGTCAGGCAGAACAGGAGAGAAAGTCTTAGGACAGTTTCTGGCAGGATAGGAGAAAGAGGCTTGGGATGAGAGTCAGGCAGGAGAGGAGAGAGAGGCTTGGGGCGAGACTCAGGGAGGTCAGGAGAGAGATCCTGGAGACGAGAGTCAGGTAGGACAGGAGAGAGAGGCTTGCACGAGAGTGAGGAAGGACAGGTGAAGGAGGATTGGATCGAGAGTCATGCAGGACTGGAAAGAGAGGCCTGGGACTAGAGTCAGGCAGGATAGGAGAGAGAGGCTTGTGACGGGAGTCAGGTAGGACATGAGAGAGAGGCATGGGACGAGAGTCATGCAGGACAGGATGGAGAGGTTTGGGAGGAGAGTCAGGTAGGGCAAGAGAGAGAGGCTTTGGACGAGAGTCAGGCAGGGTGGGAGAGAGAGGATTGAGCCGAGAGTCAGGCATGACTGGAGAGAGAGATTGGGACGAGAGTCAGGATGGTTAGGAGAGAGGTGCTAGGGAGGAGAGTCAGGTAGGGTAGGAGAGTGAGGCTTGGGACGAGATTTCAGGCAGGACAAGACAGAGCGTCTTGTGACGAGAGTCAAGCTCGGCATGAGAGAGGCTTGGGAAGAGAGTCAGGCCGGGTAAGAGAGAGAGGCTTGTAACGAGAGTCAGGCAGGACAAGAGAGAGGCTTGGATCGAGAATCAGGCAGGGTAGGGGAGAGGATCTTCGTACCAGTCAGGCAAGATAGGAGGGAGAGTCATGGGACAAGAGTCAGGCAGGAAAGGAGAGAGAGGCTTCGAATACGTTTCAGGCAGGACAGAAAAGAGAGGCATGGGACGAGAGCCAGGCAGGACATGAGAGAGAGAGTTCTGTCGAGAGTCAGGTAGAACAGGAGAGAAATTCTTGGGACAGTGTCAGGCAGGATAGGAGAGAGAGGCTTGGGATGAGAGTCAGGCAGGAGAGGAGTGAGAGGCTTGGGGCGAGAGTCAGGAAGGACAGGAGAGAGAAGCTGGAGACGAGAGTCAGGCAGGAGAGGAGAGAGAGGCTTGTACGAGAGTGAGGAAGGACAGGAGAGCGAGGATTACTTCTAGAGTCATGCAGGACAGGAAAGAGGCCTGGGACTAGAGTCAGGCAGGATAGGAGAGAGAGGCTTTGGACGAGAGTCAGGTAGGACAGGGGAGAGAGGGATCGGACGAGAGTCATGCAGGACAGGATGGAGAGGTTTGGGACGAGAGTCAGGCAAGGCAGGGGAGAGAGGATTGGTACGAGAGTCAGGCAGAGTGGGAGAGAGAGGATTGGGACGAGAGTCAGGCAGGACTGGAGAGAGAGCTTGGGACGAGAGTCAGGCTGGTTAGGAGAGAGGGGCTTGGAAAGAGAGTCAGGTAGGGTAGGACAGTGAGGCTTGGGACGAGATTTCAGGCAGGACAAGACATAGTATCTTTACACGAGAGTCAGGCAGGACAGGAGAGAGAGGCTTGGGAGGAGAGGCAGGCAGGACCGGAGAGAGAATCTTGGGACGATAGTCAGGCATGACAGGAAAGAGAGGCTTGGGACGAGAGTCAGGCAGGACAGGAGGGAGAGTCTTGGGACGAGAGTCAGACAAGACAGGAGAGGGAGGCTTGGGAGGAGAGTCAGATAGGGTGGGAGAGAGAGGATTGGGACGAGATTCAGGCAGTACTTGAGAGGGAGCTTGGGACGAGAGTTAGGCTGGGTAGGAGAATGCGGTTTGGGAAGAGAGGTAGGTAGGGTAGGAGAGAAGTTTGGGACGAGATTTCAGGCAGGATCGGACAGAGAGTCTTAGGACGAGAGTCAGGCAGGACAGGAGAGATAGTCTTGGGAGGAGAGGGAGGCAGGACCGGGGAGAGAGTCTTGGGACGAGATTCAGGAAGGACAGGAGAGAGAGGCTTGGGACGAGAGTCAGGCAGGACAGGAGTGAGAGGCTTGGGACGAGAGTCAGGTAAGACAGGAGAGGCTTGGGACGAGAGTCAGGCAGGGTGGGAGAGAGAGGATTAGGACGAGAGTCAGGCAGGACTGAAGAAAGAGCTTGGGACGAGAGTCAGGCTGGGTAGGATAGAGAGGCTTGGGAAGAGAGTCAGGTAGTGTAGCAGAGAGCGGCTTGGGACGAGATTTCAGGCAGGACAGGACAGAGAGTCTAGGGAGATGAGTCACGTAGGAAAGGAGAGAGAGAATTGGGAGGAGAGGCAGGCAGGACCGGAGAGAGTCTTGGGAGGAGAGTCATGCAGGACAGGAGAGAGAGGCTTTGGAAGAGAATCTGGAAGGACAGGAGAGAGAGGGTTAGGACGAGAGTCAGGCAGAATAGGAGATAGAGGCCTGGGACGAGTGTCAGGCAGGACACGAGAGCAAGGCTTGGGAAGAGAGTATGGGAGGACAGGAGAAAGACGCTTAGGACGACAGTCAGGAAGGACAAGAGAGATTGTCTTGGGAAGAGAGTCTGCGGGACAGGAGAGAGAGGCTTGGGAGGAGAGGAAGGCAAGACCGGAGAGAGAGGCATTCGACGAGAGTCAGGCAGGACCGGTGAGAGAGTCTTGGGACGAGAGTCAGGCAGGATAGGAGAGAGAGGCTTAGGACGAGAGTCAGGCCGGGTAAGATAGAGGGTCTTCTGACGAGAGTCATTCAGGACAAGAGAGTGAGGCTTTGGTCGAGAAAGAGGCAGGGTAGGAGAGAGAGGCTTGGGACCGAGACAGGTAGGATTCGAAAGAAAGGCTTGGGTCGAGAGTCAGGCAGGACAGGTGATAGAGGGGCTTGCGACGAGAGCCAGGCAGGACAGAAGGTAGACACTTGGAACGTGAGTCAGGCAGGACAGGAGGGAGAGGCTTGTGACGAGAGTCAGGCTCGGCAGGAGAGAGGCATCGCACGAGAGTCAGGCTGGTGTAAGACAGAGGGGCTTGTGACGATAGTCAGGCAGGACAATAGAGAGTGGCTTGGGACGAAGATCATGCAGGGTAGGGGAGAGGGTCTTCGTACCAGTCAGGCAAGATAGTAGGGAGAGTCTTGGGACAAGAGTCAGGCAAGAAAGGAGAGAGAGGCTTCGAATGTGTTTCAGGCAGAAGAATAGAGAGGCATGTGACGAGAGCCAGGCAGGACATGAGAGAGAGTGTTCTGACGAGAGTCAGGTAGAACAGGAGAGAAAGTCTTGGGACAGTTTCTGGCAGGATAGGAGAGAGAGGCTTGGGATGAGAGTCAGGCAGGAGAGGAGAGAGAGTCTTGGGGCGAGAGTCAGGGAGGACATGAGAGAGAAGATGGAGACGAGAGTCAGGCAGGAGAGGAGAGAGAGGCTTGGACGAGAGTGAGGAAGGACAGGTGAGGGAGGATTGCATCGAGAGTCATGCAGGACATGAAAGAGAGGACTGGGACTAGAGTCAGGCAGAATAAGAGAGAGAAACTTGGGACGAGAGTCAGGTAGGACAGGAGAGAGAGGCATGGGACGGGAGTCATGCAGGACAGGATGGAGAGGTTTGGGACGAGAGTCAGGCAAGGCAGGAGAGAGAGGCTTGTGACGAGAGCCAGGCAGGGTGGGAGAGAGAGGATTGGGACGAGAGTCAGGCAGGACTGTAGAGAGAGCTTCGGATGAGTCAGGCAGGACTTTAGAGAGAGCTTGGGACGAGAGTCAGCCTGGTTCGGAGAGAGGGGCTTGGGAAGAGAGTCAGGTAGGGTAGGAGAGTGAGGCTTGGGACGAGATCTCAGGCAGAACAAGACAGAGTATCTTAACACGAGAGTCAGGCAGGACAGGAGAGAAAAGCTTGGGAGGAAAGGCAGGCAGGACCGGAGAGAGAATCTTGGGACGATAATCAGGCAGGACAGGAGGGAGAGTCTTGGGACGAGAGTCAGGCAAGACAGGCCAGAGAGGCTTGGGACGAGAGTCAGCCAGGGTGGAGAGAGAGTATTTGGACGAGATTCAGGTAGGACTTGAGAGAGAGCTTGGGACGAGAGTTAGGCTGGGTAGGAGAGTGGGGCTTGGGAAGAGAGGTAGGCAGGGTAGGAGAGAGAAGTTTGGGACGAGATTTCAGGCAGGATCGAACAGAGAGTCTTAGGATGAGAGTCAGGCAGGACAGGAGAGATAGTCTTGGGAGGAGAGGGAGGAAGGACCTGGGAGAGAGTCTTGGGACGAGAGTCAGGCAGGACAGCAGAGAGAGGCTTGGGACGAGAGTCAGTCAGGACAGGAGTGAGAGGCTTGGGACGAGAGTCAGGCAAGACATTAGAGGCTTGGGACGAGAGTCAGGCAGGGTTGGAGAGAGAGGATTGGGACGAGAGTCAGGCAGGATTGAAGAAAGAGCTTGGGACGAGAGTCAGGCTTGGTAGGAAAGAGAGGCTTGGGAAGAGAGTCAGGTATTGTAGCAGAGAGCGTCTTGGGAGGAGATTTCAGGCAGTAGAGGACAGAGAGTATAGGGAGATGAGTCGGGCAGAAAAGGAGAGAGAGAATTTGGAGGAGAGGCAGGCAGGACCGGAGAGAGTCTTGCGAGGAGAGTCAGGCATGACAGGAGAGAGAGGCTTTGGACGAGAGTCAGGTAGGACAGGAGAGAGAGGGTTAAGACGAGAGTCAGTCAGAATAGGAGATAGAGGCCTGGGACGAGTGTCAGGCAGGACACGAGAGCAAGGCTTGGGAAGAGAGTATGGGAGGACAGGAGAAAGAGGCTTAGGACGACAGTCAGGAAGGACAAGAGAGATAGTCTTGGGAAGAGAGTCTGCGGGACAGGAGAGAGAGGCTTGGAGGAGAGGAAGGCAAGACCGGAGAGAGGCATTGACGAGAGTCAGGCAGGACCGGTGAGAGAGTCTTGAGACGAGAGTCAGGCAGGATAGGAGAGAGAGGCTTAGGACGAGAGTCAGGCCGGGTAAGATAGAGGGTCTGACGAGAGTCATTCAGGACAAGAGAGTGAGGCTTTGGTCGAGAAAGAGGCAGGGTAGGAGAGAGAGGCTTGGGACCGAGACAGGTAGGATTCGAAAGAAAGGCTTGGGTCGAGAGTCAGGCAGGACAGGTGATAGAGGGGCTTGCGACGAGAGCCAGGCAGGACAGAAGGTAGACACTTGGAACGTGAGTCAGGCAGGACAGGAGGGAGAGGCTTGTGACGAGAGTCAGGCTCGGCAGGAGAGAGGCATCGCACGAGAGTCAGGCTGGTGTAAGACAGAGGGGCTTGTGACGATAGTCAGGCAGGACAATAGAGAGTGGCTTGGGACGAAGATCATGCAGGGTAGGGGAGAGGGTCTTCGTACCAGTCAGGCAAGATAGTAGGGAGAGTCTTGGGACAAGAGTCAGGCAAGAAAGGAGAGAGAGGCTTCGAATGTGTTTCAGGCAGAAGAATAGAGAGGCATGTGACGAGAGCCAGGCAGGACATGAGAGAGAGTGTTCTGACGAGAGTCAGGTAGAACAGGAGAGAAAGTCTTGGGACAGTTTCTGGCAGGATAGGAGAGAGAGGCTTGGGATGAGAGTCAGGCAGGAGAGGAGAGAGAGTCTTGGGGCGAGAGTCAGGGAGGACATGAGAGAGAAGATGGAGACGAGAGTCAGGCAGGAGAGGAGAGAGAGGCTTGGACGAGAGTGAGGAAGGACAGGTGAGGGAGGATTGCATCGAGAGTCATGCAGGACATGAAAGAGAGGACTGGGACTAGAGTCAGGCAGAATAAGAGAGAGAAACTTGGGACGAGAGTCAGGTAGGACAGGAGAGAGAGGCATGGGACGGGAGTCATGCAGGACAGGATGGAGAGGTTTGGGACGAGAGTCAGGCAAGGCAGGAGAGAGAGGCTTGTGACGAGAGCCAGGCAGGGTGGGAGAGAGAGGATTGGGACGAGAGTCAGGCAGGACTGTAGAGAGAGCTTCGGATGAGTCAGGCAGGACTTTAGAGAGAGCTTGGGACGAGAGTCAGCCTGGTTCGGAGAGAGGGGCTTGGGAAGAGAGTCAGGTAGGGTAGGAGAGTGAGGCTTGGGACGAGATCTCAGGCAGAACAAGACAGAGTATCTTAACACGAGAGTCAGGCAGGACAGGAGAGAAAAGCTTGGGAGGAAAGGCAGGCAGGACCGGAGAGAGAATCTTGGGACGATAATCAGGCAGGACAGGAGGGAGAGTCTTGGGACGAGAGTCAGGCAAGACAGGCCAGAGAGGCTTGGGACGAGAGTCAGCCAGGGTGGAGAGAGAGTATTTGGACGAGATTCAGGTAGGACTTGAGAGAGAGCTTGGGACGAGAGTTAGGCTGGGTAGGAGAGTGGGGCTTGGGAAGAGAGGTAGGCAGGGTAGGAGAGAGAAGTTTGGGACGAGATTTCAGGCAGGATCGAACAGAGAGTCTTAGGATGAGAGTCAGGCAGGACAGGAGAGATAGTCTTGGGAGGAGAGGGAGGAAGGACCTGGGAGAGAGTCTTGGGACGAGAGTCAGGCAGGACAGCAGAGAGAGGCTTGGGACGAGAGTCAGTCAGGACAGGAGTGAGAGGCTTGGGACGAGAGTCAGGCAAGACATTAGAGGCTTGGGACGAGAGTCAGGCAGGGTTGGAGAGAGAGGATTGGGACGAGAGTCAGGCAGGATTGAAGAAAGAGCTTGGGACGAGAGTCAGGCTTGGTAGGAAAGAGAGGCTTGGGAAGAGAGTCAGGTATTGTAGCAGAGAGCGTCTTGGGAGGAGATTTCAGGCAGTAGAGGACAGAGAGTATAGGGAGATGAGTCGGGCAGAAAAGGAGAGAGAGAATTTGGAGGAGAGGCAGGCAGGACCGGAGAGAGTCTTGCGAGGAGAGTCATGCAGGACAGGAGAGAGAGGCTTTGGACGAGAGTCAGGAAGGACAGGAGAGAGAGGGTTAGGACGAGAGTCAGGCAGAATAGGAGATAGAGGCATGGGACGAGTGTCAGGCAGGACACGAGAGCAAGGCTTGGGAAGAGAGTATGGGAGGACAGGAGAAAGAGGCTTAGGACGACAGTCAGTAAGGACAAGAGAGATAGTCTTGGGACGAGAGTCAGGCAGGACAGGTGATAGAGGGGTTTGCGACGAGATTCAGGCCGGTGTAAGAGAGAGGGGTTTGTGACGATAGTCAGGGAGGACAAGAGAGAGAGGCTTGGGACGAAGATCATGCAGGGTAGGGGAGAGGGTCTTCGTACCAGTCAGGCAAGATAGTAGAGAGAGTCTTGGGACAAGAGTCAGGCAAGAAAGGAAAGAGAGGCTTCGAATGTGTTTCAGGCAGGACAGAAGAGAGAGGCATGGGACGTGAGCCAGGCAGGACATGAGAAAGAGTGTTCCGAGGAGAGTCAGACAGAACAGGAGAGAAAGTTTTGCGACAGTTTTCAGGCAAAACAGAAGAGAGAGGCATGGGACGTGAGCCAGGGAGGATAGGAGAGAGATTCTTGGGATGAGAGTCAGGCAGGAGAGGAGAGATAGGCTTGGGGCGAGAGTCAGGGAGGACAGGAGAGAGACGCTGAAGACGAGAGTAGGACAGGATAGGAGAGAGAGTCTTGCATGAGAGTCAGGAAGGACAGGTGAGGGAGGATTGGATCGAGAGTCATGCAGGACAGGAAAGAGAGGCCTGGGAATAGAGTCAGACAGGATAGGAGAGAGAGGCTTGGGACGAGAGTCAGGTAGGACAGGAGAGAGAGGCATGGGACGAGAGTCATGCAGGACAGGAGGGAGAGGTTTGTGACGAGATTCAGGCAAGACAGGAGAGAGAGGCTTGGGATGAGAGTTAAGCAGGGTGGGAGAGAGAGGATTGGGACGAAAGTCAGGCAGGACTGGAGAGAGAGCTTGTTACGAGAGTCAGGCTTGTTAGGAGAAAGGGGCTTGGGAAGAGAGTCAGGTAGGGTAGGAGAGTGAGGTTTGGGACGACATTTCAGCCAGGACAAGACAGAGCGTCTTGGGACGAGAGTCAGGCAGGACAGGATAGACAGGCTTGGGAGGAGTGGCAGGCAGGACCAGAGAGGGAATCTTGGGACGATAGTCAGGCAGGACAGGAGAGACAGGCTTGGGACGAGAGTCAGTCAGGACAGGATGGAGAGGCTTGGGACGAGAGTCAGGCAGGACAGGCCAGAGAGGCTTGGGACTAGAGTCAGGCAGGACTGAATAGAGAGTCTTGGGACGAGAGTCAGGCAGGATAGGAGAGAGAGGCTTAGGACGAGAGTCAGTCAGAACAGGAGAGAGAGGTTTGGGACGAGAATCAAGCTCGGCAGGAGAGAGGCTTTGGACGAGAGGCAGGCCGGGTAAGAGAAAGGGTCTTGTGACGAGAGTCATTCAGGACAAGAGAAAGAGGCTTGGGTCGAGAAAGTCAGGCAGGACGAGAGTCAGGCAGGACAGGATAGACAGGCTTGGGAGGAGTGGCAGGCAGGACAAGAGAGGGAATCTAGGGACGATAGTCAGGCAGGACAGGAGAGACAGGCTTGGGACGAGATTCAGTCAGGACAGGATGGAGAGGCTTGGGACGAGAGTCAGGCAGGACAGGCCAGAGAGGCTTGGGACGAGAGTCAGGCAGGACTGAATAGAGAGTCTTGGAACGAGAGTCAGGCAGGATAGGAGAGAGAGGCTTAGGACGAGAGTCAGGCAGGACAGGAGAGAGAGGTTTAGGACGAGAATCAAGCTCGGCAGGAGAGAGGCTTTGGACGAGAGTCAGGCCGGGTAAGAGAAAGGGTCTTGTGACGAGAGTCATTCAGGACAAGAGAAAGAGGCTTGGGTCGAGAAAGAGGCAGTGTAGGAGAGAGAGGCTTGGGACCGAGACAGGTAGGATTAGAAAGGGAGGCTTGGGACGAGAGTCAGGCAGGACAGGTGAGAGAGGGGCTTGCGACGAGAGTCAGGCAGGACAGGAGGGAGACACATGGAATGTGAGTCAGGCAGGACAGGAGAGACAGGCTTGTGACGAGAGTCAGGCTCGGCAAGAGAGAGGCCTGGGAAGAAAGTCAGGCCGGGTGAGAGAGAGAGGCTTGTGACGAGAGTCAGGCAGGACAAGAGAGAGAGGCTTCTTACGAGAATCAGGCAGGGTAGGGGAGAGGGTCTTCGTACCCGTCAGGCAAGAGAGGAGGGAGAGTCTTGGGACAAGAGTCAGGCAGGAAAGGAGAGAGAGGCTTCGAATGTGTTTCAGGCAAGACAGAACAGAGAGGCGTGGGACGAGAGCCAGGCAGGACATGAGAGAGAGTGTTCGGACGCGAGTGAGGTAGAACAGGAGAGAAAGTCTTGGGACAGTTTCTGGCAGGATAGGAGAGAGAGGCTTGGGTTTAGAGTCAGGCAGGAGAGGAGAGAGAGGCTTGGGGCGAGAGTCAGGAAGGACAGGAGAGATAAGCTGGAGACGAGAGTCAGGCAGGAGAGGAGAGAGAGGCTTGCACGAGAGTGAGGAAGGACAGGTGAGGGAGGATTGCATCGAGAGTCATGCAGGACAGGAAAGAGAGGCCTGGGACTAGAGTCAGGCAGGATAGGAGAGAGAGGATTGGGACGAGAGTCAGGTACGACAGGAGAGAGAGGCATGGGACGAGAGTCATGCAGGACAGGATGGAGAGGTTTGGGACTAGAGTCAGGCAAGGCAGGAGAGAGAGGATTGGGACGAGAGTCAGGCAGGGTGGGAGAGAGAGGATTGGGATGAGAGTCAGGCAGGACTGGAGAGAGAGCTTGGGACGAGAGTCAGGCTGGTTAGGAGAGAGGAGCATGGGAAGAGAGCCGGGTAGGGTAGGAGAGTGAGGCTTGGGACGAACTTTCAGGCAGGACAAGACAGAGTATTTTGACACGAGAGTCAGGCAGGACAGGAGAGAGAGGCTTGGGAGGAGAGGCAGGCAGGGCCGGAGAGAGAATCTTTGACGATAGTCAGGCAGGACAGGAGAGAGAGGCTTGGGACGAGAGTCAGGCAGGACAGGAGGGAGAGTCTTGGGACGAGAGTCAGGCAAAAGAGGCCAGAGAGGCTTGGGACGAGAGTGAGCCAGGGTGGGAGAGAGAGGATTGGGACGAGATTCAGGTAGGACTTGAGAGAGAGCTTGGGACGTGTGTTAGGCTGGGTAGGAGAGTGGGGCTTGGTAAGAGAGGTAGGTAGGGTAGGAGAGAGAAGTTTGGGACGAGATTTCAGGCAGGATCGGACAGAGATTCTTAGGACGAGAGTCAGGCAGGACAGGAGAGATAGTCTTGGGAGGAGAGGGAGGCAGGACGGGGGAGAGAGTCTTGGGACGAGAGTCAGGAAGGACAGGAGAGAGAGGCTTGGGACGAGAGTCAGGCAGGACAGGAGTGAGAGGCTTCGGATGAGAGTCAGGCAAGACAGGACAGGCTTAGGACGAGAGTGAGGCAGGGTGGGAGAGAGAGGATTGGGACGAGAGTCAGGCAGGACTGAATAAAGAGCTTGGGACGAGAGTCAGTCTGGGTAGGAGAGAGAGTCTTGGGAAGAGAGTCAGGTAGTGTGTCAGAGAGCGGCTTGGGACGAGATTTCAGGTAGGACAGGACAGAGAGTATAGTGAGATGAGTCAGGCAGGAAAGGAGAGAGAGAATTGGGAGGAGAGGGAGGCAGGACCGGAGAGAGTCTTGGGAGGAGAGTCATGCAGGACAGGAGAGAGAGGCTTTGGACGAGTGTCAGGCAGGAGAGGAGAGAGAGGGTTAGGACTAGAGTCAGGCAGAATAGGAGATAGAGGCCTGGGACGAGTGTCAGGCAGGACACGAGAGAAAGGCTTGGGAAGAGAGTATGGGAGGACAGGAGAAAGAGGCTTAGGACGACAGTCAGGAAGGACAAGTGAGAGAGTCTAATGATGAGAGTCTGGCGGGACAGGAGAGAGAGGCTTGTGAGGAGAGGAAGGCAAGACCGGAAAGAGAGGCATAGGATGAGAGTCATGCAGGACCGGAGAGAGATTCTTTGGACGAGAGTCAGGCAGGACATTAGAGACAAGCTTAGGACGAGAGTCAGGCAAGACAGGAGAGAGAGGTTTGGGACGAGAATCAGGCTCGGCAGGAGAGAGGCTTGGGACGAGAGTCATGCCGTGTAAGAGAAAGGGTCTTGTGACGAGAGTCATTCAGGACAAGAGAAAGAGGATTGGGTCGAGAAAGAGGCAGTGTACGAGAGAGAGGCTTGGGACCGAGACAGGCAGAATTGGAAAGGGAGGCTTGGGACGAGAGTCAGGCAGGACAGGTGAGAAAAGGGCTTGCGACGATAGTCAGGCAAGACAGGAGGGAGACACATGGAATGTGAGTCAGGCAGGACAGGAGAGAGAGGCTTGTGACGAGAGTCATGCTCGGCAGGAGAGAGGCTTGGGAAGAGAGTCAGGCCGGGTAAGAGAGAGAGGCTTGTGACGAGAGTCAGGCAGGACAAGAGAGAGAGGATTGGGACGAGAATCAGGCAGGGTAGGGGAGAGGGTCTTCGTACCAGTCGGGCAAGATAGGAGGGAGAGTCTTGGGACAAGAGTCAGGCAGGAAAGGAGAGAGAGGCTTCGAATGTGTTTCAGGCAGGACAGAAGAGAGAGGCATGGGACGAGTGCCAGGCAGGACATGAGAGAGAGTGTTCAGACGAGAGTCAGGTAGAACAGGAGAGAAAGTCTTGGGACAGTTTCTGGCAGGATAGGAGAGAGAGGCTTGGGATGAGAGTCAGGCAGGAGAGGAGAGAGAGGCTTGGGGAGAGTCAGGGAGGACAGGAGAGAGAAGATTGAGACGAGTGTCAGGCAGGACAGGAGAGAGAGGCTTGTATGAGAGTGAGGAAGGACAGGTGAGGGAGGATTACTTCTAGAGTCATGCAGGACAGGAAAGAGAGGCCTGGGACTAGAGTCAGGTAGGATAGGAGAGAGAGGCTTGGGACGAGAGTCAGATAGGACAGGAGAGAGAGGCATGTTACGAGAGTCATGCAGGACAGGATGGAGAGGTTTGGGACGAGAGTCAGGCAAGGCAGGAGAGAGAGAATTGGGACGAGAGTCAGGCAGGGTGGGAGAGAGAGCATTGGGACGAGAGTCAGGCAGGACTGGAGAGAGAGGTTGGGACGAGAGTCAAGCTGGTTAGGAAAGAGGTGCTTGGGAAGAGAGTCAGGTAGATAAGGAGAGTGAGGCTTGGGACGAGATTTCAGGCAGGACAAGACAGAGTATCTTGACACGAGAGTCAGGCAGGGCAGGAGAGAGAGGCTTGGGAGGAGAGGCAGGCAGGACAGGAGAGAGAATCTTTTACGATAGTTAGGCAGGACAGGAGAGAGAGGCTTGGGACGAGAGTCAGGCAGGACAGGAGGGAGAGTCTTGGGACGAGAGTCAGGCAAGACAGGCCAGAGCTTGGGAGGAGAGTCAGCAAGGGTGGGAGAGAGAGTATTGGGACGAGATTCAGATAGGACTTGAGAGAGAGCTTGGGACGAGAGTTAGGCTGGGTAGGAGAGTGGGGCTTGGGAAGAGAGGTATGTAGGGTAGGAGAGAGAAGTTTGCGAAGAGATTTCAGTCATAATCGGACAGAGAGTCTTAGGACGAGAGACAGGCAGGACAGGAGAGATAGTCTTGGGAGGAGATGGAGGCAGGACCGGGGAGAGAGTCTTGGTACGAGAGTCAGGAAGGAAAGGAGAGAGAGGCTTGGGACGAGAGTCAGTCAGGACAGGAGTGAGAGGCTTGGGACGAGAGTGAGGCAAGAAAGGAGAGGCTTGGGACGAGAGTGAGGCAGGGTGGGAGAGAGAGGATTGGGACGAGAGTCAGGCAGGACTGAAGAAAGTGCTTGGGAAGAGAATCAGGCTGGGTAGGAGAGAGAGGCTTGGGAAGAGAGTCAGGTAGTTTAGCAGAGAGCGGCTTGGGACGAGATTTCAGGCAGAACCGGACTGAGAGTCTAGTGAGATGAGTCGGGCAGGAAAGGAGAGAGAGAATTGGGAGGAGAGGGAGGCAGGACCGGAGAAAGTCTTGGGAGGAGAGTCATGCAGGACATGAGAGAGAGGCTTTGGACGAGAGTCAGGAAGGACAGGTTACAGAGGGTTATGACGAGAGTCAGGCAGAATAGGAGATAGAGACCTGAGACAAGTGTCAGAAGGGACACGAGAGCAAGGCTTGGGAAGAGAGTATGGGAGGACAGGAGAAAGACGCTTAGGACGACAGTCGGTAAGGACAAGAGAGATAGTCTTGGGACGAGAGTCTGGCGGGACAGGAGAGAGAGGCTTGGGAGGAGAGGAAGGCAAGACCGGAGAGAGAGGCATTGGACGAGAGTCAGGCCGGGCCGGAGAGAGAGTCTTTAGACGAGAGTCAGGCAGGACAGGAGAGAGAGGCTTAGGACGAGAGTCAGGCTGGGTAAGAGAGAGGGTCTTGTGACGAGAGTCATTCAGGACAAGAGAGAGAGGCTTTGGTCGAGAAAGAGGCAGGGTAGGAGAGAGAGGCTTAGGACCGAGACAGGTAGGATTGGAAAGGGAGGCTTGTGACGAGAGTCAGGCAGGACAGGTGATAGAGGGGCTTGCGACGAGAGTCAGGCCGGTGTAAGAGAGAGGGGATTGCGACGATAGTCAGGCAGGACAAGAGAGAGAGGCTTGGGAAGAAGATCATGCAGGGTAGGGGAGAGGGTCTTCGTACTAGTCAGGCAAGATAGTAGGGAGAGTCTTGGGACAAGAGTCAGGCAAGAAAGGAAAGAGAGGCTTCGAATGTGTTTCAGGCAGGAAAGAAGAGCGAGTGTTCGGACGAGAGTCAGGCAGAACAGGAGAGAGTTTTGGGACAGTTTTCAGGCAAGACAGAAGAGAGAGGCATGGGACATGAACCAGGCAGGAACGTAGAGAGAGTCTTGGGATGAGAGTCAGGCAGGAACGTAGAGAGAGGCTTGGGGCGAGAGTAACGGAGGACAGGAAAGAGAGGCTGAAGACGAGAGTCAGGCAGGATAGGAGAGAGAGTCTTGCACGAGAGTCAGGAAGGACAGGTGAGGGAGGATTGGATCGAGAGTCATGCAGGACAGGAAAGAGAGGCTTGGGAATAGAGTCAGACTGGATAGGAGAGAGAGGCTTGGGACGAGAGTCAGGCAGGACAGGAGAGAGAGGCATGGGAGGAGAGTCATGCAGGACAGAATGGAGAGGTTTGTGACGAGATTCAGGCAAGAGAGGAGAGAGAGGCTTGGGATGAGAATCAAGCAGGGTGGAAGAGATAGGATTGGGACGAAAGTCAGGCAGGACTGGAGAGAGAGCTTGTTACGAGAGTCAGGCTTCTTAGGAGAAAGGGCTTGGGAAGAGAGTCAGGTAGGGTAGGAGAGTGAGGCTTGGGACGACATTTCAGCCAGAACAATACAGAGCGTCTTGGGACGAGACTCAGGCAGGACAGGAGAGAGAGGCTTAGGACGAGAGTCAGGCCGGGTATGAGAGAGGGTCTTGTGATGAGAGTCATTCAGAACAGGAGAGAGAGGCTTTGGTCGAGAAAGAGGCAGGGTAGGAGAGAGAGGCTTGGGACCGAGACCGGTAGGATTGGAAAGGAAGGCTTGGGACGAGAGTCAGGCAGGACAGGTGATAGAGGGGCTTGCGACGAGAGCCAGGCAGGACAGAAGGGAGACACTTGGAACGTGAGTCAGGCAGGACAGGAGGGAGAGGCTTGTGACGAGAGTCAGGCTCGGCAGGAGAGAGGCATCGGACGAGAGTCAGGCTGGTGTAAGAGAGAGGGGCTTGTGACGATAGTCAGGCAGGAAAATAGAGAGTGGCTTGGGACGAAGATCATGCAGGGTAGGGGAGAGGGTCTTCGTACCAGTCAGGCAAGATAGTAGGGAGAGTCTTGGGACAAGAGTCAGGCAAGAAAGGAGAGAGAGGCTTCGAATGTGTTTCAGGCAGAAGAATAGAGAGGCATGTGACGAGAGCCAGGCAGGACATGAGAGAGAGTGTTCTGACGAGAGTCAGGTAGAACAGGAGAGAAAGTCTTGGGACAGTTTCTGGCAGGATAGGAGAGAGAGGCTTGGGATGAGAGTCAGGCGGGAGAGGAGAGAGAGGCTTGGGGTGAGAGTCAGGGATGCCATGAGAGAGAAGCTGGAGACGAGAGTCAGGCAGGAGAGGAGAGAGAGGCTTGCTGGAGAGTGAGGAAGGACAGGTGAGGGAGGATTGCATCGAGAGTCATGCAGGACATGATAGAGAGGCCTGGGACTAGAGTCAGGCAGGAAAAGAGGGAGAAACTTGGGACGAGAGTCAGGTAGGACAGGAGAGAGAGGCATGGGACGAGAGTCATGCAGGACAAGATGGAGAGGTTTGGGACGAGAGTCAGACAAGGCAGGAGAGAGAGGCTTGGGACGAGAGCCAGGCAGGGTGGGGGAGAGACTATTGGGACGAGAGTCAGGCAGGACTGTAGAGAGAGCTTGGGACGAGAGTCAGGCAGGACTGTAGAGAGAGCTTGGGACGAGAGTCAGGCTGGTTAGGAGAGAGGGGCTTGGGAAGAGAGTCAGGTAGGGTAGGAGAGTGAGGCTTGGGACGAGATATCAGGCAGGACAAGACAGAGTATCTTAACACGAGAGTCAGGCAGGACAGGAGAGAGAGGCTTGGGAGGAGAGGCAGGCAGGACCGGAGAGAGAATCTTGGGAGTATAATCAGGCAGGACAGGAGAGAGAGGCTTGGGACGAGAGTCAGGCAGGACAGGAAGGAGAGTCTTGGGACGAGAGTCAGGCAAGACAGGCCAGAGAGGCTTGGGACGAGAGTCAGCCAGGGTGGAGAGAGAGGATTGGGACAAGATTCAGGTAGGACTTGAGAGAGAGCTTGGGACGAGAGTTAGGCTGGGTAGGAGAGTGGGGCTTGGAAAGAGAGGTAGGTAGGGTAGGAGAGAGAAGTTTGGGACGATATTTCAGGCAGGATCGAACAGAGAGTCTTAGGATGAGAGTCAGGCAGGACAAGAGAGATAGTCTTGGGAGGAGAGGGAGGCAGGACCTGGGAGAGAGTCTTGGGACGAGAGTCATGCAGGACAGGAGAGAGAGGCTTGGGACGAGAGTCAGGCAGGACAGGAGTGAGAGGCTTCGGATGAGAGTCAGGCAAGACAGGACAGGCTTAGGACGAGAGTCAGGCAGGGTGAGAGAGAGAGGATTGGGACGAGAGTCAGGCAGGATTGAAGAAAGAGCTTGGGACGAGAGTCAGGCTGGGTAGGAAAGAGAGGCTTGGAAAGAGAGTCAGGTAGTGTAGCAGAGAGCGGCTTGGGACGAGATTTCAGGCAGGGCAGGACAGAGAGTCTAGGGAGATGAGTCGGGCAGGAAAGGAGAGAGAGAATTGGGAGGAGAGGCAGGCAGGACCGGAGAGAGTCTTGGGAGGAGATTCATGTAGGACAGGAGAGAGAGGCTTTGGACGAGAGTCAGGAAGGACAGGAGAGAGAGGGTTATGACGAGAGTTAGGCAGAATAGGAGATAGAGGCCTGGGACGAGTGTCAGGCAGGACACGAGAGAAAGGCTTGGGAAGAGAGTATGGGAGGACAGGAGAAAGAGGCTTAGGACTACAGTCAGTAAGGACAAGAGAGATAGTCTTGGGACGAGAGTCAGGCAGGACATGTGATAGAGGGGATTGCGACGAGAGTCAGGCCGGTGTATGAGAGAGGTGCTTGTGACGATAGTCAGGCAGGACAAGAGGTAGAGGCTTGGGACGAAGATCATGCAGGGTAGGGGAGAGGGTCTTCGTACCAGTCAGGCAAGATAGTAGTGAGAGTCTTGGGACAAGAGTCAGGCAAGAAAGGAAAGAGAGGCTTCGAATGTGTTTCAGGCAGGACAGAAGAGAGAGGCATGGGACGTGAGCCAGGCAGGACATGAGAGAGAGTGTTCAGACGAGAGTCAGGCAGAACAGGAGAGAAAGTTTTGCGACAGTTTTCAGGCAAAACAGAAGAGAGAGGCATGGGACGTGAGCCAGGGAGGATAGGAGAGAGAGTCTTGGGATGAGAGTCAGGCAGGAGAGGAGAGATAGGCTTGGGGCGAGACTCAGGGAGGACAGGAGAGAGACGCTGAAGACGAGAGTAGGGCAGGATAGGAGAGAGAGTCTTGCATGAGAGTCAGGAAGGACAGGTGTGGGAGGATTGGATCGAGAGTCATGCAGGACAGGAAAGAGATGCCTGGGAATAGAGTCAGACAGGATAGGAGAGAGAAGCTTGGGACGAGAGTCAGGTAGGACAGGAGAGAGAGGGATGGGACGAGAGTCATGCAGGACAGGAGGGAGAGGTTTGTGACGAGTTTCAGGCAAGACAGGAGAGAGAGGCTTGGGATGAGAGTCAAGCAGGGTGGGAGAGAGAGGATTGGGACGAAAGTCAGGCAGGACTGGAGGGAGAGCTTGTTACGAGAGTCAGGCTTGTTAGGAGAAAGGGGCTTGGGAAGAGAGTCAGGTAGGGTAGGAGAGTGAGGCTTGGGACGACATTTCAGCCAGGACAAGACAGAGCGTCTTGGGACGAGAGTCAGGCATTACAGGATAGACAGGCTTGGGAGGAGTGGCAGGCAGGACCAGAGAGGGAATCTTGGGACGATAGTCAGGCAGGACAGGAGAGAGAGGCTTGGGACGAGATTCAGGCAGGGCAGGATGGAGAGGCTTGGGACGAGAGTCAGGCAGGACAGGCCAGAGAGGCTTGGGACGAGAGTCAGGCAGGACTGAATAGAGAGTCTTGGGACGAGAGTCAGGCATAATAGGAGAGAGAAGCTTAGGACGAGAGTCAGGCAGGACAGGAGAGAGAGGTTTGGGACGAGAATCAAGCTCGGCAAGAAAGAGGCTTTGGACGAGAGTCAGGCCGGGTAAGAGAAAGGGTCTTGTGACGAGAGTCATTCAGGACAAGAGAAAGAGGCTTGGGTCGAGAAAGAGGCAGTGCAGGAGAGAGAGGCTTGGGACCGAGACAGGTAGGATTAGAAAGGGAGGCTTGGGACGAGAGTGAGGCAGGATAGGTGAGAGAGGGGCTTTGCGACGAGAGTCAGGCAAGACAGGAGGGAGACACATGGAATGTGAGTCAGGCAGGACAGGAGAGAGAGGCTTGTGACGAGAGTCAGGCTCGGCAAGAGATAGGCTTGGGAAGAAAGTCAGGACGGGTAAGAGAGAGAGGCTTCTGACGAGAGTCAGGCAGGACAAGTGAGAGAGGCTTGTTACGAGAATCAGGCAGGGTAGGGGAGAGGGTCTTCGTACCAGTGAGGCAAGATAGGAGGGAGAGTCTTGGGACAAGAGTCAGGGAGGAAAGGAGAGAGAGGCTTCGAATGGGTTTCAGGCAAGACAGAAGAGAGAGGCGTGGGACGAGAGCCAGGCAGGACATGAGAGAGAGTGTTCGGACGCGAGTGAGGTAGAACAGGAGAGAAAGTCTTGGGACAGTTTCTGGCAGGATAGGAGAGAGAGGCTTGGGATGAGAGTCAGGCAGGAGAGGAGAGAGAGGATTGTGGCGAGAGTCAGGGAGGACAGGAGAGATAAGCTGGAGACGAGAGTCAGGCAGGAGAGGAGAGAGAGGCTTGCACGAGAGTGAGGAAGGAAAGGTGAGGGAGGATTTCATCGAGAGTCATGCAGGACAGGAAAGAGAGGCCTGGGACTAGAGTCAGGCAGGATAAGAGAGAGAGGCTTGGAACGAGAGTCAGGTAGGACAGGAGAGAGAGGCATGGGACGAGAGTCATGCAGTACATAATGGAGAGGTTTGGGACGAGAGTCAGGCAAGGCAGGAGAGAGAGGCTTTTGACGAGAGTCAGGCAGGATGGGAGAGAGAGGATTGTGACGAGAGTCAGACAGGACTGGAGAGAGAGATTGGGACGAGAGTCAGGTTGGTTAGGAGAGAGGGGCTTGGGAAGAGAGTCAGGTAGGGTAGGAGAGTGAGGCTTGGGACGAGATTTCAGGCAGGACAAGACAGAGTATCTTGACACGAGAGTCAGGCAGGACAGGAGAGAGAGGCTTGGGAGGAGAGGCAGGCAGGACCGGAGAGAGAATCTTAGGACGATATTCAGGCAGGACAGGAGAGAGAGGCTTGGGACGAGAGTCAGGCAGGGCAGGAGGGAGAGTCTTGGGACGGGAGTCAGGGAAGACAGGCCAGAGAGGCTTGGGACGAGAGTCAGCCAGGGTGTGAGAGAGAGGATTGGGACGAGATTCAGGTAGGACTTGAGAGAGAGCTTGGGACTAGAGTTAGGCTGGGTAAGAGAGTGGGGCTTGGGAAGAGAGGTAGGTATGGTAGGAGAGAGAAGTTTGGGACGATATTTCAGGCAGGATCGGACAGAGAGTCTTAGGACGAGAGTCAGGCAGGACAGGAGAGACAGTCTTGGGAGGAGAGGGAGGCAGGACCGGGGAGGGAGTCTTGGGACGAGAGTCAGGCAGGAGAGGAGAGAGAGGCTGTGGACGAGAGTCAGGCAGGACAGGAGTGAGAGGCTTGGGACGAGAGTCAGGCAAGACAGGAGAGGCTTGGGACGAGAGTGAGGCAGGGTGGGAGAGAGAGGATTGGGACGAGAGTCAGGCAGGACTGAAGAAAGAGCTTGGGACGAGAGTCAGGCTGGGTAGGAGAGAGAGGCTTGGGAAGAGAGTCAGGTAGTGTAGCAGAGAGCGGCTTGGATCGAGATTTCAGGCAGGACAGGAGAGAGAGTCTAGGGAGATGAGTCGAAGAGGAAAGGAGAGAGAGAATTGGGAGGAGAGGCAGGCAGGATCGGAGAGAGTCTTGGGAAGAGAGTCATGCAGGACAGGAGAGAGAGGCTTTGAACGAGAGTCAGGCAGGACAGGAGAGAGAGGGCTAGGACTAGAGTCAGGCAGAATAGGAGATAGAGGCCTGGGACGAGTGTCAGGCAGAACACGAGAGCAAGGCTTCTGAAGAGAGAATGGGAGGACAGGAGAAAGAAGCTTAGGACGACAGTCAGGAAGGACAAGAGAGATAGTCTTGGGACGAGAGTCTGGCGGGACAGGAGAGAGAGGCTTGGGAGGAGATGAAGGCAAGACCGGAGAGAGAGGCATAGGACGAGAGTGAGACAGGATCGGAGAGAGATTCTTGGGACGAGAGTCAGGCAGGACAGGAGACAGTGGCTTAGGACGAGAGTCAGGCAGGACAGGAGAAAGAGGTTTGGGACGAGAATCAGGCTCGGCAGGAGAGAGGCTTGGGACGAGAGTCTGGCCGAGTAAGAGAAAGGGTCTTGTGACGAGATTCATTCAGGACAAGAAAAAGAGGCTTGTGTCGAGAAAGAGGCAGTGTAGGAGAGGGAGAATTGGGACCGAGACAGGTATGATTGGAAAGGGAGGCTTGGGACGAGAGTCAGGTAGGACAAGAGGGAGACACATGGAATGTGAGTCAGGCAGGACAGGAGAGAGAGGCTTATGACAAGAGTCAGGCTCGGCAGGAGAGAGTTTGGGAAGAGAGTCAGGCCGGGTAAGAGAGAGAGGCTTGTGACGAGAGTCAGGCAGGACAAGAGAGAGAGGATTGCGACGAGAATCAGGCAGGGTAGGGGAGAGGGTCTTCGTACCAGTCAGGCAAGATAGGAGGGAGAGTCTTGGGACAAGAGTCAGGCAGGAAAGGAGAGAGAGGCTTTGAATGTGTTTCAGGCAGGACAGAAGAGAGAGGCATGGGACGAGAGCCAGGCAGGATATGAGAGAGTGTTCTGACGAGAGTTAGGTAGAACAGGAGAGAAAGTCTTGGGACAGTTTCTGGCAGGATAGGAGAGAGAGGCTTGGGATGAGAGTCAGGCAGGAGAGGAGAGAGAGGCTTGGTGCGAGTCAGGGCGGATAAGAGAGAGAAGATGGAGACGAGTGTCAGGCAGAACAGGAGAGAGAGGCTTGCACGAGAGTGAGGAAGGACAGGTGAGGGAGGATTGCATCGAGAGTCAAACAGGACAGGAAAGAGAGGCCTGGGAGTAGAGTCAGGCAGGACAGGAGAGAGAGGCATGGGACGAGAGTCATGCAGGAAAGGATGGAGAGGTTTGGGACGAGAGTCAGGCAAGGCAGGATAGAGAGGATTGGGACGAGAGTCAGGCAGGGTGGGAGAGAGAGGATTGGGACGAGAGTCAGGCAGGACAGGAGAGAGAGCTTGGGACGAGAGTCAGGCTGGTTAGGAGAGAGGGGCTCGGGAAGAGAGTCACGTAGGGTAGGAGAGTGAGGCTTGGGACGAGATTTCAGGCAGGACAAGACAGAGTATCTTGACACCAGAGTCAGGCAGGACAGGAGAGAGAGGCTTGTGAGGAGATGCAGGCAGGACCGGAGAGAGAATCTTTGACGATAATCAGGCAGGACAGGAGAGAGAGGCTTCGGACGAGAGTCAGGCAGGACAGGAGGGAGAGTCTTGGGACGAGAGTTAGGCAAGACAGGACAGAGAGGATTGGGACGAGAGTCAGCCAGGGTGGGTGAGAGAGGATTGGGACGAGATTCAGGTAGGACTTGAGAGAGAGCTTGGGACGAGAGTTAGGATGGGTAGGAGAGTGGGGCTTGGGAAGAGAGGTAGGTAGGGTAGGAGAGAGAAGTTTGGGACGAGATTTCAGGCAGGATCAGACAGAGAGTCTTAGGACGAAGGACAGGCAGGACTGGAGAGATAGGCATGGGAGGAGAGGGAGGCAGGACTGGGGAGAGAGTCTTGGGACGAGAGTCAGGAAGGACAGGAGAGAGAGGCTTGGGACGAGAGTCAGGCAAGACAGGAGAAGCTTGGGACGAGAGTGAGGCAGGGCGGGGGAGAGAGGTTTGGGACGAGAGTCAGGCAGGAATGAAGAAAGAGCTTGGGACGAGAGTCAGGCTGGGTAGGAGAGAGAGGCTTGGGAAGAGAGTCAGGTAGTGTAGCAGAGAACGGCTTGGGACGAGATTTCAGGCAGGACAGGACAGAGAGTCTAGTGAGATGAGTCGGGCAGGAAAGGAGAGAGAGAATTGGGAGGAGAGGCAGGCAGGACCGGAGAGAGTCTTGGGAGGAGAGTCATGCAGGACAGGAGAGAGAGGCTTTGGACGAGAGTCAGACAGGACAGGAGAGAGAGGGCTAGGACTAGAGTCAGGCAGAATAGGAGATAGAGGTCTGGGATGAGTGTCAGGCAGGACACGAGAGCAAGGCTTGGGAAGAGAGTATGGGAGGACAGGAGAAAGGCTTAGGACGACAGTCAGGAAGAAGAAGAGACAGAGTCTTGGGACGAGAGTCTGGCGGGACAGGAGAGAGAGGCTTAGGAGGAGAGGAAGGCAAGACCGGAAAGAGAGGCATAGGACGAGAGTCAGGTAGGACCGGAGAGAAATTATTGGGACGAGAGTCAGGCAGGACATTAGAGAGAGGCTTAGGACGAGAGTCAAGCAGGTCAGGAGAGAGAGGTTTGGGACGAGAATCAGGCTCGGCAGGAGAGAGGTTTGGGACGAGAGTCAGGCCTGGTAAGAGAAAGGGTCTTGTAACGAGAGTCATTCAGGACAAGAGAAAGAGGCTTGGGTCGAGAAAGAGTCAGTTTAGGAGAGAGAGGCTTGGGACCGAGACAGGTAGGATTTTAAAGGGAGGCTTGGGGCGAAAGTCAGGCAGGGCAGGTGAGAGAGAGGCTTGTGACGAGAGTCAGGCTCGGCAGGAGAGAGGCTTGGGAAGAGAGTCAGGCCGGGTAAGAGAGAGAGTCTTGTGACGAGAGTCAGGCAGGATAAGAGAGAGAGGATTGGGACGAGAATCAGGCAGGGTAGGGGAGAGGGTCTTCGTACCAGTCAGGCAAGATAGGAGGGAAAGTCTTGGGACAAGAGTCAGGCAGGAAAGGAGAGAGAGGCTTCGAATGTGTTTCAGGCAGGACAGAAGAGAGAGGCATGGGACGAGAGCCAGGCAGGACATGAGAGAGTGTTCTGACGAGAGTCAGGTAGTACAGGAGAGAAAGTCTTGGGACAGTTTCTGGCAGGATAGGAGAGAGAGGCTTGGGATGAGAGTCAGGCAGGAGAGGAGAGAGAGGCTTGGTTCGAGTCAGGGCGGATAAGAAAGAGAAGCTGGAGACGAGTGTCATGCAGGACAGGAGAGAGAGGCTTGCACGAGAGTGATTAAGGATAGGTGAGGGAGGATTGCTTCGAGAGTCATGCAGGACAGGAAAGAGAGGCCTGGGACTAGAGTCAGGCAGGACAGGAGAGAGAGGCTTGGGACGCGAGTCAGGTAGGACAGGAGAGAGAGGCATGGGACGAGAGTCATACAGGACAGGATGGAGAGATTTGGGACGAGAGTCAGGCAAGGCAGGATAGAGAGGATTGGGACGAGAGTCAGGCAGGGTGGGAGAGAGAGGATTGGGACGAGAGTCAGGCAGGACAGTAGAGAGAGCTTGGGACGAGAGTCAGGCTGGTTAGGAGAGAGCGGCTCGGAAAGAGAGTCAGGTAGGGTAGGAGAGTGAGGCTTGGGACGAGATTTCAGGCAGGACAAGACAGAGTATCTTGACACGAGAGTCAGGCAGGACATGAGAGAGAGGGCTGGGAGGAGATGCAGGCAGTACCGGAGAGAGAATCTTTGACGAGAGTCAGGCAGGACAGGAGAGAGAGGCTTGGGACGAGAGTCAGGCAGGACAGGAAGGAGAGTCATGGGACGAGAGTCAGGCAAGACAGGCTAGAGAGGCTTGGGACGAGAGTCAGCCAGGGTGGGAGAGAGAGGATTGGGACGAGATTCAGGTAGGACTTGAGAGAGAGCTCGGGACGAGAGTTAGGCTGGGTAGGAGAGTGGGGCTTGGGAAGAAAGGTAGGTAGGGTAGGAGAGAGAAGTTTGGGACGAGATTTCAGGCAGGATCGGACAGAGAGTCTTAGGACGAGAGACAGGCAGGACAGGAGAGATAGTCATGGGAGGAGAGGGAGGCAGGACCGGGGAGAGAGTCTTGGGACGAGAGTCAGGCAGGACAGGAGAGAGGCTTGGGATGAGAGTCAGGCAGGACAGGAGTGAGAGGCTTGGGACGAGAGTCAGGCAAGACAGGAGAGGCTAGGGACGAGAGTGAGGCATGGTGGGAGAGAGAGGTTTGGGACGAGAGTCAGGCAGGACTGAAGAAAGAGCTTGGGACGAGAGTCAGGCTGGGTAGGAGAGAGAGGCTTGGGAAGAGAGTCAGGAAGTTTAGCAGAGAGAGGCTTGGGACGAGATTTCAGGCAGGACAGGACAGAGAGTCTAGTGAGATGAGTCGGGCAGGAAAGGAGAGAGAGAATTGGAAGGAAAGGCAGGCAGGACCGGAGAGAATCTTGGGAGGAGAGTCAGGCAGGACAAGAGAGAGAGGGATTGGAGGAGTCAGACAGGACAGGAGAGAGAGGGTTAGGACTAGAGTCAGGTAGAATAGGAGATAGAGGTCTGGGACGAGTGTCAGGCAGGACACGAGAGCAAGGCTTGGGAAGAGAGTATGGGAGGACAGGAGAAAGGCTTAGGACGACAGTCAGGAAGGACATGAGAGAGAGTCTTGGGACGAGAGTCTGGCGGGACAGGAGAGAGAGGCTTAGGAGGAGAGGAAGGCAAGACCGGAAAGAGAGGCATAGGAACAGAGCACCCAGGACGGAGAGAGATTCTTGGGACGAGAGTCAGGCAGGACATTAGAGAGAGGCTTAGGACGAGAGTCAGGCAGGACAGGAGAGAGAGGTTTTGGGCGAGAATCAGGCTCGGCAGGAGAGAGGCTTGGGACGAGAGTCAGGCCGGGTAAGAGAAAGGGTCTTGTGGGGAGAGTCATTCAGGACAAGAGAAAGAGGCTTAGGTCGAGAAAGAGGCAGTGTAGGAGAGAGAGGCTTGGGACCGAGACCGATAGGATTGGAAAGGGAGGCTTGAGACGAAAGTCAGGCAGGACAGGAGGGAGACACATGGAATGTGAGTCAGGCAGGACAGGAGAGAGAGGCTTTTGACGAGAGTCAGGCTCGACAGGAGAGAGGCTTGGGAAGAGAGTCAGGCCGGGTAAGAGAGAGAGGCTTGTGACGAGAGTCAGGCAGGGCAAGAGAGAGAGTCTTGGGACGAGAGTCTGGCGGGACAGGAGAGAGAGGCTTGGGAGAGGAGGAAGGCAAGACCGGAAAGAGAGGTTTAGGACGAGAGTCAGGCAGGACCGGAGATAGATTCTTGGGACGAGAATCAGGCAGGACAGTAGAGAGAGGCTTAGGACGAGAGTCAGGCAGGACAGGAGAGGTTTGGGACGAGAATCAGGCTTGGCAGGAGAGAGGCTTGGGACGAGAGTCAGGCCGGGTAAGAGAAAGGGTCTTGTGACGAGAGTCATTCAGGACAAGAGAAAGAGGCTTGGGTCGAGAAAGAGGCAGTGTAGGAGAGAGAGGCTTGGGACCGAGACAGGTAGGATTGGAAAGTGAGGCTTGGGACGAAAGTCAGGCAGGACAGGTGAGAGAGGGGCTTCCGACGAGAGTCAGGCAGGACAGGAGGGAGACACATGTAATGAGAGTCAGGCAGGAGAGGAGAGAGAGTCTTGTGACGAGAGTCCGGCTCGGCAGGAGAGAGGCTTGTGAAGAGAGTCAGGCCGGGTAAGAGAGAGAGGCTAGTGACGAGAGTCAGGCAGGACAAGAGAGAGAGGATTGGGACGAGAATCAGGCAGTGTAGGGGAGAGGGTCTTCGTACCAGTCAGGCAAGATAGGAGGGAGAGTCTTGGGACAAGAGTCAGGCAGGAAAGGAGAGAGAGGCTTCGAATGTGTTTCAGGCAGGACAGAAGAGAGAGGCATGGGACGAGTGCCAGGCAGGACATGAGAGAGAGTGTTCTGACGAGAGTCAGGTAGAACAGGAGAGAAAGTCTTGGGACAGTGTCAGGCAGGAAAGGAGAGAGAGGCTTGGGGCGAGTCAGGGAGGACAAGAGAGAGAAGCTGGAGACGAGTGTCAGGCAGGACAGGAGAGAGAGGCTTGCACGAGAGTGAGGAAGGACAGGTGAGGGAGGGTTGCATCGAGAGTCATGCAGGACATGAAAGAGAGGCCTGGGACTAGAGTCAGGCAGGATAGGAGAGAGAGGCTAGGGACGCGAGTCATGTAGGACAGGAGAGAGAGGCATGGGACGAGAGTCATGCAGGACAGGATGGAGAGGTTTGGGACGAGAGTCAGGCAAGGCAGGAGAGAGAGGATTGGGACGAGAGTCAGGCAGGGTGGGAGAGAAAGGATTAGGACGAGAGTCAGGCAGGACTGGAGAGAGAACTTGGGATGAGAGTCAGACTGGTTAGGAGAGAGGGGCTTGGGAAGAGAGTCAGGTAGGGTAAGAGAGTGAGGCTTGGGACGAGATTTCAGGCAGGACAAGACAGAGTATCTTGACACCAGAGTCAGGCAGGACAGGAGAGAGAGGCTTGGGAGGAGAGGCAGGCAGGACCGGAGAGAGAATCTTTGACGATAGTCAGGCATGACAGGAAAGAGAGGCTTGGGACGAGAGTCATGCAGGACAAGAAGGAGAGTCTTAGGACGAGAGTCAGGCAAGAAAGGAGAGAGAGACTTGGGACGAGAGTCAGCCAATGTGGGAGAGAGAGGATTGGGACGAGATTCAGGCAGGACATGAGAGAGAGCTTGGGACGAGAGTTTGGCTGGGTAGGAGAGTAGGGCTTAGGAAGAGAGGTAGGTAGGGTAGGAGAGAGAAGTTTGGGACGAGATTTCAGGCAGGATGGGACAGAGAGTCTTGGGACGAGAGTCAGGCAGGACAGGAGAGATAGTCTTGGGAGGAGAGTGAGGCAGGACCGGGGAGAGACTCTTGGGACGAGAGTCAGGCAGGACAGGAGAGAGAGGCTTGGGACGAGAGTCAGGCAGGACAGGAGTGAGAGGCTTCTGATGAGAGTCAGGCAAGACAGGAGACGCTTGGAACGAGAGTCAGGCAGGGTGGGAGAGAGAGAATTGGGACGAGAGTCAGGCAGGACTGAAGAAAGAACTTGGGACGAGAGTCAGGCTAGGTAGAAGAGAGAGGCTTGGGAAGAGAGTCAGGTAGGGTAGCAGAGAGCGGCTTGGTACGAGATCTCAGGCAGGACAGGGCAGTGAGTCTAGGGAGATGAGTCGGGCAGGAGAGGAGAGAGAGAATTGGGAGGAGAGCCAGGCAGGACCGGAGAGAGTCTTGGGAGG
Organism: Panulirus ornatus; assembly: GCF_036320965.1. Taxonomy (NCBI): domain Eukaryota; kingdom Metazoa; phylum Arthropoda; class Malacostraca; order Decapoda; family Palinuridae; genus Panulirus; species Panulirus ornatus. Next base: position 34,477,135 of record NC_092225.1, read on the forward strand.
AGAGTCATGCAGGACAGGGGAGAGAGGCTTTGGACGAAAGTCAGGCAGGACAGGAGAGAGAGTGTTAGGACGAGAGTCAGGAAGAATAAGAGATAGAGGCCTTGGACGAGTGTCAGGCAGGACACGAGAGCAAGGCTTGGGAAGAGAGTATGGGAGGACAGGAGAAAGAGGCTTAGGACGACAGTCAGGAAGGAAAAGAGAGATAGTCTTGGGACGAGAGTCTGGCGGGACAGGAGAGAGAGGCTTAGGAGGAGAGGAAGGCAAGACCGGAGAGAGAGGCAGGACGAGAGTCAGGCAGGACAGGATAGAGAGGCTTGGGACGAGAGTCAGGCAGGACAGGAGAGAGAGGCTTAGGACGAGAGTCAGGCAGTACAAGAGAGAGAGGCTTGGGACGAGACTCAGGCTCGGCAGGAGAGAGGCTTGGGACGAGAGTCAGGCCGGGTAAGAGAGATAGTCTTGTGACGAGAGTCATTCAGGACAAGAGAGAGAGACTTATGTCGAGAAATAGGCAGGGTAGGAGAGAGAGGCTTGGGACCGAGACAGGTAGAATTGGAAAGGGAGGCTTGGGACAAGAGTCAGGCAAGACAGGTGATAGAGGGGATTGCGTCGAGAGTCAGACAGGACAGGAGAGAGACACTTGGAACGTGAGTCAGGCAGGACAGGAGGGAGAGGCTTGTGACGAGAGTTAGGCTCGGCAGGAGAGAGGCTTGGGACGAGAGTCAGACCGGTGTAAGAGAGAGGGGCTTGTGACGATACTCAGGCAGGACAAGAGAGAGAGGCTTAGGATGAGAATCATGCAGGGTAGGGGAGAGGGTCTTCCTACCAGTCAGGCAAGATAGTAGGGAGAGTCTTGGGACAAGAGTCAGGCAAGAAAGGAAAGAGAGGGTTCGAATGTGTTTCATTCAGGACAGAAGAGAGATTCATGGGACATGAGCCAGGCAGGACCTGAGAGAGAGTGTTCGGACGAGAGTCAGGCAGAACAGGAGAGAAAGTCTTGGGACAGTTTTCAGGCAAGACAGAAGAGAGAGATATGGGACGTGAGCCAGGGAGTATAGGAGAGAGAGTCTTGGGATGAGAGTCAGGCAGGAGAGGAGAGATAGGCTTGGGGCGAGAGTCAGGGAGGACAGGAGAGAGAGGCTGGAGACGAGAGTCAGGCAGGGCAGGAGAGAGAGGCTTGCACGAGAGTCAGGAAGGACAGGTGAGGGAGGATTGAATCGAGAGTCATGAAGGACAGGAAGGAGAGGCCTGGGACTAGAGTCAGACATAATAGTAGAGAGAGGCTTGGGACGAGAGTCAGGTAGGACAGTTGAGAGAGGCATGGGACGAGAGTCATGCAGGACAGGAGGGAGAGGTTAGTGACGAGATTCAGGCAAGACAGGAGAGAGAAGCTGGTGCCGATAGTCAATCAGGGTGGGAGAGAGAGGATTGGGACGAAAATCTGGCACTACTGGAGAAAGAGCTTGTGACGAGAGTCAGGCTGGTTAGGAGAGAGTGGCTTTGGAAGTGAGTCAGGTAGGTTAGGAGAGTGAGGCTTGGGACGAGATTTCAAGCAGGATCGGACAAAGAGCCTTGGGACGAGAGTCAGGCAGGACAGGAGAGAGAGTCTTGGGAGGAGAGGGAGGCAGGCCCAGGGAGAGAGTCTTGGGACGAGAGTCAGGAATAACAGGAGTGAGAGGCTTGGGAAGAGAGTCAGGCATGACAGGAGAGAGAGGCTTGGGACGAGAGTCAGGCAGGACAGGAGAGAGAGGCTTAGGCCGAGAGTCAGGCAGGGTAGGAGAGAGAAGATTGGGACTAGAGTCAGGCTGGACGGGAGAAAGAACGTGGGACGAGAGTCAGGCTGGGTAGGAAGGAGGGGCTTGGGAAGAGAGTCAGGTAGGGTAGCAGAGATTGGCTTGAAACGATATTTCAGGCAGGACAGGACAGAGAGTCTATGGAGGAGAGTCAGTCAGGACATTAGAGAGAGAATTGGGAGGAGAGGCAGGCAGGACCAGAGAGAGTCGTGGGACGAGAGTCATGCAGGACAGGAGAGAGAGGCTTGGGACGACAGTTAGTCAGGACAGGAGAGAGAGGCTTAGGGCGAGAGTCAGGCATGACAGGAGAGAGAGGCTTTGGACGAGAGTCAGGCAGGACAGGAGAGAGATGGTTAGGACGAGAGTCAGGCAGAATAGGAGATAGAGGACTAGGACGAGTCCCAGGCAGGACACGAGAGCGAGGCTTGGGAAGAGAGTATAGGAGGACAGGTGAAAAAGGCTTAGGACGACAGTCAGGAAGGACAAGAGAGAGAGTCTTGGGACGAGAGTCTGGCGTGACAGGAGAGAGAGGCTTTGGAGGAGAGGCATCCAAGACCGGAGAGAAAGGCATAGGACGAGAGTCAGGCAGCACAGGATAGAGAGGCTTGGGACGAGAGTCAGGCAGGACAGGAGGGAAAGGCTTGGGTCGAGAGTCAGGCAAGACAGGAGAAAGAGGCTTGGAAGACAGTGAAGAAGGACAGGAGAGAGAGTCTTGGGACGAGACTCAGGCAGGACAGGAGAGAGAGTCTTGGGACTAGAGTCAGGCAGGATAGTAGAGAGTTGCTTAATACGAGAGTCAGGCAGGACAGGAGAGAGAGGCTTGGGACGAGAATCAGGCTCGGAAGGAGAGAGTCTTGGGACGAGAGTCAGGCCGGTGCAAGAGAGAGGGGCTTGTGACGATAGTCAGGCAGGACAAGAGAGAGAGGCTTGGGACGAGAATCATGCAGGGTATGGGAGAGGGTCTTCGTACTAGTCAGGCAAGATAGGAGGGAGAAACTTGGGACAAGAGTCAGGCAGGAAAGGAGAGAGAGTCTTGGGAGGAGAGGCAGGCAAGACCGGAGAGAGAGGCATAGGACGAGAGTCAGGCAGGACAGGATAGAGAGGCATGGGATGAGAGTCAGGCAGGACAGGAGGGAGAGGTCTGGGTCGAGAGTCAGGCAGGACAGGAGAAAGAGGCTTGGGAAGACAGTGAGGAAGGACAGGTGAGAGAGAGTCTTGGGACGAGAGTCAGGCAGGACAGGAGAGAGAGGCTTGGGAGGAGAGTCAGGCAGGACAGGAGAAAGAGGGTTAGGACGAGAGTCAGGCAGATTAGGAGATAGATGCCTGGGACGAGTGTCAGGCAGGACACGAGAGCGAGGCTTGGAAAGAGAGTATGGTAGGACAGGAGAAAGAGGCTTAGGACGACAGTCAGGAAGGACAAGAGAGAGAGTCTTGGGACGAGAGGGTGGCGGGACAGGAGGGAGAGGCTTAGGAGGAGAGGCAGGCAAGACCGGAGAGAGAGGCATAGAACGAGAGTCAGGCAGGACAGGATAGAGAGGCTTGGGGTGAGAGTCAGGCAGGATAGGAGGGAGAGGTCTGGGTCGAGAGTCAGGAAGGACAGGAGAAGGAGGCTTGGGAAGACAGTGAGGAAGGACAGGAGAGAGAGTCTTGGGACGAGAGTCAGGCAGGAGAGGAGAGAGAGGCTTGGGAGGAGAGTCAGGCAGGACCGGGGAGAGAGTCTTGGGACGAGAGTCAGGCAGGGTGGGAGAGAGAGGATTGGGACTAGAGTCAGGCTGGACGGGAGAGAGAGCTTGGGTCGAGAGTCAGGCTGGGTAGGAGAGAGGCGCTTTGGATGAGAGTCAGGCAGGACTGAAGAGAGAGCTTGGGACGAGAGTCAGGCTGGGTAGGAAGGAGGGGCTTGGGAAGAGAGTCAGGTAGGGTAGCAGAGATTGGCTTGAAACGATATTTCAGGCAGGACAGGACAGAGAGTCTATGGAGATAAGTCAGACAAGACAGGAGAGAGAAAATTGGGAGGAGAGGAGGCAGGACCGGAGAGAGACTTGGGACGAGAGTAATGCAGGACAGGAGAGAGAGGCTTTGGACGAGAGTCAGGCAGGACAGGAGAGAGAGGGTTAAGACGAGAGTCAGGCAGATTAGGAGATAGAGGCCTGGGACGAGTGTCAGGCAGGACACGAGAGCGAGGCTCGGGAAGAGAGTATGGGAGGACAGGTGAAAGAGGCTTAGGACGAGTCAGGAAGGACAAGAGAGGGAGTCTTGGGACGAAAGTCTGGCGGGACAGGAGAGAGAGGCTTGGGAGGAGAGGCATCCAAGACCGGAGAGAGAGGCATAGGACGAGAGTCAGGCAGGACAGGATAGACAGGCTTAGGACGAGAGTCAGGCAGTACAGGAGGGAAAAGTTTGGGTCGAGAGTCAGGCAAGACAGGAGAAAGAGGCTTGGGAAGACAGTGAAGAAGGACAGGAGAGAGAGTCTTGGGACGAGAGTCAGGCAGGACAGGAGAGAGAGGCTTGGGAGGAGAGGCAGGCAGGACCGGAGAGAGAATCTTTGACGATAGTCACGCAGGACAGGAGAGAGAGGCTTGGGACGAGAGTCAGGCAGGACAGGAGTGAGAGTCTTGGGACGAGAGTCAGGCAAGACAGGCCAGAGAGGCTTGGGACGAGAGTCAGCCATGGTAGGAGAGAGAGGATTGGGACGGGATTCAGGTAAGAATTGAGAGAGAGCTTGGGACGAGAGTTAGGTTGGGTAGGAGAGTGGGGCTTGGGAAGAGAGTTAGGTAGGGTAGGAGAGAGAAGTTTGGGACGAGATTTCAGGCAGGATCGGACATAGAGTCTTAGGACGAGAGTCTGGCAGGACACGAGAGATAGTCATGGGAGGAGAGGGAGGCAGGACCGGGGAGAGAGTCTTGGGACGAGAGTCAGGAAGGACAGGAGAGAGAGGCTTGGGACGAGAGTCAGGCAGGACAGGAGTGAGAGGCTTGGGACGAGAGTCAGGCAAGACAGGAGAGGCTTGGGACGAGAGTGAGGCAGGGTGGGAGAGAGAGATTTGGGACGAGAGTCAGGCAGGAATGAAGAAAGAGCTTGGGACGAGAGTCAGGCTGGGTAGGAGAGAAAGGCTTGGGAAGAGAGTCAGGTAGTGTAGCCGAGAGCGGCTTGGGACGAGATTTCAGGCAGGACAGGACAGAGAGTCTAGTGAGATGAGTCGGGCAGGAAAGGAGAGAGAGAATTGGGAGGAAAGGCAGGCAGGACCAGAGAGAGTCTTGGGAGGAGAGTCATGCAGGACAGGAAAGAGAGGCTTTTGACGAGAGTCAGGCATGACAGGAGAGAGAGGGTTAGGACTAGAGTCAGGCAGAATAGGAGATAGAGGCCTGGGACGAGTGTCAGGCAGGACACGAGAGCAAGGCTTGGGAAGAGAGTATGGGAGGACAGGAGAAAGGCTTAGGACGACAGTCAGGAAGGACAAGAGAGAGAGTCTTGGGACGAGAGTCTGGCGGGACAGGAGAGACAGGCATAGGAGGAGAGGAAGGCAAGACCGGAGAGAGAGGCAGGACGAGAGTCAGGCAGGACAGGATAGAGAGGCTTGGGACGAGAGTCAGGCAGGACATTAGAGAGAGGCTTAGGAAGAGAGTCAGGCAGTACAGGAGAGAGAGGCTTGGGACGAGAATCAGGCTTGGCAGGAGAGAGGCTTGGGACGAGAGTCAGGCCGGGTAAGAGAGATGGTCTTGTGACGAGAGTCATTCAGGACAAGAGAGAGAGGCTTTGGTCGAAAAATAGGCAGGGTAGGAGAGAGAGGCTTTGGACCGAGACAGGTAGTATTGGAAAGGGAGGCTTGGGACGAGAGTCAGGCAAGACAGGAGATAGAGGGGATTGCGACGAGAGTCAGGCAGGACAGGAGGGAGACACTTGGAACGTGAGTCAGTCAGGACAGGAGGGAGAGGCTTGTGACGAGAGTTAGGCTCGGCAGGAGAGAGGCTTGGGACGAGAGTCAGGCCGGTGTAAGAGAGAGGGGCTTGTGACGATAGTCAGGCAGGACAAGAGAGAGAGGCTTAGGATGAAAATCATGCAGGGTAGGGGAGAGGGTCTTCGTACCAGTCAGGCAAGATAGTAGGGAGAGTGTTTGGACAAGAGTCAGGCAAGAAAGGAAAGAGAGGCTTCGAATGTGTTTCAGGTAGGACAGAAGAGAAAGGCATGGGACGTGAGCCAGGCAGGACATGAGAGAGAGTGTTCGGACTAGAGTCAGGCAGGATAGGAGAGAGAGTCTTGTGATGAGAGTCAGGCAGGAGAGGAGAGATAGGCTTGGGGCGAGAGTCAGGGAGGACAGGAGAGAGAGGCTGGAGACGAGAGTCAGGCAGGACAGGAGAGAGAGGCTTAATACGAGAGTCAGGCAGGAAAGGAGAGAGAGACTTGGGACGAGAATCAGGCTCGGAAAGAGAGAGGCTTGGGACGAGAGTCAGGCCGGTGTAAGAGAGAGGGGCTTGTGACGATAGTCAGGCAGGACAAGAGAGAGAGGCTTGGGACGAGAGTCAGGCAGGGTAGGAGAGAGAAAATTGGGACTAGAGTCAGGCTGGACGGGAGAGAGAGCTTGGGACGAGAGTCAGGCTGCGTAGGAGATAGGGGCTTTGCAAGAGAGTTCGGTAGGGTAGAAGAGAGCGGCTTGAGACGAGATTTCAGGCAGTACAGGACAGAGAGTCTAGGGAGGAGAGTCAGGCAGGACATTCGAGAGAGAATTGTGAGGAGAGGCAGGCAGGACCAGAGAGAGTCGTGGGACGAGAGTCATGCAGGACAGGAGAGAGAGGCTTTGGACGAAAGTTAGTCAGGACAGGAGAGATACGCTTAAGGCGAGAGTCAGGCATGACAGGACAGAGAGGCTTTGGACGAGAGTCAGGCAGGACAGGAGAGAAATGGTTAGGACGAGAGTCAGGCAGAATAGGAGATAGAGGCCTAGGACGAGTCTCAGGCAGGACACGAGAGCGAGGCTTGGGAAGAGAGTATGGGAGGACAGGTGAAAAAGGCTTAGGACGACAGTCAGGAAGGACAAGAGAGAGAGTTTGGGACGAGAGTCTGGCGGGACAGGAGAGAGAGGCTTGGGAGGAGAGGCATCCAAGACCGGAGAGAGAGGCATAAGACGAGAGTCAGGCGGCACAGGATAGAGAGGTTTGGGACGAGAGTCAGGCAGGACAGGAGGGAAAGGCTTGGGTCGAGAGTCAGTCAAGACAGGAAAAAGAGGCTTGGGAAGACAGAGGAAGGACAGAAGAGAGAGTCTTGAGACGAGAGTCAGGCAGGACAGGAGAGACAGGCTTGGGAGGAGAGGCAGGCATGACCGGAGAGAGAGTCTTGGGACGAGAGTCAGGCACGACATGAGAGAGAGGCTTAATACGAGAGTCAGGCAGGACAGGAGAGAGAGGTTTGGGACGAGAATCAGGCTCGGAAGGAGAGAGGCTTGGGACGAGAGTCAGGCCGGCGTAAGAGAGAGGGGCTTGGGACGAGAGTCATTCTGGACAAGAGAGATAGGCTTTGGACGAGAATCATGCAGGGTAGGGGAGAGGGTCTTCGTACCAGTCAGGCAAGATTGGAGGGAGAGTCTTGGGACAAGAGTCAGGCAAGAAAGGAAAGAGAGGGTTCGAATGTGTTTCAGGCAGGATAGAAGAGAGAGGCATGGGACGTGAGCCAGGCAGGACATGAGAGTGTTCGGACGAGAGTCAGGCAGAAGAGGAGAGAAATTCTTGGGACAGTTTTCAGGCAGGACAGAAGAGGGAGACATGGGATGTGAGCCAGGCAGGATAGGAGAGTCCTGGGATGAGAGTCAGGCAGGAGAGGAGAGAGAGGCTTAGTGCGAGAGTCAGGGAGGACAGGAGAGAGAGGCTGGAGACGAGAGTCAGGTAGGACAAGAGAGATAGGCTTTGGACGAGAATCATGCAGGGTAGGGGAGAGGGTCTTCGTACCAGTCAGGCAAGATTGGAGGGAGAGTCTTGGGACAAGAGTCAGGCAAGAAAGGAAAGAGAGGGTTCGAATGTGTTTCAGGCAGGATAGAAGAGAGAGGCATGGGACGTGAGCCAGGCAGGACATGAGAGTGTTCGGACGAGAGTCAGGCAGAAGAGGAGAGAAATTCTTGGGACAGTTTTCAGGCAGGACAGAAGAGGGAGACATGGGATGTGAGCCAGGCAGGATAGGAGAGTCTTGGGATGAGAGTCAGGCAGGAGATGAGAGAGAGGCTTAGTGCGAGAGTCAGGGAGGACAGGAGAGAGAGGCTGGAGACGAGAGTCAGTTAGGACAGGAGAGAGAGGCTTGCACGAGAATCAGGAAGGACAGGTAAGTGAGGATTGGATCGAGAGTCAAGCAGGAAAGTAAAGAGAGGCGTGGGACTAGAGTCAGGCAGGATAGGAGAGAGAGGCTTGTGACGAGAGTCAGGTAGGACAGGAGAGAGAGGCATGGGACGAGAGTCATGCGGGACAGGAGGGATAGGTTTGGGACGAGATTAAGGCAAGACAGGAGACAGAGGCTGGGGCCGAGAGTCAGGCAGGGTGGGAGAGAGAGGATTGGGACGAAAGTCAGGCAGCATTGGAGAGAGAGCTTGGGTCGAGAGTCAGGCTGGGTAGGAGAGTGGGGCTTTGGAAGAGAGGTAGGTACGGTAAGAGAGAGAAGCTTGGGACGAGATTTCAAGCAGGATCGGACAGAGAGTCTTGGGACGAGAGTCAGGTATGACAGGAGAGAGAGTCTTGGGAGGAGAGGGAGGCAGGACCGGGGAGAGAGTCTTGGGACGAGAGTCAGGCATGACAGGAGAGAGAGGCTTGGGAAGAGAGTCAGGCAGGACAGGAGGGAGAGTCTTGGGACGAGAGTCAGGCAAGACAGGCCAGAGAGGCTTGGGAGGAGAGTCAGCCAGGGTGGGAGAGAGAGGATTGCTACGAGATTCAGGTAGGACTTGAGAGAGAGCTTGGGACAAGAGTTAGGCTGGGTAGGAGAATGGGGCTTGGGAAGAGAGGTAGGTAGGGTAGGAGAGAGAAGTTTGGGACGAGATTTCAGGCAGGATCGGACAGAGAGTCTTAGGACGAGAATCTGGCAGGACAGGAGAGATAGACATAGGAGGAGAGGGAGGCAGGACCGGGGAGAGAGTCTTGGGACGAGATTCAGGAAGGACAGGAGAGAGAGGCTTGGGACGAGAGTCAGGCAGGACAGGAGTGAGAGGCTTGGGACGAGAGTCAGGCAAGACAGGAGAGGCTTGGGTCGAGAGTGAGTCAGGGTGGGAGAGAGAGGTTTGGGACGAGAGTCAGGCAGGACTGAAGAACGAACTTGGGACGAGAGTCAGGCTGGGTAGGAGAGAGAGGCTTGGGAAGAGAGTCAGGTAGTGTAGCGGAGAGCGGCTTGGGACGAGATTTCAGGCAGGACAGGACAGAGAGTCTAGTGAGATGAGTCGGGCAGGAAAGGAGAGAGAGAATTGGGAGGACAGGCAGGCAGGACCGGAGAGAGTGTAGGGAGGAGAGTCATGCAGGACAGGAGAGAGAGGCTTTGGACGAGAGTCAGGCAGGACAGGAGAGAGAGGGTTAGGACTAGAGTCAGGCAGATTAGGAGATAGAGGCCTGGGACGAGTGTCAGGCAGGACACGGGAGCAAGGCTTGGGAAGAGAGTATGGGAGGACAGGAGAAAGGCTTAGGACAACAGTTAGAAAGTACATGAGAGAGAGTCTTGGGACGAGAGTCTGGCGGGACAGGAGAGAGAGGCTTGGGAGGAGAGGAAGGCAAGACCGGAGAGAGAGCCATAGGACGAGAGTCAGGAAGGACCGGAGAGAGATTCATTGGACGAGAGTCAGGCAGGACATTAAAGAGAGGCTTAAGCCGAGAGTCAGGCAGGACAGGAGAGAGAGGTTTGGGACGAGAATCAGGCTCGGCAGGAGAGAGGCTTGGGACGAGAGTCAGGCCGGGTAAGAGAAAGGGTCTTGTGACGAGAGTCATTCAGGAGAAGAGAAAGAGGCTTGGGTCCAGAAAGAGGCAGTGTAGGAGAGAGAGGCTTGGGACCGAGACAGGTAGGATTGGAAAGGGAGGCTTGGGACGAGAGTCAGGCAGGACAGGTGAGAGAGGGGCTTGCGACGAGAATCAGGCAGGACAGGAGGGAGACACATGGAATATGAGTCAGGCAGGACAGGAGAGAGAGGCTTGTGTCGAGAGTCAGGCTCAGCAGGAGAGAGGCTTGGGAAGAGAGTCAGGCCGGGTAAGAGAGAGATTTGTGACGAGAGTCAGGCAGGACAAGAGAGAGAGGATTGGGACGAGAATCAGGCAGGGTAGGGGAGAGTGTCTTCGTACCAGTCAGGCAAGATAGGATGGAGAGTCTTGGGACAAGAGTCAGGCAGGAAAGGAGAGAGAGGCTTCGAATGTGTTTCAGGAAGGACAGAAGAGAGAGGCATGGGACGAGAGTCAGGCAGGACATGAGAGAGAGTGTTCTGACGAGAGTCAGGTAGAACAGGAGAGAAAGTCTTGTGACAGTTTCTGTCAGGATAGGAGAGAGAGGCTTTGGATGAGAGTCAGGCAGGAGATGAGAGAGAGGCTTGGGGCGAGTCAGGGAGGACAAGAGAGAGAAGCTGGAGACGAGTGTCAGGCAGGACTGTAGAGAGAGGCTTGCACGAGAGTGAGGAAGGACAGGTGAGGGAGTATTGCATCGAGAGTCATGCAGGACATGAAAGAAAGGCCTGGGACTAGAGTCAGGCAGGATAGGAGAGAGAGGCTAGGGACGCGAGTCAGGTAGGACAGGAGAGAGAGGCATGGGACGAGAGTCATGCAGGACAGGATGGAGAGGTTTGGGACGAGAGTCAGGCAGGGTGGGAGAGAGAGGATTAGGACGAGAGTCAGGCAGGACTGGAGAGAGAGCTTGGGACGAGAGTCAGGCTGGGTAGGAGAGAGGGGCTTGGGAAGACAGTCAGCTAGGGTAGGAGAGTGAGGCTTCGGACGAGATTTCACGCAGGACAAGACAGAGTATCTTGACACGAGAGTCAGGCAGGACAGGAGAGAGAGGCTTGGGAGGAGAGGCAGGCAGGACCGGAGAGAGAATCTTTGACGATAGTCAGGCATGACAGGAAAGAGAGGCTTGGGACGAGAGTCAGGCAGGACAAGTGGGAGAGTCTTGGGACGAGAGTCAGGCAAGACAGGAGAGAGAGACTTGGGACGAGAGTCAGCCAGGGTGGGAGAGAGAGGATTTGGACGAGATTCAGGCAGGACTTGAGAGAGAGCTTGGGACGAGAGTTAGGCTGGGTAGGAGAGTGGGGCTTAGGAAGAGAGGTAGGTAGGGTAGGAGAAAGAAGTTTGGGACGAGATTTCAGGCAGGATAGGACAGAGAGTCTTGGGACGAGAGTCAGGCAGGCCAGGAGAGATATTCTTGGGAGGAGAGTGAGGCAGGACCGGGGAGAGACTCTTGAGACGAGAGTCAGGCAGGACAGTAGAGAGAGGCTTGGGACGAGAGTCAGGCAGGACAGGAGTGAGAGACTTTCGACGAGAGTCAGGCAAGACAGGAGACGCTTGGGACGAGAGTCAGGCAAGACAGGAGAGGCTTGGGACTAGAGTCAGGCAGGGTGGGAGAGAGAGGATTGGGACGAGAGTCAGACAGGACTGAAGAAAGAGCTTGGGACGAGAGTCAGGCTGGGTAGGAGAGAGAGGCTTGGGAAGAGAGTCAGGTAGGGTAGCAGAGAGCGGCTTGGTACGAGATTTCATGCAGGACAGGACCGAGAGTCTAGGGAGATGAATCGGGCAGGAGAGGAGAGAGAGAATTGGGAGGAGAGGCAGGCAGGACCGGAGAGAGTCTTGGGAGGAGAGTCATGCAGGACAGGAGAGAGAGGCTTTGGACGAGAGTCAGGCAGGACAGGAGAGAGAGTGTTAGGACGAGAGTCAGGCAGAATAGGAGATAGAGGCCTGGGACGAGTGTCATACAGGACACGAGAGCAAGGCTTGGGAAGAGAGTATGGGAGGACAGGAGAAAGAGGCTTAGGACGACAGTCAGGAAGGACAAGAGAGATAGTCTTGGGACGAGAGTCTGGCGGGACAGGAAAGAGAGGCTTGGGAGGAGAGGAAGGCAAGACCGGAGAGAGAGGGAGGACGAGAGTCAGGCAGGACAGGATAGAGAGGCTTGGGACGAGAGTCAGCCAGGACAGGAGAGAGAGGCTTAGGACGAGAGTCAGGCAGTACAGGAGAGAGAGGCTTCGGACGAGAATCAGGCTCGGCAGGAGAGAGGCTTGGGACGAGAGGCAGGCCGGGTGAGAGATATGGTCTTGTGACGAGAGTCATTCAGGACAAGAGAGAGAGGCTTTGGTCGAGAAATAGGCAGGGTAGGAGAGAGAGGCTTGGGACCGAGACAGGTAGGATTGGAAAGGGAGGTTTAGGACGAGAGTCAGGCAAGACAGGTGATAGAGGGGATTGCGTCGAGAGTCAGGCAGGACAGGAGGGAGACACTTGAAACATGAGTCAGGCAGGAGAGGAGGGAGAGGCTTGTGACGAGAGTTAGGCTCGGCAGGAGAGAGGCTTGGGACAAGAGTCAGGCCGGTGTAAGAGAGAGGGGCTTCTGACGATAGTCAGGCAGGACAAGAGAGAGAGGCTTAGGATGAGAATCAGGCAGGGTAGGGGAGAGGGTCTTCGTACCAGTCAGGCAAGATATTAGAGAGATTCTTGGAACAAGAGTCAGGCAAGAAAGGAAAGAGAGGCTTCGAATGTGTTTCAGGCAGGACAGAAGAGAGAGGCATGGGACGTGAGCCAGGCAGGACATGAGAGTGTTCGGACGAGAGTCAGGCAGAAGAGGAGAGAAATTCTTGGGACAGTTTTCAGGCAGGACAAAAGAGAGAGTCATGGGACGTGAGCCAGGCAGGATAGGAGAGAGAGGCTTGGGATGAGAGTCAGGCAGGAGAGGAGAGATAGGCTTGGTGCGAGAGTCAGGGAGGACAGGAGAGAGAGGCTGGAGACGAGAGTCAGGCAGGACAGGAGAGGGAGGCTTGCACGAGAGTCAGGAAGGACAGGTGAGGGAGGATTGGATCGAGAGTCATGCAGGAAAGGAAATAGAGGCCTAGGACTAGAGTTAAGCAGGATAGGAGAGAGAGGCTTGTGACGAGAGTCACGTAGGACAGGAGAGAGAGGCATGGGACGAGAGTCATGCGGGACAGGAGGGATAGGTTTGGGACGAGATTCAGGCAAGACAGGAGAGAGAGGCTGGGGCCGAGAGTCAGGCAGGGTGGGAGAGAGAGGATTGGGACGAAAGTCAGGCAGCACTGGAGAGAGAGCCTGTGTCGAGAGTCAGGCTGGGGAGGAGAGTGGGGCTTTAAAAGAGAGGTAGGTACGGTAAGAAAGAGAAGCTTGGGACGAGATTTCAAGCAGGATCGGACAGAGAGTCTTAGGACGAGAGTCAGGCATGACAGGAGGGTGAGTCTTGGGAGGAGAGGGAGGCAGGACCGGGGAGAGAGTCTTGGGACGAGAGTCAGGCATGACAGGAGAGAGAGGCTTGGGAAGAGAGTCAGGCAGGACAGGAGAGAGAGGCTTTGGAAGAGAGTCAGGCAGGACAGGAGAGAGAGGCCTGGGAAGAGAGTCAGGCAGGACAGGAGAGTGAGGCTTGGGAAGAGAGTCAGGCAGGACAGGAGAGTGAGGCTTTGGACGAGAGATAGGCAGGACAGGAGAGAGAGGCTTGGGACGAGAGTCAGGTAGGGTGGGAGAGAAAGGATTGGGACTAGAGCCAGGCTGGACGGGACAGAGAGCTTGGGACGAGAGTCAGACTGGGTAGGAGAGAGGGGCTTTCGAAGAGGGTCAGGTAGGGTAGCAGAGAGCGGCTTGGGACGAGATTTCAGGCAGGACAGGACAGAGAGTCTAGGGAGGAGAGTCAGGCAGGACATTAGAGAGAGAATTATGAGGAGAGGCAGGCAGGACCGGAGAGAGTCTTGGGACGAGAGTCATGCAGGACAGGAGAGAGAGGCTTGGGACGAGAGTCAGTCAGGATAGGAGAGAGAGGCTTAAGGCGAGAGTCAGGCATGACAGGAGAGATTGGCTTTGGACGAGAGTCCGGCAGGACAGGAGAGAGATGGTTAGGACGAGAGTCAGGCAGAATAGGAGATAGAGGCCTAGGACGAGTGTCAGGCAGGACACGAGAGCGAGGCTTGGGAAGAGAGTATGGGAGGACAGGTGAAAGAGGCTTAGGACGACAGTCAGGAAGGACAAGAGAGAGATTCTTGGGACGAGAGTCTGGCGGGACAGGAGAGAGAGGCTTGGGAGGAGAGTCATCCAAGACCGGAGAGAGAGGCATAGGACGAGAGTCAGGCAGGACAGGATAGAGAGGCTTGGGACGAGAGTCAGGCAGGACAGGAGGGATAGGTTTGGGTCGAGAGTCAGGCCAGACAGGAGAAAGAGGCTTGGGAAGACAGTGAGGAAGGACAGGAGAGAGAGTCTTGGGACGAAAGTCAGGCAGGACAGGAGAGAGAGGCTTGGTAGGAGAGGCAGGCAGGACCGGAGAGAGAATCTTGGGACGAGAGTCAGGCAGGACAGGAGAGAGAGGCTTAATACGAGAGTCAGGCAGGACAGGAGAGAGAGGCTTGGGACGAGAATCATGCTCGGAAGGAGAGAGGCTTGGGAGGAGAGTCAGGCCGGGTAGGAGAGAGGGTCTTCTGACGAGAGTCATTCTGGACAAGAGAGAGAGGCTTGAGTCGAGAAAGAGGCAGGGTAGGAGAGAGCGGCTTGGGACCAAGACAGGTAGGACTGGAAAGGGAGGCTTGGGAAGAGAGTCAGGCAGGACAGGTGAGAGAGGGGCTTGCGACGACTCAGGCAGGACAGGAGAGAGACACTTGGAACGTGAGTCAGGCAGGACAGGAGAGAGAGGCTTGTGACGAGAGTCATGCTCGGGAGGAGAGAGGCTTGGGACGAGAGTCAGGCCGGGTAAGAGAGAACGGCTTGTGAGGAGAGTCAGGCAGGACAAGAGGGAGAGGGTTGGGACGAGAATCAGGCAGGGTAGGGGAGAGTGTTTTCGTACCAGTTATGCAAGATAGGAGGGAGAGTCTTCGAACAAGAGTCAGGCAAGAAAGGGAAGAGAGGATTCGACTGTTTTTCAGGCAGGACAGAAGAGAGAGGCATATGACGAGAGCCAGGCAGGACATGAGAGAGAGTAGTCGGACGAGAGTCAGGCAGAACAGGAGAGAAAGTCTTGGGACAGATTCTGGCAGGATAGGAGAGAGAGGCTATGGATGAGAGTCAATCAGGAGAGGAAAAAGAGGCTTGGGGCGAGATTCCGGGAGTACAGGAGAGTGAGGCTGAAGACGAGAGTCAAACAGGACAGGAGAGAGAGGCTTGCACGAGAGTCAGGAAGGACAGGTGAGGGAAGATTGGATCGAGAGTCATGCAGGACAGGAAAGAGAGGCCTTGGAGTAGAGTCAGGCAGGATAGGAGAGAAAGGCTTGGAACGAGATTCAGGTAGGACAAGAAAGAGAGGCATGGGACGAGAGTCACGCAGGAAAGGATGGAGAGGTTTGGGACGAGAGTCAGGTAAGTCAGGAGAGAGAGGCTTGGGACGAGAGTCAGGCAGGGTGGGAGAGAGAGGATTGGGGCGAGAGTCAGGCATGACTCTAGAGAGAGTCTGGGACGAGAGTCAGGCATGACTCTAGAGAGAGCCTGGGACGAGAGTCAGGCTGGTTAGGAGAGAGGGGATTGGGAAGAGAGTCAGGTAGGGTAGGAGAGTGAGGCTTGTAACGTGATTTCAGGCAGGACAAGACAGAGAGTCTTGGGACGAGAGTCAGGCAGGACAGGAGAGAGACGCTTGGGAGGAGAGGCAGGCAGGACCGGAAAGGGAATCTTGGGACGATAGTCAGGCAGGACAGGAGAGATAGGCTTGGGACGAGAGTCACGCAGGACAGGAGGGAGAGGCTTGGGACGAGAGTCAGGTAAGGCAGGAGAGAGAGGCTTGGGACGAGAGTCAGGCAGGGTGGGAGAGAGAGTCTTGGGACGAGAGTCAGGCATGACTCTAGAGAGAGCCTGGGACGAGAGACAGGCTGGTTAGGAGAGAGGGGATTGGGAAGAGAGTCAGGTAAGGTAGGAGAGTGAGGCTTGTGACGAGATTTCAGGCAGGACAAGACAGAGCGTCTTGGGGCGAGAGTCAGGCAGGACAGGAGAGAGACGCTTGGGAGGAGAGGCAGGCTGGACCGGAGAGGGAATCTTGGGACGATAGTCAGGCACGACAGGAGAGAGAGGCTTGGGACGAGAGTCAGGCAGGACAGGAGGGAGAGGCCTGGGACGAGAGTCAGACACGACAGGAGAGAAAGGCTTGGGACGAGAGTCAGGCAGGGTGGGAGAGAGAGGATTGGGACGAGAGTCAGACAGGACTTGAGAAAGAGCTTGGGACGAGAGTTAGGCTGGGTAGGAGAGTGGGCTAGGGAAGAGAGGTAGGTAGGGTAGGAGAGAGAAGCTTGAGACGAGATTTCATGGAGGATCGGACAGAGAGTCTTGGGACGAGAGTCAGGCAGGACAGGAGAGAGAGTTTTGGGAGGAGAGGGAGGCAGGACCGGGGAGAGAGTCTTGGGATGAAAGTCAGGCAGTACAGGAGAGAGAGGCTTGGGACGAGAGTCAGGCAGGACAGGAGTGAGAGGCTCGAGACGAGAGTCAAGCAAGACAGGACACAGAGGCTTGGGACGAGAGTCAGGCAAGACAGGTGAGAGAGGCTTTGGACGAGAGTCAGGCAGGGTGGGAGAGAGAGGATTGGGACGAGAGTCAGGCAGGACTGAAGAGAGAGGTTGGGACGAGAGTCAGGCTGGGTAGGAGAGAGGGGCTTGGGAAGAGAGTCAGGTAGGGTAAGAGAGAGTGGCTTGAAACGAGATTTCAGGCAGGACAGGACAGAGAGTCTAGGGAGATAAGTCAGGCAGGACAGGAGAGAGAGAATTGGGAGGAGAGGGAGGCAGGACCGGAGAGAGTCTTGGGACGAGAGTAGTGCAGGACAGGAGAGAGAGGCTTTGTACGAGAGTCAGGCAGGACAGGAGAGAGAGGGTTAGGACGATAGTCAGGCAGATTAGGAGATAGAGTCCTGGGACGAGTGTCAGGCAGGACACTAGAGCGAGGCTTGGGAAGAGAGTATGGGAGGACAGGAGAAAGAGGCTTATGACGACAGTCAGGAAGGACGAGAGAGAGAGTCTTGGGACGAGAGTCTGGCGGGACAGGATGGAGAGGCTTGGGAGGAGAGGCTTGGAAGGAGAGGCAGGCAAGACCGGAGAGAGAGGCATAGGACGAGAGTGTGGCAGGACAGGATAGAGAGGCTTGGGATGAGAGTCAGGCAGGACAGGAGGGAGAAGTCTCGGTCGAGAGTCAGGCAGGACAGGAGAAAGAGGCTTGGGAAGACAGTGAGGAAGGACAGGAGAAAGTCTTGGGACGAGAGTCAGGCAGGACAGGAGAGAGAGGCTTGGGAGGAGAGGCAGGCAGGACCGGGGAGAGAGTCTTGGGACGAGAATCAGGCAGGGTGGGAGAGAGAGGATTGGGACTAGAGTCAGGCTGAACGGGAGAGAGAGCTTGGGACGAGAGTCAGGCTGGGTAGGAGAGAGGGGCTTTGGAAGAGAGTCAGGCAGGACTGAAGAGAGAGCTTGGGACGAGAGTCAGGCTGGGTAGGAGAGAGGGGCTTGGGAAGAGAGTCAGGTAGGTTAGCAGCGAGTGGCTTGAAACGAGATTTCAGGCAGGACAGGACAGAGAGTCTATGGAGATAAGTCAGGCAGGAAAGGAGAGAGAAAATTGGAAGGAGAGGCAGGCAGGACCGGAGAGAGTCTTGGGACGAGAGTAATGCATGACAGGAGAGAGAAGCTTTGGACGAGAGTCAGGCCGGACAGGAGAGAGAGGGTTAAGACGAGAGTCAGGCAGCTTAGGATATAGAGGCCTGGGACGAGTGTCAGGCAGGACACGAGAGCGAGGCTTGGGAAGAGAGTATGGGAGGACAGGTGAAAGAGGCTTAGGACGACAGTCAAGAAGGACAAGAGAGAGAGTCTTGGGACGAGAGTCTGGCGGGACAGGAGAGAGAGGCTTGGGAGGAAAGGCATCCAAGACCGGAGAGAGAGGCTTAGGACGAGAGTCAGGCAGGACAGGATAGAGAGGCTTGGGACGAGAGTCAGGCAGGACAGGAGGGAAAAGTTTGGGTCGAGAGTCAGGCAAGACAGGAGAAAGAGGCTTGGGAAGACAGTGAAGAAGGACAGGAGATAGAGTCTTGGGACGAGAGTCAGGCAGGACAGGAGAGAGAGGCTTGGGAGGAGAGGCAGGCAGGACCGGAGAGAGAGTCTTGGGAGGAGAGTCAGGCAGGACAGTAGAGAGAGGCTTAATACGAGAGTCAGGCAGGACAGGAGAGAGAGGCTTGGGACGAGAATCAGGCTCGGAAGGATAGAGGCTTGGGACGAGAGTCAGGCCGGGTAAGAGCGATGGTCTTGTGACGAGAGTAAGAGGGTAAGAGAGAGAGGCTTAGGACGAGTGTCAGGCAGGACACGAGAGCAAGGCTTGGGAAGAGAGTATGGGAGGACAGGAGAAAGGCTTAGGACGACAGTCAGGAAGGACAAGAGAGAGAGTCTTGGGACGAGAGTCTGGCGGGACAGGAGAGAGATTCTTGGGACGAGTCAGGCAGGACATTAGAGAGAGGCTTAGGACGAGAGTCAGGCAGGACAGGAGAGAGAGGCTTAATACGAGAGTCAGGCAGGACAGGAGAGAGAGGCTTGGGACGAGAATCAGGCTCGGAAGGAGAGTGGCTTGGGACGAGAGTCAGGCCGGGTAAGAGCGAGGGTCTTGTGAAGAGAGTCATTAAGGACAAGAGAGAGTGGCTTGGGTCGAGAAAGAGGCAGGGTAGGAGAGAGAGGCTTGGGACGAGTGTCAGGCAGGACACGAGACCAAGGCTTGGGAAGAGAGTATGGGAGGACAGGAGAAAGGCTTAGGACGACAGTCAGGAAGGACAAGAGAGAGAGTCTCTGGACAAGAGTCTGGCGGGACAGGAGAGAGAGGCTTGGGAGGAGAAGACGGCAAGACCGGAAAGAGAGGCATAGGACGAGAGTCAGGCAGGATCGGAGAGAGATTTTTGGGACGAGTCAGGCAGGCCATTAGAGAGAGGCTTAGGACGAGAGTCAGGCAGGACAGGAGAGAGAAGTTTGGGACGAGAATCAGGCTCGGCAGGAGAGGCTTGGGACGAGAGTCAGGCCGGGTAAGAGAAATGGTCTTTTGACGAGAGTCATTCAGGACAAGAGAAAGAGGCTTGGGTCGAGAAAGAGTCAGTGTAGGAGAGAGAGGCTTGGGACCGAGACAGGTAGGATTTGAAAGGGAGGATTGGGACGAGAGCCAAGCAGGGCAGGTGAGAGAGGGGCTTGCGACGAGAGTCAGGCAGGACAGGAGGGAGACACATGGAATGTGAGTCAGGCAGGACAGGAGAGACAGGCTTGTGACGAGAGTCAGGCTCGGCAGGAGAGAGGCTTGGGACTAGAGTCAGGCCGGGTAACAGAGAGAGGCTTGTGACGAGAGTCAGGCAGGACAAGAGAGAGAGGATTGGGACGAGAATCAGGCAAGACAGGAGAGAGAGGATTGGGACGAGAGTCAGACAGGGTGGGAGAGAGAGGATTGGGACGAGAGTCAGTCAGGACAGGAGAGAGAGCTTGGGATGAGAGTCAGGCTGGTTAGGAGAGAGGGGCTTGGGAAGAGAGTCAGGTAGGGTAGGAGAGTGAGGCTTGGGACGAGATTTCAGGCAGGACAAGACAGAGTATCTTGACATGAGAGTCAGGCAGGACTTGAGAGAGAGGCTTGGGAGGAGAGGCAGGCAGTACCGGAGAGAGAATCTTTGACGATAGTAAGGCAGGACAGGAGAGAGAGGCTTGGGACGAGAGTCAGGCAGGACAGGAGTGAGAGTCTTGGGACGAGAGTCAGGCAAGACAGGCCAGAGAGGCTTGGGACGAGAGTCAGCCAGGGTGGGAGAGAGAGGATTGGGACGAGATTCAGGTAGGACTTGAGAGAGAGCTTGGGACGAGAGTTAGGCTGGGTAGGAGAGTGGGGCTTGGGAAGAGAGGTAGGTAGGGTAGGAGAGAGAAGTTTGGGACGAGATTTCTGGCAGGATCGGACAGAGAGTCTTAGGACGAGAGTCTGGCAGGACAGGAGAGATAGTCATGGGAGTACAGGGAGGCAGGACCTGGGAGAGAGTCTTGGGACGAGATTCAGGAAGGACAGGAGAGAGAGGCTTGGGACGAGAGTCAGGCAGGACAGGAGTGAGAGGCTTGGGACTAGAGTCAGGCAAGACAGGAGAGGCTTGGGACGAGAGTGAGGCAGGTTGGGAGAGAGAGGTTTGGGACGAGAGTCAGGCAGGACTGAAGAAAGACCTTGGGACGAGAGTCAGGCTGGATAGGAGAGAGAGGCTTGGGAAGAGAGTCAGGTAGTGTAGCAGAGAACGGCTTGGGACGAGATTTCAGGCAGGACAGGACATAGAGTCTAGTGAGATGAGTCGGGCAGGAAAGGAGAGAGAGAATTGGGAGGAGAGGCAGTCAGGACCGGAGAGAGTCTTGGGAGGAGAGTCATGCAGGACAGGAGAGAGAGGCTTTTGACGAGAGTCAGGCAGGAGAGGAGAGAGAGGGTTAGGACTAGAGTCAGGCAGAATAGGAGATAGAGGCCTGGGACGAGTGTCAGGCAGGACACTAGAGCAAGGCTTGGGAAGAGAGTATGGGAGGACAGGAGAAAGGCTTAGGACGACAGTCAGGAAGGACAAGAGAGAGAGTCTTGGGACGAGAGTCTGGCGGGACAGGAGAGAAAGGCTTGGGAGGAGAGGAAGGCAAGACCGGAAAGAGAGCCATAGGACGAGAGTCAGTCAGGACCGTAGAGAGATTCTTGGGACGAGAGTCTGGCAGGACATTAGAGAGAGGCTTAGGACGAGAGTCAGGCAGGGCTGGAGAGAGAGGTTTGCGACGAGAATCAAGCTCGGCAGGAGAGAGGCTTGGGACGAGAGTCAGGCCGGGTAAGAGAAAGGGTCTTGTGACGAGAGTCATTCAGGACAAGAGAAAGAGGCTTGGGTCGAGAAATAGGCAGTGTACGAGAGAGAGGCTTGGGACCGGGACAGGTAGGATTGGAAAGGGAGGCTTGGGACGAGAGTCATTCAGGACAGGTGAGAGAGGGGCTTGCGACGAGAGTCAGGCAGGACAGGAGGGAGACACCTGGAATGTGAGTCAGGCAGGACAGGAGAGAGAGGCTTGTGACGAGAGTCAGGCTCAGCAGGAGAGAGGCTTGGAAAGAGAGTCAGGCCGGGTAAGAGAGAGAGGCTTGTGACGAGAGTCAGGCAGGACAAAAGAGAGAGGATTGGGACGAGAATCAGGCAGGGTAGGGGAGAGGGTCATCGTACCAATCAGGCAAGATAGGAGGGGGAGTCTTGGGACAAGAGTCAGGCAGGAAAGGAGAGAGAGGCTTCGAATGTGTTTCTGGCAGGACAGAAGAGAGAGGCATGGGACGAGAGCCAGGCAGGACATAAGAGAGAGTGTTCTGACGAGAGTAAGGTAGAACAGGAGAGAAAGTCTTGGGACAGTTTCTGGCAGGACAGGAGAGAGAGGCTTGGGATGAGAGTCAGGCAGGAGAGGAGAGAGAGGCTTGGGGCGAGTCAGGGAGGACAAGAGAGAGAAGCTGGAGACGAGTGTCAGGCAGGACAGGAGAGAGAGGCTTGCACGAGAATGAGGAAGGACAGGTGAGGGAGGATTGCATCGAGAGTCATGCAGGACAAGAAAGAGAGGCCTGGGACTAGAGTCAGGCAGGATAGGAGAGAGAGGCTAGGGACGTGAGTCAGGTAGGACAGGAGAGAGAGGCATGAGACGAGAGTCATGCAGGACAGGATGGAGAGGTTTGGGACGAGAGTCAGGCAAGGCAGGAGAGAGAGGATTGGGACGAGAGTCAGGCAGGGTGGGAGAGAGAGGATTGGGACGAGAGTCAGGCAGGACTGGAGAGAGAGCTTGGGACGAGAGTCAAGCTGGTTAGGAGAGAGGGGCTTGGGAAGAGAGTCAGGTAGGGTAGGAGAGTGAGGCTTGGGACGAGATTTCAGGCAAGACAAGACAGAGTATCTTGACACGAGAGTCAGGCAGGACAGGAGATAGAGGCTTGGGAGGAGAGGCATGCAGGACCGGAGAGAGAATCTTTTAAGATAGTCAGGCATGACAGGAAAGAGAGGCTTGGGACGAGAGTCAGGCAGGACAAGAGGGAGAGTCTTAGGACGAGAGTCAGGCAAGACAGGATAGAGAGACTTGGGACGAGAGTCAGCCACGGTGGGAGAGAGAGGATTGGGACGAGATTCAGGCAGGACTTGAGAGAGAGCTTGGGACGAGAGTTAGGTTGGGTAGGAGAGTGGGGCTTAGGAAGAGAGGTACGTAGGGTAGCAAAGAGCGGCTTGGTACGAGATTTCAGAAAGGACAGGACAGAGAGAATAGGGAGATGATTCGGGCAGGAGAGGAGAGATAGTCTTAGGAGGAGAGGGAGGCAGGACCGGGGAGAGAGTCTTGGGAGGAGAGTCATGCAGGACAGGAGAGAGAGGCTTTGGACGAGAGTCAGGCAAGACAGGAGACGCTTGGGACGATAGTCAGGCAGGGTGGGAGAGAGAGGATTGGGACGAGAGTCAGGCAGGACTGAAGAAAGAGCTTGGGACGAGAGTCAGGCTGGGTAGGAGAGAGAGGCTTGGGAAGAGAGTCAGGTATGGTGGCAGAGAGCGGCTTGGTACGAGATTTCAGGCAGGACAGGACAGAGAGTCTAGGGAGATGAGTCAGGCAGGAGAGGAGAGAGAAAATTGGGAGGAGAGGCAGGCAGGACCGGAGAGAGTCTTGGGAGGAGAGTCATGCAGGACAGGAGAGAGAGGCTTTGGACGAGAGTCAGGCAGGACAGGAGAGAGAGTGTTAGGACGTGAGTCAGGCAGAATAGGAGACAGAGGACTTGGACGAGTGTCAGGCAGGACACTAGAGCAAGGCTTGGGAAGAGAGCATGGGAGGACAGGAGAAAGAGGCTTAGGACGACAGTCAGGAAGGACAAGAGAGATAGTCTTGGGACGAGAGTCTGGCGGGACAGGAGAGAGAGGCTTGGGAGGAGAGGAAGGCAAGACCGGAGAGAGAGGCAGGACGAGAGTCAGGCAGGACAGGATAGAGAGGCTTGGGACGAGAGTCAGGCAGGACAGGAGAGAGAGGCTTAGGAAGAGAGTCAGGCAGTACAGGAGAGAGAGGCTTGGGACGAGAATCAGGCTCGGCAGGAGAGAGGCTTGGGACGAGAGTCAGGCCGGGTAAGAGAGATGGTCTTGTGACGCGAGTCATTCAGGAAAAGAGAGAGAGGCTTTGGTCGAGAAATAGGCAGGGTAGGAGAGAGAGGCTTGGGAACGAGACAGGTAGGATTGGAAAGGGAGGCTTGGGACGAGAGTCAGGCAAGACAGGTGATAGAGGGGATTGCGTCGAGAGTCAGGTAGGACAGGAGGGAGACACTTGGAACGTGAGTCAGGCAGGACAGGAGGTAGAGGCTTGTGACGAGAGTTAGGCTCGGCAGGAGAGAGGCTTGGGACGAGAGTCAGGTCGGTGTAAGAGAGAGGGGCTTGTGACAAGAGTCAGGCAGGACAAGAGAGAGAGGCTTAGGATGAGAATCAGGCAGGGTAGGGGAGAGGGTCTTCGTACCAGTCAGGCAAGATATTAGGGAGAGTCTTGGGACAAGAGTCAGGCAAGAAAGGAAAGAGAGGCTTCGAATGTGTTTCAGGCAGGACAGAAGAGAGAGGCATGGGACGTGAGCCAGGCAGGACATGAGAGAGAGTGTTAGGACGAGAGTCAGGCAGAACAGGAGAGAAAGTCTTGGGACAGTTTTCAGGCACGATAGAAGAGAGAGGCAAGGGACGTGAGCCAGGAAGGATAGGAGAGAGAGTCTTGGGATGAGAGTCAGGCAGGAGAGGAGAGATAGGCGTGGGGCGAGAGTCAGGGAGGACAGGAGAGAGAGGCTGGAGACGAGAGTCAGGAAGGACAGGTGAGGGAGGATTGAATCGAGAATTATGCAGGACAGGAAGGAGAGGCCTGGGACTAGAGTGAGACATAATAGGAGAGAGAGGCTTGGGACGAGAGTCAGGTAGGACAGGAGAGAGAGGCATGGGACGAGAGTCATGCAGGACAGGAGGGAGAGGTTTGTGACGAGATTCAGGCAAGACAGGAGAAAGAAGCTGGTGCCGAGAGTCAGGCAGGGTGGGAGAGAGAGGATTGGGACGAAAATCTGGCAGGACTGGAGAGAGAGCTTGTGACTAGAGTCAGGCTGGTCAGGAGAGAGTGGCTTGGGAAGAGAGTCATGTAGGGTAGGAGAGTGAGTCTTGGGACGAGATTTCAAGCAGGATCGGACAGAGAGCCTTAGGACGAGAGTCAGGCAGGACATGAGAGAGAGTCTTGGGAGGAGAGGGAGGCAGGACCAGGGAGAGAGTCTTGGGAAGAGAGTTAGGCATGACAGGAGAGAGAGGCTTGGGAAGAGAGTTAGGCATGACAGGAGAGAGAGGCTTTCGACGAGAGTCAGGCAGGACAGGAGAGAGAGGCTTGGGCCGAGAGTCAGGCTGGGTAGGAGAGAGAAGATTGGGACTAGAGTCAGGCTGGACGGGAAAGAGAGCTTGGGACGAGAGTCAGACTGGGTAGGAGAGAGGGGCTTTGGAAGAGAGTTCGGCAGGGTAGAAGAGAGCGGCTTGAGACGAGATATCAGGCAGTACAGGACAGAGAGTCTAGGGAGGAGAGTCAGGCAGGACATTAGAGAGAGAATTGGGAGGAGAGGCAGGCAGGACCCGAGAGAGTCGTGGGACGAGAGTCATGCAGGACAGGAGAGAGATGCTTGGGACGAGAGTTAGTCATGACAGGAGAGAGAGGCTGAAGGCGAGAGTCAGGCATGACAGGAGAGAGTGGCTTTCGACGAGAGTCAGGCAGGACGGGAGAGAGATGGTTAGGACGAGAGTCAGGCAGAATAGGAGATAGAGGCCTAGGACGAGTGTCAGGCAGGACACGAGAGCGAGGCTTGGGAAGAGAGTGTGGGAGGACAGGTGATAAAGGATTAGGACGACAGTCAGGAAGGACAAGAGAGAGAGTCTTGGGACGAGAGTCTGGTGGGACAGGAGAGAGGGGCTTGGGAGGAGAGGCATCCAAGACCGGAGAGAGAGGCATAGGACGAGAGTCAGGCACCACAGGATAGAGAGGCTTGGAACGAGAGTCAGGCAGGACAAGAGGGAAAGGCTTGGGTCGAGAGTCAGGCAAGACAGGAGAAAGAGGCTTGGGAAGACAGTGAGGAAGGATAGAAGAGAGAGTCTTGAGACGAGAATCAGGCAGGACAGGAGAGAGAGGCTTGGGAGGAGAGGCAGGCAGGACCGGAGAGAGAGTCTTGGGACGAGAGTCAGGCAGGACAGTAGAGAGAGGCTTAATACGAGAGTCAGGCAGGACAGGAGAGAGAGGCTTGGGACGAGAATCAGGCTCGGAATGAGAGAGGCTTGGGACGAGAGTCAGGCCGGTGTAAGAGATAGGGGCTTGTGACGATAGTCAGGCAGGACAAGAGATAGAGGCTTGGGACGAGAATCATGCAGGGTAGGGGAGAGGGTGTTCGTACCAGTCAGGCAAGATAGTAGGGAGAGTCTTGGGACAAGAGTCAGGCAAGAAAGGAAAGAGAGGCTTCGAATGTGTTTCAGGCAGGACAGAAGAGAGAGGCATGGGACGAGAGTCATGCGGGACAGGAGGGATAGGTTTGGGACGAGATTCAGGCAAGACAGGAGAGAGAGGCTGGGGCCGAGAGTCAGGCAGGGTGGGAGAGAGAGGATTGGGACGAAAGTCAGGCAGCATTGGAGAGAGAGCTTGGGTCGAGAGTCAGGCTGGGGAGGAGAGTGGGGCTTTGGAAGAGAGGTAGGTACGGTAAGAGAGAGAAGCTTGGGACGAGATTTCAAGCAGGATCGGACAGAGAGTCTTGGGACGAGAGTCAGGCATGACCGGAGAGAGAGTCTTGGTAGGAGAGGGAGGCAGGACCGGGGAGAGAGTCTTGGGACGAGAGTCAGGCATGACAGAAGAGAGAGGCTTGGGAAGAGAGTCAGGCAGGACAGGAGAGAGAGGCTTTGGACGAGAGTCAGGCAGGACAGGAGAGAGAGGCCTGGGAAGAGAGTCAGGCAGGACAGGAGAGTGAGGCTTGGGAAGAGAGTCAGGCAGGGCAGGAGAGTGAGTCTTTGGACGAGAGTGAGGCAGGACAGGAGAGAGAGGCTTGGGACGAGAGTTAGGCAGGGTGGGAGAGAGAGGATTGGGACTAGAGTCAGGCTGGACGGGAGAGAGAGCTTGGGGCGAGAGTCAGACTGGGTAGGAGAGAGGGGCTTTCGAAGAGAGTCAGGTAGGGTAGCAGAGAGCGGCTTGGGACGAGATTTCAGGCAGGACAGGACAGAGAGTCTAGGGAGGAGAGTCAGGCAGGACATTAGAGAGAGAATTATGAGGACAGGCAGGCAGAAACGGAGAGAGTCTTGGGACGAGAGTCATGCAGGACAGGAGAGAGAGACTTACGACGAGAGTCAGTCAGGACAGGAGAGAGAGGCTTAAGGCGAGAGTCAGGCATGACAGGAGAGAGAGGCTTTGGACGAGAGTCAGGCGGGACAGGAGAGAGATGGTTAGGACAAGAGTCAGGCAAAATAGGAGATAGAGGCCTAGGACGAGTCTCAGGCAGGACACGAGAGCGAGGCTTGGGAAGAGAGTATGAGAGGACAGGTGAAAAAGGCTTAGGACGACAGTCAGGAAGGACAAGAGAGAGAGTCTTGGGACGAGAGTCTGGCGGGACAGGAGAGAGAGGCTTGGGAGGAGAGGCATCCAAGACCGGAGAGAGAGGCATAGGACGAGAGAGGCTTGGGACCGAGACAGGTAGGACAGGAAAGGGAGTCTTGGGACGAGAGTCAGGCAGGACAGGTGAGAGAGGGGCTTGCGACGAGTCAGGCA
This sequence comes from Panulirus ornatus, assembly GCF_036320965.1. Lineage (NCBI taxonomy): Eukaryota > Metazoa > Arthropoda > Malacostraca > Decapoda > Palinuridae > Panulirus > Panulirus ornatus. The sequence continues at coordinate 34,503,817 of NC_092225.1, forward strand.
GGACAGGAGGGAGACACTTGGAACGTGAGTCAGGCAGGACAGGAGAGAGAGGCTTGTGACGAGATTCATGCTCGGCAGGAGAGAGGCTTGGGACGAGAGTCAGGCCGGGTAAGAGAGAACGGCTTGTGAGGAGAGTCAGGCAGGACAAGAGGGAGAGGGTTGGGACGAGAATCAGGCAGGGTAGGGGAGAGGGTCTTCGTACCAGTTAGGCAAGATAGGAGGGAGAGTCTTCGAACAAGAGTCAGGCAAGAAAGGGGAGAGAGGACTCGACTGTTTTTCAGGCAGGACAGAAGAGAGAGGCATATGACAAGAGCCAGGCAGGACATGAGAGAGAGTGGTCGGACGAGAGTCTGGCAGACCAGGAGAGAAAGTCTTGGGACAGATTCTGGCAGGAGAGGAGAGAGAGGCTTGGGATGAGCGAGTCATGCAGGACAGGAAAGAGAGGCCTGGGACTAGAGTCAGGCAGAATAGGAGAGAAAGGCTTGGGACGAGAGTCATGTAGGACAGAAAAGAGAGGCATGGGACGAGAGTCATGCAGGACAGGATGGAGAGGTTTTGGACAAGAGTCAGGTAAGGCAGGAGAGAGAGGCTTGGGACGAGAGTCAGGCAGGGTGGGAGAGAGAGGATTGGGACGAAAGTCAGGCATGACTCTATAGAGAGCCTGGGACGAGAGTCAGGCTGGTTATGAGAGAGTCAGGTAGGGTAAGAGATTGAGGCTTGGGACGAGATTTCAGGCAGGACAAGGCAGAGCGTCTTGGGACGAGAGTCAGGCAGGACAGGAGAGAGACGCTTGGGAGGAGAGGCAGGCAGGACCGGAGAGGGAATCTTGGGACGATAGTCAGGCACGACAGGAGAGAGAGGCTTGGGACGAGAGTCAGGCAGGACAGGAGGGAGAGGCTTGGGACGAGAGTCAGGCAAGACAGGAGAGAGAGGCTTGGGACGAGAATCAGGCAGGGTGGGAGAGAGAGGATTGGGACGAGAGTCAGACAGGACTTGAGAGAGAGCTTGGGACGAGAGTCAGGCTGGGTAGGAGAGTGGGGCTACGGAAGAGAGGTAGGTAGGGTAGGAGAGAGAAGCTTGAGACGAGATTTCAGGCAGGATCGGACAGAGAGTCTTGGGACGAGAGTGAGGCAGGACAGGAGAGAGAGTTTTGGGAGGAGAGGGAGGCAGGACCGGGGAGAGAGTCTTGGGACGAAAGTCAGGCAGGACAGGAGAGAGAGGCTTGGGACGAGAGTCAGGCAGGACAGGAGTCAGAGGCTCGAGACGAGAGTGAGGCAAGACAGGAGACAGAGGCTTGGGACGAGAGTCAGGCAAGACAGGAGAGAGAGGCTTTGGACGAGAGTCAGGCAGGGTGGGAGAGAGAGGATTGGGACGAGAGTCAGGCAGGACTGAAGAGAGAACTTGGGACGAGAGTCAGGCTGGGTAGGAGAGAGGGGCTTGGGAAGAGAGTCAGGTATGGTAGCAGAGAGTGGCTTGAAACGAGATTTCAGGCAGGACAGGACAGAGAGTCAAGGGAGATAAGTCAGGCAGGACAGGAGAGAGAGAATTGGGAGGAGAGGGAGGCAGGACCGGAGAGAGTCTTGGGACGAGAGTAATGCAGGACAGTAGAGAGAGGCTTTGTACGAGTGGCAGGCAGGACAGGAGAGAAAGGGTTAGGACGAGAGTTAGGCAGATTAGGAGATAGAGGCCTGGGACGAGTGTCAGGCAGGACACGAGAGCGAGGCTTGGGAAGAGAATATGGGAGGACAGGAGAAAGAGGCTTAGGACGACAGTCAGGAAGGACAAGAGAGAGAGTCTTGGGACGAGAGTCTGGCGGGACAGGAGGGAGAGTCTTGGGAGGAGAGGCAGGCAAGACCGGAGACAGAGGCATAGGATGAGAGTCAGGCAGGACAGGATAGAGAGGCTTATGACGAGAGTCAGGCAGGACATGAGGGAGAGGTCTGAGTCGAGAGTCAGGCAGGACAGGAGAAAGAGGCTTGGGAAGACAGTGAGGAAGGACAGGAGAGAGAGTCTTGGGACGAGAGTCAGGCAGGACAGGAGAGAGAGGCTTGGGAGGAGAGGCAGGCAGGACCGGGGAGAGAGTCTTGGGACGAGAGTCAGGCAGGGTGGGAGAGAGGGGCTTTGGAAGAGAGTCAGGCAGGACTGAAGAGAGAGCTTGGGACGAGAGTCAGGCTGGGTAGGAGAGAGGGGCTTGGAAAGAGAGTCAGGTAGGTTAGCAGAGATTGGCTTGAAACGAGATTTCATGCAGGACAGGACAGAGAGTCTATGGAGATAAGTCAGGCAGGACAGGAGAGAGAAAATTGGGAGGAGAGGCAGGCAGGACCGGAGAGAGTCTTGGGACGAGAGTAATGCAGTACAGGAGAGAGAGGATTTGGACGAGAGTCAGGCAGGACAGTAGAGAGAGGGTTAGGACGAGAGTCAGGCAGATTAGCAGATAGAGGCCTGGGACGAGTGTCAGGCAGGACACGAGAGCGAGGCTTGGGAAGAGAGTATGGGAGGACAGGAGAAAGAGGCTTAGGACGACACTCAGGAAGGACAAGAAAAAGGGTCTTGGGACGAGAGTCTGGCGGGACAGGAGGGAGAGTCTTGGGAGGAGAGGAAGGCAAGACCGGAGAGAGAGGCATAGGACGAGAGTCAGGCAGGACACAATAGAGAGGCTTGGGATGAGAGTCAATCACGACAGGAGGGAGAGGTCTGGGTCGAGAGTCAGGCAGGACAGGAGAAAGAGGTTTGGGAAGACAGTGAGGAAGGACAGGAGAAAGAGTCATGGGACGAGAGTCAAGCAGGACAGGAGAGATGTGCTTGGGAGGAGAGGCAGGCATGACCGGAGAGAGAGTCTTGGGACGAGAGTCAGGCAGGAGAGGAGAGAAAGGCTTAGGACGAGAGTCAGGCATGACATGAGACAGATTTGGGACGAGAATCAGGCTCGGCAGGAGTGATGCTTGGGACGAGAGTCAGGCCGGGTAAGAGAGAGGGTCTTGTGACGAGAGTCATTCAGGACAAGAGAAAGAGTCTTGGGTCGAGAAAGAGGCAGGGTAGGAGAGAGAGGCTTGTGACCGAGACAGGTACGATTGGAAAGGCAGGCTTGGGACGAGAGTCAGGCAGGACAGGTGAGAGAGGGGCATGCGACGAGAGTCAGGCAGGACAGGAGGGAGACACTTGGAACGTGAGTCAGGCAGGACAGGGGAGAGAGTCTTGTGACGAGAGTCATGCTCGGCAGGAGAGAGGCTTGGGACGAGAGTCAGGCCGGGTAAGAGAGAGTGGTTTGTGACGAGAGTCAGGCAGGACAAGAGAGAGAGGCTTGGGACGAGAATCAGGCAGGGTAGGGGAGAGGGTCTTCGTAACAGTCAGGCAAGATAGGAGGGAGAGTCTTGGGACAAGAGTCAGGCAGGAAAGGAGAGAGGGGCTTCAAATGTGTTTCAGGCAGGACAGAAGAGAGAGGCATTGGACGAGAGCCAGGCAGGACATGAGAGAGAGTGTTCTGACGAGAGTCAGGCAGAAAAGGAGAGAAAGTCTTGGGACAGTTTCTGGCAGGATAGGAGAGACAGGATTGGGATGAGAGTCAGGCAGGAGAGGAGAGAGAGGCTTGGGGCGAGAGCATGGGTGGACAGGAGAGTGAGGCTGGTGACGAGAGTCAGGCAGGACGAGAGAGAGAGGCTTCCACGAGAGTCAGGTAGGACAGGTGAGGGAGGATTGGATTGAGAGTCATGCAGGACAGGAAGGAGAGGCCTAGGACTAGAGTCAGGCAGGATAGGAGAGAGAGGCTTGGGGCGAGAGTTTGGGTGGACAGGAGAGTGAGGCAGGACAAGAGAGAGAGGCTTGCACGAGAGTCAGGAAGGACAGGTGAGGGAGGATTGGATCGAGAGTCATGCAGGACAGGAAGGAGAGGCCTTGGACTAGAGTCAGGAAGGATAGGAGAGAGAGGCTAGGGACGAGAGTCAGGTAGGACAGGAGAGAGAGGCATGGGACGAGAGTCATGCAGGACAGGATGGAGAGGTTTGGGACGATAGTCAGGCAGGGAAGGAGAAATAAGATTAGGACGAGAGTCAGGTAGGACTGGAGAGAGAGCTTGGGACGAGAGTCAGGCTGGTTAGGAGAGAGGGGCTTGGGAAGAGAGTCTGGTAGGGTAGGAGAGTGAGGCTTGGGACGAGATTTCAGGCAGGACAAGACAGAGCGTCTTGGGACGAGAATCAGGCAGGACAGGAGAGAGAGGCTTGGGAGGAGAGGCAGGCAGGACCGGAGAGGGAATCTTGGGACGATAGTCAGGCAGGACAGGAGAGAGAGGCTTGGGACGAGAGGCAGGACAGGAGGGAGAGGCTTGGCTCGAGGGTCAGGCAAGACAGGAGAGAGAGGCTTGGGACGAGAATCAGGCAGGGTAGGGAAGAGGGTATTCGTAACAGTCAGGAAAGATAGGAGGGAGAGTCTTGGGACAAGAGTCAGGCAGGAAAGGAGAGAGGGGCTTCGAATGTGTTTCAGGCAGGACAGAAGAGAGAGGCATGGGACGAGAGCCAGGCAGGACATGAGAGAAAGTGTTCTGACGAGAGTCAGGCAGAAAAGGAGAGAAAGTCTTGGGACAGTTTCTGGCAGTATAGGAGAGACAGGATTGGGATGAGAGTCAGGCAGGAGAGGAGAGAGAGGCTTGGGGCGAGAGCATGGGTGGACAGGAGAGTGAGGCTAGCGACGAGAGTCAGGCAGGACGAGAGAGAGAAGCTTCCACGAGAGTCAGGTAGGACAGGTGAGGGAGGATTGGATTGAGAGTCATGCAGGACAGGAAGGAGAGGCCTAGGACTAGAGTCAGGCAGGATAGGAGAGAGAGGCTTTGGACGAGAGTCAGGTAGGACAAGAGAGAGAGGCTTGGGACGAGAGTCATGAAGGACAGGATGGAGAGGTTTGGGACGAGAGTGCGGGAGGGGACGAGAGAGAGGATTGGGACGAGAGTCAGGCAGGACTGGAGAGAGAGCTTGGGACGAGAGTCAGGCTGGTTAGGAGAGAGGGGCTTGGGAAGAGAGTCAGGTAGGGTAGGAGAGTGAGGCTTGGACGAGATTTCAGGCAGGACAAGACAGAAAGTCTTAGGACGAGAATCAGGAAGGACAGGAGAGAGAGGATTGAGAGGAGAGGCAGGCAGGACCGGAGAGGGAATCTTGGGACGATAGTCAGGCAGGACAGGAGAGAGAGGCTTGGGACGAGAGTCATGCAGGACAGGAGGGAGAGGCTTGGGTCGAGAGTCAGGCAAGACAGGAGAGAGAGGCTTGGGACGAGAGTCATGCAGGGTGGAGAGAGAAAATTAGTACGAGAGTCAGGCAGGACTTGAGAGAGAGCTTGGGACGAGAGTTAGGCTGGGTAGGAGAGTGGGGCTAGGGAAGAGAGGTAGGTAGGGTAAGAGAGAGAAGCTTAGGACGAGATTTCAGGCAGGATCGGACAGAGAGTCTTGGGACGAGAATCAGGCAGGACAGGAGAGAGAGTCTTGCGAGGAGAGTGAGGCAGGTCCGTGGAGAGAGTCTTGGGACGAGAGTCAGGAAGGACAGGAGAGAGAGGCTTGGGACGAGAGTCAGGCAGGACAGGAGTGACAGGCTTGGGACGAGAGTCAGGCAAGACAGGAGGGAGAGGTTTGGGACGAGAGTCAGGCAGGGTGGTAGAGAGAGCATTGGGACGAGAGTCAGAGAGGACTGAAGAGAGAGCTTGGGACGAGAGCCAGGCTGGGCAGGAGAGAGGGGCTTGAGAAGAGAGTCAGGAAGGGTAGTAGAGAGCGGCTTGGGACGATATATCAGGCAGGACAGGACAGAGAGTTTAGGGAGGTAAGTCAAGCAGGACAGGAGAGAGAAAATTGTGAAAAGCGGCAGGCAGGACCAGAGAGAGTCTTGGGACGAGAGTCATGCAGGACATGAGAGAGAGGCTTAGGACAAGAGTCAGTCAGGACAAGAGAGAGAGGCTTAGGACGAGAGTCAGGTTGACAAGAGAGAGAGGCTTTGGACGAGAGTCAGGCAGGACAAGAGAGAGAGGGTTATGACGAAAGTCAGGCAGAATAGGAGATAGAGGCCTTGGACGAGTGTCAGGCAGGACATGAGAGCGAGATTTGGGAAGAGAGTATGGGAGGACAGGTGAAAGAGGCTTAGGACGACAGTCAGGAAGGACAAGAGATAGAGTCTTGGGACGAGAGTCTGGCGGGACAGGAGATAGAGGTTTGGGAGGAGAAGCAGGCAAGACCGGAGAGAGAGGCATAGGACGAGAGTCAGGCAGGAGAGGATAGAGAGGTTTGAGACGAGAGTCAGGCAGGACAGGAGGGAGAGGTTTGGGTCGAGAGTCAAGCAGGACAGGAGAAAGAGGCTTAGGAAGACAGTGAGGAAGGACAGGAGAGGGAGTCTTAGGACGAGAGTCAGGCGGGACAGGAGAGAGAGGCTTGGTAGGAGAGGTAGGCAGGACCGGAGAGAGAGTCTTTAGACGAGAGTCAGGCAGGGTGGGAGAGAGAGGATAGGGACGAGAGTCAGGCAGGACTGGAGAGAGAGCTTGGGACGAGAGTTAGGCTGAGTAGGAGAAAGGGGCTTTGGAAGAGAGTCAGGTAGGGTAGCAGAAACCCGCTTGGAACGAGATTTCAGGCAGGATAGGACACAGAGCCTAGGGAGGAGAGTCAGGCAGGACAGTATAGAGAGAATTTGTAGGAGAGGCAGGCAGAAACGGAGTCTTGGGACGAGAGTCAGTCTGGACAGGAGAGAGAGGCTTAAGACGAGAGTCAGGCATGACAGGAGAGAGAGGCTTTGGACGAGAGTCAGGCAGGAAAGGAGAGAGATTGTTAGGACGAGAGTCTGGCAGATTAGGAGATAGAGGTATGGGACGAGTGTCAGGCAGGACACGAGAGCGAGGCTTGAGAAGAGAGCATTGGAGGACAGGTGAAAGAGGCTTAGGACGACAGTCAGGAAGGACAAGAGAGAGAGAGTCTTGGGACGAGAGTCTGGCGGGACAGGAGAAAGAGGCTTAGGAGGAGAGGCAGGCAAGACCGGAGAGACAGTCATAGGAGGAGAGTCAGGCAGGACAGGATATAGAGGCTTGGGACGAGAGTCAGGCAGGACAGGAGGGAAAGGTTTGGGTCGAGATTCAGGCAGGACAGGAGAAAGAGGCTTGGGGAGACAGTGAGGAAGGACAGGAGAGAGTCATGGGACGAGAGTCAAGCAGGATAGGAGAGAGAGGCTTAGGAGGAGAGGGAGGCATGACCGGAGAGAGAGTCTTGGGACGAGAGTCAGGCAGGACAGGTGAGAGAGGGGCTTGCGACGAGAGTCAGGCAGGATAGGAGGGAGACACTTGGAACGTGAGTCAGGCAGGACAGGAGAGAGAGTCTTGTGACGAGAGTCATGCTCGGCAGGAGAGAGGCTTGGGACGAGAGTCAGGCCAGGTAAGAGAGAGTGGTTTGTGACGAGAGTCAGGCAGGACAAGAGAGAGAGGCTTGGGACGAGAATCAGGCAGGGTAGGGGAGAGGGTCTTCTTACAAGTCAGGCAAGATTGGAGGGAGAGTCTTGGGACAAGAGTCAGGCAGGAAAGGAGAGAGAGTCTTCGAATGTATTTCAGGCAGGACAGAAGAGAAAGGCATGGGACGAGAGCCAGGCAGGACATGAGAGAGAGTGTTCTGACGAGAGTCAGGCAGAAAAGGAGAGAAAGTCTTAGGACAGTTTCTGGCATGATAGGAGAGAGAGGCTTGGGATGAGAGTCAGGCAGTAGAGGAGAGAAAGGCTTGGGACGAGAGTTTGGGTGGACAGGAGAGTGAGGCAGGACAAGAGAGAGAGGCTTACACGAGAGTCAGGAAGGACAGGTGAGGGAGGATTGGATCGAGAGTCATGCAGGACAGGAAGGAGAGGCCTGGGACTAGAGTCAGGCAGGATGGGAGAGAGAGGCTTGGGACGAGAGTCAGGTAAGACAGGAGAGAGAGGCATGGGACGAGAGTCATGCAGGACAGGATGGAGAGGTTTGGGACGAGAGTCAGGCAGGGAAGGAGAGATAAGATTGGGACGAGAGTCAGGTAAGACTGGAGAGAGAGCTTGGGACGAGAGTCAGGCTGGTTAGGAGAGAGGGGCTTGGGAAGAGAGTCAGGTAGTGTAGGAGAGTGAGGCTTGGGACGAGAATCAGGCAGGACAGGAGAGAGAGGCTTGGGAGGAGAGGCAGGCAGGACCGGAGAGGGAATCTTGGGACGATATTAGGCAGGACAGGAGAGAGAGGCTTGGGACGAGAGTCAGGCAGGACAGGAGGGAGAGGCTTGGGTCGAGAGTCAGGCAAGACAGGAGAGAGAGGCTTGGGACGAGAATCAGGCAGGGTAGGGGAGAGGGTATTCGTAACAGTCAGGCAAGATAGGAGGGAGAGTCTTGGGACAAGAGTCAGGCAGGAAAGGAGAGAGAGGCTTCGAGTGTGTTTCTGGCAGGTCAGAAGAGAGAGGCATGGGACGAGAGCCAGGCAGGACATGAGAGAGAGTGTTCTGACGAGAGTCAGGCAGAAAAGGAGAGAAAGTCTTGGGACAGTTTCTGGCAGGATAGGAGAGAGAGGCTTGGGATGAGAGTCAGGCAGGAGAGGAGAGAGAGGCTTGGGGCGAGAGCGTGGGTGGACAGGAGAGTGAGGCTGGAGACGAGAGTCAGGCAGGACAAGAGAGAGATGCTTGCACGAGAGTCAGGTAGGACAGGTGAGGGAGGATTGGATCGAGAGTCATGCAGGACAGGAAGGAGAGGCCTGGGACTAGAGTCAGGAAGGATAGGAGAGAGAGGCTTGGGACGAGAATCAGGTAGGACAGGAGAGAGAGGCATGGGGCGAGAGTCATGAAGGACAGGATGGAGAGGTTTGGAACGAGAGTGCGGCAGGGAAGGAGAGAGAGGATTAGGACGAGAGTCAGGCAGGACTGAAGAGAGAGCCTGGGACGAGAGTCAGTCTGGTTAGGAGAGAGGGGCTTGGGAAGTGAGTCAGGTAGGGTAGGAGAGTGAGGCTTGGGACGAGATTTCAGGCAGGACAAGACAGAGCGTCTTGGGACGAGAATCAGGCAGGACAGGAGAGAGAGGCTTGAGAGGAGAGGCAGGCAGGACCGGAGAGGGAATCTTGGGACGATAGTCAGGCAGGACAGGAGAGAGAGGCTTGGGACGAGAGTTAGGCAGGACAGGAGGGAGAGGCTTGGGTCGAGAGTCAGGCAAGACAGGAGAGAGAGGCTTGGGACGAGAGTCAAGCAGGGTGGGATAGAGAAAATTAGGACGAGAGTCAGGCAGGACTTGAGAGAGAGCTTGGGACGAGAGTTAGGCTGGGTAGGAGAGTGGGGCTAGGGAAGAGATGTAGGTAGGGTAGGAGAGAGAAGCTTAGGACGAGATTTCAGGCAGGATCGGTCAGAGAGTCTTGGGACGAAAATCAGGCAGGACAGGAGAGAGAGTCTTGTGAGGAGAGTGAGGCAGGCCCCTGGAGAGAGTCATGGGACTAGAATCAGGCAGGACAGGAGAGAGAGACTTGGGACGAGAGTCATCCAGGACAGGAGGGACAGGCTTGGGACGAGAGTCAGGCAAGACAGGAGGGTGAGGTTTGGGACGAGAGTCAGGCAGGGTGGTAGAGAGAGGATTGGGACGAGAGTCAGGAAGGATTGAAGAGAGAGCTTGGGACGAGAGCCAGGCTGGGCAGGAGAGAGGGGCTTGAGAAGAGAGTCAGGAAGGGTAGTAGAGAGCGGCTTGGGACGATATCTCAGGCAGGACAGGACAGAGAGTTTAGGGAGATAAGTCAAGCAGGGCAGGAGAGAGAAAATTGGGAGAAGCGGCAGGCAGGACCGGAGAGAGTCTTGGGACGAAAGTCATGCAGGACAGGAGAGAGAGGCTTAGGACGAGAGTCAGTCAGGACAAGAGAGGGAGGCTTAGGACGAGAGTCAGGTTGACAAGAGAGAGAGGCTTTGGACGAGAGGCAGGCAGGACAGGAGAGAGAGGGTTAGGACGAAAGTCAGGCAGAATAGGAGATAGAGGCCTTGGACGAGTGTCAGGCAGGACACGAGAGCGAGACTTGGGAAGAGAGTATGGGAGGACAGGTGAAAGAGGCTTAGGACGACAATCAGGAAGGACAAGAGATAGAGTCTTGGGACGAGAGTCTGGCGGGATAGGAGATACAGATTTGGGAGGAGAAGAACACAAGACCGGAGAGAGAGGCATAGGACGAGAGTCAGGCAGGAGAGGATAGAGAGGTTTGAGACGAGAGTCAGGCAGGACTGGAGAGAGAGGCTTGGGACGAGAATCAGGCTCGGCAGGAGAGAGGCTTGGGACGAGAGTCAGGCCGGGTAAGAGAGAGTTTCTTGTGACGAGAGTCATTCAGGACAAGAGAGAGAGGCTTGGGTCGAGAAAGAGGCAGTGTAGGACAGATAGGCTTGGGACCAAGACAGGTAGGATTCGAAAGGGAGGCTTGGGACGAGAGTCAGGCAGGACAGGTGAGAAAGGGGCTTAAGACGAGAGTCAGGCAGGACAGAAGGAAGACACTTGGAATGTTAGTGAGGCAGGACAGGAGAGAGAGGCTTGTGACGAGAGTCAGGCTCGGCAGCAGAGAGGCTTGGGACGAGAGTCAGGCCGGGTAAGAGAGAGGGGCTTGTGACGAGAGTCAGGCAGGACAATAGAGAGAGGCTTGGGACGAGAATCAGGCAGGGTAGGGGAGAGGGTCTTCGTACCATTCAGGCAAGATAGGAGGGAGAGTCTTGGGACAAGAGTCAGGCAGGAAAGGAGAGAGATTCTTCGAATGTGTTTCAGGCAGGCCAGAAGAGAGAGGCATGGGACGAGAGCCAGGCAGGACATGAGAGAGTGTTCGTACGAGAGTCAGGCAGAACAGGAGAGAAAGTCTTGGGACAGTTTCTGGCAGGATAGGAGAGAGAGGCTTGGGATGAGAGTCAGGCAGGAGAGGAGAGAGAGTCTTGGGGCGAGAGTCAGGAAGGACAGGTGAAGGAGGATTGGATCGAGAGTCATGCCGGACAGGAAAGAGAGGCCTGGGACTAGAGTCAAGCAGGAGAGGAGAGAGAGGCTTGGGACGAGAGTCAGGTGGGACAGGAGAGAGAGGGATGGGACGAGAGTCATGCAGGACAGGATGGAGAGGTTTAGGGCGAGAGTCAGGCAAGGCAGGAGAGAGAGGCTTGTGACGAGAGTCAGGCAGGACAGGAGTGAGAGGCTTAGGACGAGAGTCAGGCAGGACTGGAGAGAGAACTTGGGACGAGAGTCAGGCTGGTTTGGAGAAAGGCGCTTGGGAAGAGAGTCAGGTAGGGTAGCAGAGAGCAGCTTGGGACGATATTTCCGGCAGGACAGGACAGAGAATATAGGGAAATGAGTCAGGAAGGACAGGAGAGAGAGAATTGGGAGGAGAGGCAGGCATGACCGGAGAGAGTCTTGGGACGATAGTCATGCAGGATGGGAGAGAGAGGCTTCGGACGAGAATCAGTCATGACAGGAGAGAGAGGCTTAGGACGAGAGTCAGGCATGACGGGAGTGAGAGGCTTTGGACGAGAGTTAGGCTGGACAGGAGAGAGAGGTTTAGAACGAGAGTCATGCAGAATAGGAGATAGAGGCCTCGGACGAGTGTCAGGCAGGACACGAGAGCGACGCTTGGGAAGAGAGTATGGGAGGATAGGAGAAAGAGGCTTAGGACGACAGTCAGGAAGGACAAGAGAGATAGTCTTGGGACGAGAATCTGGCTTGACAGGAGAGAGAGGCTTGGGAGCAGAGGCAGGCAAGACCGGAGAGAGAGGCATAGGACGAGAGTCAGGCAGGACAGGATAGAGAGGCTTGGGACGAGAGTCAGGGTGGTTAGGAGAGAGAGCTTGGGACGAGAGTCAGGCTGGTTTGGAGAAAGGCGCTTGGGAAGAGAGTCGGGTAGGGTAGCAGAGAGCAGCTTGGGACGATATTTCCGGCAGGACAGGACAGAGAATATAGGGAAATGAGTCAGGAAGGACAGGAGAGAGAGAATTGGGAGGAGAGGCAGGCATGACCGGAGAGAGTCTTGGGACGATAGTCATGCAGGATGGGAGAGAGAGGCTTCGGACGAGAATCAGTCATGACAGGAGAGAGAGGCTTAGGACGAGAGTCAGTCATGACGGGAGAGAGAGGCTTTGGACGAGAGTTAGGCTGGACAGGAGAGAGAGGTTTAGAACGAGAGTCATGCAGAATAGGAGATAGAGGCCTCGGACGAGTGTCAGGCAGGACACGAGAGCGACGCTTGGGAAGAGAGTATGGGAGGATAGGAGAAAGAGGCTTAGGACGACAGTCAGGAAGGACAAGAGAGATAGTCTTGGACCGAGAATCTGGCGGGACAGGAGAGAGAGGCTTGGGAGCAGAGGCAGGCAAGACCGGAGAGAGAGGCATAGGACGAGAGTCAGGCAGGACAGGATAGAGAGGCTTGGGACGAGAGTCAGGGTGGTTAGGAGAGAGGGGCTTGGGAAGAGAGTCAGGTAGGACAGTAGAAATAGGCTTGGGAAGACAGTGAGGAAGGACAGGAGAGAGAGAGTATTGTGACGAGAGTCAGGCAGGACAGGACAGAGAGGCTTGGGAGGAGAGGCAGGCAGGACAGGAGAGAGAGGCTTGGGACGAAAATCAGGCTCGGCAGGAGAGAGGCTTGCGATGAAAGTCAGGCCAGGTATGAGAGAGGGGCTTGTGACGAGAGTCAGGCAGGACAAGAGAGAGAGGCTTTGGAGGAGAATCAGGCAGGGTAGTGGAGAGGGTCTTCGAACCAGTCAGGCAACATAGGAGGGAGAGTCTTATAACAAGAGTCAGACAGGAAAGGAGAGGGAGGCTTCGAATGTGTTTCAGGCAGGACAGAAGAGAGGCATGGGACGAGAGCCAGGCAGGACATGAGAGAGAGTGTTCTGACGAGAGTCAGGCAGAACAGGAGAGAAAGTCTTGGGACAACTTCTGGCAGGATAGGAGAGAGTGGCTTGGGATGAGAGTCAGGCAGGAGAGGAGAGAGAGGCTTAGGGCGAGAGTCAGAGAGGACAGGAGAGAGAGGCATGGGACGAGAGTATGCAGGACAAGAGAGAGATGATGGAGACGAGAGATAGGCAGGACAATAGAGAGAGGCTTTAGACGAGAGTCAGGAAGGACAGGAGAGAGAGGATTGGATCGAGGGTCATGCAGGAATGGAAAGAGAGGCCTGGGACTAGAGTCATGCAGGTTAGGAGAGAGAGGCTTGGGACGAGAGTCAGGCAAGACAGGAGAGAGAGGCTTGGGACGAGATTCAGGCAGGGTGGGAGAGAGAGGATTGTGCCTAGAGTCAGGCTGAACTGGAGAGAGAGCTTGGGACGAGAGTCAGTCTGGTTAGGAGAGAGGGGCTTGGGAAGAGAGTCAGGTAGGGTAGCATAGAGCGGCTTGGGACGAGATTTCAGGCAGGACAGGACAGAGAGTCTAGGGAGGAGAGTCAGGCAGGACAGGAGAGAGAGAACTGGCGGGAGAGGCAGGCAGGACCGGAGAGAGTCTTGGGACGATAGTCATGCAGGACAGGAGAGAGAGGCTTGGGACAAGAGTCAGTCAGGACAGGAGAGAGAGGCTTAGGACGAGAGTCAGGCAGAATAAGAGATAAAGGCCTGGGACGAGTGTCAGGAAGGACACGAGAGCGAGGTTTGGGAAGAGAGTATGGGAGGACAGGAGAAAGAGTCTTAGGACGACAGTCAGGAAGGACAAGAGAGAGAGTCTTGGGACGAGAGTATGGCAGGACAGGAGAGAGAGGCTTGGAAGGATAGGCAGGTAGGACCGGACAGAGAGGCATAGGACGAGAGTCAGGCAGGACTGGATACACAGGGTTGGGACGAGAATCAGGCCGGACAGAAGGGAGAGTTTTAGGTCGAGAGTAAGGCAGGACAGGAGAAAGAGGCTTGAGAAGACAGTGAGGAAGGACAGGGGAGAGAGTCTTGAGACGAGAGTCAGGCAGGACAGGAGAGAGAGGCTTGGGAGGAGAGGCAGGCAGGACCGGAGAGAGTGTCTTGGGACGATATTAAGGCAGGACAGGAGAGAGAGGCTTAGGAATAGAGTCAGGCAGGAAAGGAGAGAGAGGCGTGGGACGAGAATCAGGCTCGGCAGGAGAGAGGCTTGGGACGAAAGTCAGGCCGGGTAAGAGAGAGGGTCTTGTGACGAGATTCATTCAGGACAAGAGAGAGAGGCTTGGGTCGAGAAAGAGGCAGGGTAGGAGAGAGAGGCTTGGGACCGAGACAGGTAGGATTGGAAAGGGAGGCATGGGACGAGAGTCAGGTAGGACAGGTGAGAGAGGCTTGAGAGGAGAGGCAGGCAGGACAGGAGAGGGAATCTTGGGACGATAGTCAGGCAGGACAGGAGAGAGAGGCTTGGGACGAGAGTTAGGCAGGACAGGAGGGAGAGGCTTGGGTCGAGAGTCAGGCAAGACAGGAGAGAGAGGCTTGGGACGAGAGTCAAGCAGGGTGGGATAGAGAAAATTAGGACGAGAGTCAGGCAGGACTTGAGAGAGAGCTTGGGACGAGAGTTAGGCTGGGTAGGAGAGTGGGGCTAGGGAAGAGATGTAGGTAGGGTAGGAGAGAGAAGCTTAGGACGAGATTTCAGGCAGGATTGGACAGAGAGTCTTGGGACGAAAATCAGGCAGGACAGGAGAGAGAGTCTTGTGAGGAGAGTGAGGCAGGCCCCTGGAGAGAGTCATGGGACTAGAATCAGGCAGGACAGGAGAGAGAGACTTGGGACGAGAGTCATCCAGGACAGGAGGGACAGGCTTGGGACGAGAGTCAGGCAAGACAGGAGGGTGAGGTTTGGGACGAGAGTCAGGCAGGGTGGTAGAGAGAGGATTGGGACGAGAGTCAGGAAGGATTGAAGAGAGAGCTTGGGACGAGAGCCAGGCTGGGCAGGAGAGAGGGGCTTGAGAAGAGAGTCAGGAAGGGTAGTAGAGAGCGGCTTGGGACGATATCTCAGGCAGGACAGGACAGAGAATTTAGGGAGATAAGTCAAGCAGGGCAGGAGAGAGAAAATTGGGAGAAGCGGCAGGCAGGACCGGAGAGAGTCTTGGGACGAAAGTCATGCAGGACAGGAGAGAGAGGCTTAGGACGAGAGTCAGTCAGGACAAGAGAGGGAGGCTTAGGACGAGAGTCAGGTTGACAAGAGAGAGAGGCTTTGGACGAGAGGCAGGCAGGACAGGAGAGAGAGGGTTAGGACGAAAGTCAGGCAGAATAGGAGATAGAGGCCTTGGACGAGTGTCAGGCAGGACACGAGAGCGAGACTTGGGAAGAGAGTATGGGAGGACAGGTGAAAGAGGCTTAGGACGACAATCAGGAAGGACAAGAGATAGAGTCTTGGGACGAGAGTCTGGCGGGATAGGAGATACAGATTTGGGAGGAGAAGAACACAAGACCGGAGAGAGAGGCATAGGACGAGAGTCAGGCAGGAGAGGATAGAGAGGTTTGAGACGAGAGTCAGGCAGGACTGGAGAGAGAGGCTTGGGACGAGAATCAGGCTCGGCAGGAGAGAGGCTTGGGACGAGAGTCAGGCCGGGTAAGAGAGAGTGTCTTGTGACGAGAGTCATTCAGGACAAGAGAGAGAGGCTTGGGTCGAGAAAGAGGCAGTGTAGGACAGATAGGCTTGGGACCAAGACAGGTAGGATTCGAAAGGGAGGCTTGGGACGAGAGTCAGGCAGGACAGGTGAGAAAGGGGCTTAAGACGAGAGTCAGGCAGGACAGAAGGAAGACACTTGGAATGTTAGTGAGGCAGGACAGGAGAGAGAGGCTTGTGACGAGAGTCAGGCTCGGCAGCAGAGAGGCTTGGGACGAGAGTCAGGCCGGGTAAGAGAGAGGGGCTTGTGACGAGAGTCAGGCAGGACAATAGAGAGAGGCTTGGGACGAGAATCAGGCAGGGTAGGGGAGAGGGTCTTCGTACCATTCAGGCAAGATAGGAGGGAGAGTCTTGGGACAAGAGTCAGGTAGGAAAGGAGAGATTCTTCGAATGTGTTTCAGGCAGGCCAGAAGAGAGAGGCATGGGACGAGAGCCAGGCAGGACATGAGAGAGTGTTCGTACGAGAATCAGGCAGAACAGGAGAGAAAGTCTTGGGACAGTTTCTGGCAGGATAGGAGAGAGAGGCTTGGGATGAGAGTCAGGCAGGAGAGGAGAGAGAGTCTTGGGGCGAGAGTCAGGAAGGACAGGTGAAGGAGGATTGGATCGAGAGTCATGCCGGACAGGAAAGAGAGGCCTGGGACTAGAGTCAAGCAGGAGAGGAGAGAGAGGCTTGGGACGAGAGTCAGGTGGGACAGGAGAGAGAGGGATGGGACGAGAGTCATGCAGGACAGGATGGAGAGGTTTAGGGCGAGAGTCAGGCAAGGCAGGAGAGAGAGGCTTGTGACGAGAGTCAGGCAGGACAGGAGTGAGAGGCTTAGGACGAGAGTCAGGCAGGACTGGAGAGAGAGCTTGGGACGAGAGTCAGGCTGGTTTGGAGAAAGGCGCTTGGGAAGAGAGTCAGGTAGGGTAGCAGAGAGCAGCTTGGGACGATATTTCCGGCAGGACAGGACAGAGAATATAGGGAAATGAGTCAGGAAGGACAGGAGAGAGAGAATTGGGAGGAGAGGCAGGCATGACCGGAGAGAGTCTTGGGACGATAGTCATGCAGGATGGGAGAGAGAGGCTTCGGACGAGAATCAGTCATGACAGGAGAGAGAGGCTTAGGACGAGAGTCAGGCATGACGGGAGAGAGAGGCTTTGGACGAGAGTTAGGCTGGACAGGAGAGAGAGGTTTAGAACGAGAGTCATGCAGAATAGGAGATAGAGGCCTCGGACGAGTGTCAGGCAGGACACGAGAGCGACGCTTGGGAAGAGAGTATGGGAGGATAGGAGAAAGAGGCTTAGGACGACAGTCAGGAAGCACAAGAGAGATAGTCTTGGGACGAGAATCTGGCTTGACAGGAGAGAGAGGCTTGGGAGCAGAGGCAGGCAAGACCGGAGAGAGAGGCATAGGACGAGAGTCAGGCAGGACAGGATAAAGAGGCTTGGGACGAGAGTCAGGCAGAACTGGAGAGAGAGCTTGGGACGAGAGTCAGGCTGGTTTGGAGAAAGGCGCTTGGGAAGAGAGTCAGGTAGGGTAGCAGAGAGCAGCTTGGGACGATATTTCCGGCAGGACAGGACGGAGAATATAGGGAAATGAGTCAGGAAGGACAGGAGAGAGAGAATTGGGAGGAGAGGCAGGCATGACCGGAGAGAGTCTTGGGACGATAGTCATGCAGGATGGGAGAGAGAGGCTTCGGACGAGAATCAGTCATGACAGGAGAGAGAGGCTTAGGACGAGAGTCAGGCATGACGGGAGAGAGAGGCTTTGGACGAGAGTTAGGCTGGACAGGAGAGAGAGGTTTAGAACGAGAGTCATGCAGAATAGGAGATAGAGGCCTCGGACGAGTGTCAGGCAGGACACGAGAGCGACGCTTGGGAAGAGAGTATGGGAGGATAGGAGAAAGAGGCTTAGGACGACAGTCAGGAAGGACAAGAGAGATAGTCTTGGACCGAGAATCTGGCGGGACAGGAGAGAGAGGCTTGGGAGCAGAGGCAGGCAAGACCGGAGAGAGAGGCATAGGACGAGAGTCAGGCAGGACAGGATAGAGAGGCTTGGGACGAGAGTCAGGGTGGTTAGGAGAGAGGGGCTTGGGAAGAGAGTCAGGTAGGACAGTAGAAATAGGCTTGGGAAGACAGTGAGGAAGGACAGGAGAGAGAGAGTATTGTGACGAGAGTCAGGCAGGACAGGACAGAGAGGCTTGGGAGGAGAGGCAGGCAGGACAGGAGAGAGAGCTTGGACGAGAGTAGGGAGGAGTGGACAGAGTCAGGAGGAAGGAGAGAGTTGGGACGAGAGTCAGGTAGGAGGAGAGAGGTTGGGAGAGAGTCAGGCAGGAAAGGGGAGAGAGGCTTGGACGAGAGTCAGGCAGGGGGATAGAGAGGGAATCTTGGACGAAGTCAGGCAGGACGGAGAGAGGCTTGGGACGAGAGTAGGCAGGACAGGAGGAGAGGCTTGGGACGAGAGTCAGGCAAGAAGGAGAGAGAGGCTTGGGACGAGAGTCAGCAGGGTGGGTAGAGAAAGATTAGGACGAGAGTCAGGCAGGACTTGAGAGAGAGCTTGGGACGAGAGTTAGGCTGGGTAGGAGAGTGGGGCTAGGGAAGAGATAGTAGGGTAGGAGAGAGAAGCTTGGACGAGATTTCAGGCAGATCGGCAGAGAGTCTTGGGACGAGAATCAGGCAGGACAGGAGAGAGAGTCTTGTGAGGAGGAGGCAGGACCGGAGAGAGTCTGGGACGAGATCAGGCAGGAAGGAGAGAGAGTTGGGAGGAGATGCATCAGGCAGAGGGAGAGGCTTGGGACGGAGAGTCAGGCAGAAGGAGGGAGAGGTATGGACGAGAGTCAGGCAGAGAGGAGAGAGAGGTTGGGACGAGAGTCAGAGGACGAAGAGAGCTTGGGACGAGAGCAGGCGGGAGGAGAGAGGGGCTTGGAAGAGAGTCAGGAAGGGAGAGAGAGCGGCTTGGACGAGATTCAGGCAGACAGGACAGAGTTTGGGAGAAGTCAGGCAGGACAGGAGGAGAGAATTGGGAGAGAGCAGGCAGGACCGGAGAGAGTCTTGGACGAAGTCAGCAGGACAGGAGAGAGAGCTTGAGGACGAGAGTCATCAGGCAGAGAGGAGGCTTAGGACGAGAGTCAGGTGACAGAGAGAGAGCTTTGGACGAGAGCAGGCAGGACAGGAGAGAGAGGTTAGGACGAAGTCAGGCAGAATAGGAGATGAGGCCTTGGACGAGTGTCAGGCAGGACACGAGAGCGAGCTTGGAAAGAGTATTGGAGGACAGGGAAAGAGGCTTAGGACGAATCAAGAAGGACAAGAGAAGAGTCTTGGACGAGAGTCTGGCGGGAAGGGAGATACAGATTGGGAGGAGAAGAACACAAGACGGAGGATGAGAGGCATAAAAGAGAGAGTATGGCAGAGTAGAGGATAGAGAGAGGTTTGAGACGAGAGTCAGGCAGATAGAGGTAGAGAGAGGCTTGGGACGAGAATAGGTCGGCAGGAGAGAGGCTTGGGACGAGATCAGGCCGGGTAAGAGAGAGGTCTTGTGACGAGAGTCATTCAGGACAAGAGAGAGAGGCTTGGGTCGAGAAAGGAGGTAGGAAGAAGGCTTGGGACCAGACAGGTAGGATTGAAAGGAGGCTTGGGACGAGAGTCAGGCAGGACAGGTGAGAAGGGGCTTGACGAGAGTCAGGCAGGACAGGGAGACACTTGGAAGTTAGTCAGGCAGGACAGGAGAGAGAGCTTGTGACGAGAGTCAGGCTCGGCAGCAGAGAGGCTTGGGACGAAGTCAGGCCGGGTAAGAGAGAGGGGCTTGTGACGAGAGTCAGGCAGGACAAAGAGAGAGGCTTGGGACGAGAATCAGGCAGGGTAGGGGAGAGGGTCTTCGTACCATTCAGGCAAGATAGGAGGGAGAGTCTTGGGACAAGAGTCAGGCAGGAAAGGGAGAGAGCTTCGAATGTGTTTCAGGCAGGACAGAAGAGAGAGGCATGGGACGAGAGCCAGGCAGGACATGAGAGAGTGTTCGACGAGAGTCAGGCAGAACAGGAGAGAAAGTCTTGGGACAGTTTCTGGCAGGATAGGAGAGAGAGGCTTGGGATGAGAGTCAGGCAGGAGAGGAGAGAGAGTCTTGGGGCGAGAGCGTGGGTGGACAGGAGAGTGAGGCTGGAGACGAGAGTCAGGCAGGACAAGAGAGAGATGCTTGCACGAGAGTCAGGTAAGACAGGTGAGGGAGGATTGGATCGAGAGTCATGCAGGACAAGAAGGAGAGGCTGGGACTAGAGTCAGGAAGGATAGGAGAGAGAGGCTTGGGACGAAATCAGGTAGGACAGGAGAGAGAGGCATGGGCGAGAGTCATGAGGACAGGATGGAGAGGTTGGGACGAGAGTCGGCAGGAAGAAAGAGAGGATTAGGACGAGAGTCAGGCAGGACTGAAGAGAGAGCTTGGACGAGAGTCAGCTGGTTAGGAGAGAGGGCTTGGGAAGTGAGTCAGGTAGGGTAGGAGAGTGAGGCTTGGGACGAGATTTCAGGCAGACAAGACAGAGCGTCTTGGGACGAGAATCAGGCAGGACAGGAGAGAGAGGCTTGAGAGGAGAGGCAGGCAGGACCGGAGAGGGAATCTTGGGACGATAGTCAGGCAGGACAGGAGAGAGAGGCTTGGGACGAGAGTTAGGCAGGGGGAGGCTTCGAATGTGTTTCAGGCAGGACAGAAGAGAGAGGCATGGGACGAGAGCCAGGCAGGACATGAGAGAGAGTGTTCTGACGATAGTCAGGCAGAACAGGAGAGAAAGTCTTGGGACAACTTTTGGCAGGATAGGAGAGAGAGGCTTGGGATGAGAGTCAGGCAGGAGAGGAGAGAGAGGCTTAGGGCGAGAGTCACAGAGGACAGGAGAGAGAGGCATGGGACGAGAGTATGCAGGACAAGAGAGAGATGATGGAGACGAGAGATAGGCAGGACAATAGAGAGAGGCTTTAGACGAGAGTCAGGAAGGACAGGAGAGAGAGGATTGGATCGAGGGTCATGCAGGAATGGAAAGAGAGGCCTGGAACTAGAGTCATGCAGGTTAGGAGAGAGAGGCTTGGGACGAGAGTCAGGCAAGACAGGAGAGAGAGGCTTGGGACGAGATTCAGGCAGGGTGGGAGAGAGAGGATTGTGCCTAGAGTCAGGCTGAACTGGAGAGAGAGCTTGGGACGAGAGTCAGTCTGGGTAGCAGAGAGGGGCTTTGGAAGAGAGTCAGGTAGGGTAGCAAAGAGCGGCTTGGGACGAGATTTCAGGCACGACAGGACAGAGATTCTTGGGAGGAGAGTCAGGCAGGACAGGAGAGAGAGAATTTGGAGGAGAGAGGCAGGCAGGACCGGAGAGAGTCTTGGGACGAGAGTCATGCAGGACAAGAGAGAGAAGCTTGAAACGAGAGTCAGTCAGGGCAGGAGAGAGAGGCCTAAGACGAGAGTCAGGCATGACAGGAGAGAGAAGCTTTGGACGAGAGTCAGGCAGGACAGGAGAGAGATGGTTAGGACGAGAGTCAGGCAGAATAGGAGATGGAGGCCTGGGACGAGTGTCAGGCAGGACACGAGAGCGAGGCTTGGGAAGAGAGTATTGGAGGACAGGAGAAAGAGGCTTAGGACGACAGTCAAGAAGGACAAGAGAGAGAGTCTTGGGGCGAGAGTCAGGGGGGACAGGAGAGAGAGGCAAGAGAGGAGAGGCAGGCAAGACCGGAGAGAGAGGCATAGGACGAGAATCAGGCAGTACAGATTAGAGAGGATTGTGACGAGAGTCAGGTAGGACAGGAGGGAGAGGTATGGGTCGAGAGTCAGGCAGGATAGGAGAATGAGGCTTGGGAAGATAGTGAGGAAGAGAGAGAGTCTTGGGACGAGAGTCAGGCAGGATATAAGAGAGAGGCTTGGGAGGAGAGGCAGGCAGGACTGGAGAGAGAGTCTTGGGACGAGAGTCAGGCAGGACAGGAGAGAGAGGCTTGGGACGAGAATCAGGCCGGGTAAGAGAGAGGGTCTTGTGACGAGAGTCATTCAGGACAAGAGAGAGAGGCTTGGGTCGAGAAAGTGGAAGGGTAGGAGAGAGAGGCTTGGGACCGAGACAGGTAGGTTTGGAAAGGGAGGCTCGGAACGAGAGTCAGGCAGGACAGGTGAGAGAGGGGCTTGCGACGAGAGTCAGGCAGGACAGGATGGAGACACTTGGAACGTGAGTCAAACAGGACAGGAGAGAGAGACTTGTGACGAGAGTCAGGCTTGGAAGGAGAGAGGCTTGGGACGAAAGTCAGGCCGGGTAAGAGAGAGGGGCTTGTCACGAGAGTCAGGCAGGACAAGAGAGAGAGGCTTGGGACGAGAATCAGGCAGGGTACAGAAGATAGTCTTCGTACCAGTCAGGCAAGATAGGAGGGAGAGTCTTGGGACAAGAGTCAGGTCGGAAAGGAGAGAGAGGCTTCGAATGTGTTTCAGTCACGACAGAAGATAGAGGCATGGGACGTGAGCCAGGCAGGATATGAGAGAGAGTGTTCGGACGAGAGTCAGGCAGAACAGGAGAGAAAGTCTTGGGACAGTTTCTGGCAGTATACGAGAGAGAGGTTTGGGATGAGAGTCTGGCAGGAGAGGAGAGAGAGGCTTGGGGCGAGAGTCAAGGAGGGCAGGAGAGAGAGGCTGGAGACGAGAGTCAGGCATGACAGGAGAGAGAGGCTTGCATGAGAGTCAGGAGGGACAGGTGCGGGAGGATTGGATCGAGATTCATGCAGCACAGGAAAGAGAGGCCTGGGACTAGATTTAAGCAGGATAGGAAAGAGAGGCTTGGGACGAGGGTCAGGCAAGGCAGGAGAGAGAGGCTTGGGACAAGAGTCAGGCAGGGTGGGAGAGAGAGGATTTGGACGAGAGTCAGGCAGGACTGGAGAAAGAGCTTGGGACGAGAGTCACGCTGTATAGGAGAGAGGGGCTTAGGAAGAGAGTCAGGTAGGGTAGGAGAGTGAGCTTGGAGAGATTCGCAGGACAAGAAGCGCGCTAGGGACAGAGTCAGGCAGACAGAGAGGATGCTTGGGATGAGAGAAAGGCAGGACGGAGAGGGAATCTTGGACGAAGTCAGGCAGGAGAGAGAGAGCTTGCCGAGAGTCAGGAGGACAGGTGAGGGATTGGACGAGAGTCATACAGAACAGGAAAGAGAGTCTGGACTAGTCTGCAGGATAGGAGAGTGAGCATGGGACGAGAGTCAGGAGGACAGGAGAGAGAGGCTTGCTAAGAGGTCATGCAGGACAGGATGGAGAGGTTTGGACGAGAGTCAGGCATGACAGGAGAGAGAGCTTAGGACGAGAGTCAGGCAGATAGGAGAGGAGCTGGGACGAGTGTCAGGCAGACCGAGAGAGGCTTGGGGGAGAGTAGGAGGACAGGAGAGGGGCTTGGGAAGAGAAGGCAAGAGAGAGAGCTTGGGGCGAGATCAGGAGGACAGGAGAGAGGCAGAAGAGAGCAGGAAACGGAGAGAGGCTAGGACGAGAATCAGGCAGACGAGAGAGGATTGGACGAGAGTCAGGAGGACAGGAGGAGAGGTATGGGTCGAGATCAGGCAGGAAGGAGAGAGCTTGGGAAGATAGGAGGAAGAGAGAGAGCTTGGGACGAGAGTCAGGAGGATAGAGAGAGGTTGGGAGGAGAGGCAGGCAGGACGGAGAGAGACTTGGGACGAGAGTCAGGCAGGAAGGAGAGAGAGGCTTGGGACGAGGATCGGCGGAAGAGAGAGGGCTTGTGACGAGAGTCATCAGGACAGAGAGAGAGGCTTGGGTCGAGAGTGAGGGAGGAGGAGAGGCTTGGGACGAGAGTAGTGGAAAGGGAGGCTGGACGAGAGTCAGGAGGACAGGTGAGAGAGGGGCTGGACGAGAGTCAGGCAGGACAGGAGGAGACTTGGACGGAGTCAAGCAGGACAGGAGAGAGAGACTTGTGACGAGAGTCAGGCTTGGAAGGAGAGAGGTTGGGACGAAAGTCAGGCGGGAAGAGAGAGGGTTGTACGAGATTCAGGCAGACAGAGAGAGAGGCTTGGGACGAGATCAGGCAGGTACAGAAGAAGTCTTGTACAGTCAGCAGAGGAGGAGAGTCTTGGGACAGATCAGGTCGGAAAGGAGAGAGGCTTGAATGGTTTCAGTCACGACAGAGATAGAGCATGGGACGGAGCAGCAGGATATGAGAGGAGGTTCGGACGAGGTCAGGCAGAACAGGAGAGAAAGTCTTGGACAGTCGGCAGTAACAGAGAGAGGTTTGGAGAGAGTCGGCAGGAAGGAGAGAGAGGCTTGGGGCGAGAGTCAGGAGGGCAGGAGAGAGAGGTGGAGCGAGAGTCAGGCAGACAGGAGAGAGAGGCTTGCTGAGTCAGGAGGGACAGGTGGGAGGATTGGACGAGATTCATGCAGACAGGAAAGAGAGCCTGGACTAGTTTAAGCAGGAAGGAAGAGAGGCTTGGGACGAGGGTCAGGCAGGCAGGAGAGGAGGCTTGGGACAAGAGTCAGGCAGGGGGGAGAGAGAGGATTTGACGAGAGTCAGGCAGGACGGAAAAGAGTTGGGACGAGAGTCAGCGATAGGAGAGAGGCTTGGAAGAGAGTCGGAGGAGAGATGAGGCTTGGGAAGAGATTCAGGCAGGACAAGAAGGCGTCTAGGACGAGAGTCAGGCAGGACAGGAGAGGATTGGGATGAAGAAAGGCAGGACGGAGAGGATTGGGACGATGTCAGCAGGACGGAGAGAGAGGCTTGCACGAGAGTCAGGAAGGACAGGTGAAGGAGGATTGGATCGAGAGTCATACAGAACAGGAAAGAGAGTCTAGGACTAGAGTCTGGCAGGATAGGAGAGAGGCTGGGGGGGGGGGGGGGGGGGGGGGGGGGGGGGGGGGGGGGGGGGGGGGGGGGGGGGGGGGGGGGGGGGGGGGGGGGGGGGGGGGGGGGGGGGGGGGGGGGGGGGGGGGGGGGGGGGGGGGGGGGGGGGGGGGGGGGGGGGGGGGGGGGGGGGGGGGGGGGGGGGGGGGGGGGGGGGGGGGGGGGGGGGGGGGGGGGGGGGGGGGGGGGGGGGGGGGGGGGGGGGGGGGGGGGGGGGGGGGGGGGGGGGGGGGGGGGGGGGGGGGGGGGGGGGGGGGGGGGGGGGGGGGGGGGGGGGGGGGGGGGGGGGGGGGGGGGGGGGGGGGGGGGGGGGGGGGGGGGGGGGGGGGGGGGGGGGGGGGGGGGGGGGGGGGGGGGGGGGGGGGGGGGGGGGGGGGGGGGGGGGGGGGGGGGGGGGGGGGGGGGGGGGGGGGGGGGGGGGGGGGGGGGGGGGGGGGGGGGGGGGGGGGGGGGGGGGGGGGGGGGGGGGGGGGGGGGGGGGGGGGGGGGGGGGGGGGGGGGGGGGGGGGGGGGGGGGGGGGGGGGGGGGGGGGGGGGGGGGGGGGGGGGGGGGGGGGGGGGGGGGGGGGGGGGGGGGGGGAGAGTCAGGAAGGACAGGTGAAGGAGGATTGGATCGAGAGTCATACAGAACAGGAAAGAGAGTCCTAGGACTAGAGTCTGGCAGGATAGGAGAGTGAGGCATGGGACGAGAGTCAGGTAGGACAGGAGAGAGAGGCTTGCTAAGAGAGTCATGCAGGACAGGATGGAGAGGTTTGGGACGAGAGTCAGGCATGACAGGAGAGAGAAGCTTAGGACGAGAGTCAGGCAGGGTGGAAGAGAGAGGATTGGGACGAGAGTCAGGCAGGACTGGAGAGAGAGCTTCGGACGAGAGTCAGGCTGGTTAGGAGAGAGGGGCTTGGGAAGAGAGTCAGGTATGGTAGGATATTGAGGCTTGGGACGAGATTTCAGTCAGGACAAGGCAAAGCGTCTTGGGACGAGAGTCAAGCAGGACAAGAGAGAGAGGCTTGGGAGGAGATACAGGCAAGACCGGAGAGGGAGCCTTGGGACGATAGTCAGGCAGGATAGGAGAGAGAGGCTTGGGACCAGAATCAGGCAGGACAGGAGGGAGAGGCTTGTGATGAGAGTTAGGGAAGACAGTAGAGAGAGGCTTGGGACGAGAGTCAGGAAGGGTGGGAGAGAGAGGATTGGGACGAGACTCGGGCAGGACTTGAGAGAGAGCTTGGGACGAGAGTCAGGCTGGTTAGGAGAGTGGGGCTTGGGAAGAGAGGTAGGTAGGGTAGAAGAGAGAAGCTTGAGACGAGATTTCAGTCAGAATCTGACAGAGAGTCTTGGGATGAGAGTCAGGCAGGACAGGAGAGGGAGTCTTGGGAGGAGAGTGAGGCAGGACAGGAGAGAGAGGCTTGGGACGAGGGTCAGGCAGGACAGGAGGGAGAGCCTTGGGACGAGAATCAGGCAAGACAGGAGAGAGAGGCTTGGGACGAGGGTCAGGCAGGACAGGAGGTAGAGCCTTGGGACGAGAGTCAGGCAAGACAGGAGAGAGAGGCTTGGGACGTGAGTCAGGCAGGGCGAGAGAGAGAGGATTGATACGAGATTCAGGCAGGACTGCAGAGAGAGCTTGGGACGAGAGACAGTGCTGGTAGGAGTTAGGGATTTGGGAAGAGAGTCAGGTAGGGTAGCAGAGAGCGGCTTGGGACGAGATTTCAGGAAGGATAGGACAGAGAGTCTAGGGAGATGAGTCAGGCATAACAGGAGAGAGAGAATTGTGAGGAGATGCAGGCAGGACAGGAGTGAGTCTTGGAACGAGAGTCATGCATGACAAGGGAGAGAGGATTGGGACGAGAGTGAGTCAGGACAGGAGGGAGAGGCTTAGGACGAGTCAGGCATGACAGGAGAGAGAGGCTTTGGACGAGAGTCAGTCAGGACAGGAGAGAGATTGTTAGGACGAGAGTCAGGCAGAATAGGAGATAAAGGCCTGGGACGAGTGGTAGGCAGGACACGAGAGCGAGGCTTGGGAAGAGAGTATGGGAGGACAGGAGAAATAGGATTAGGACGATAGTCAGGAAGGACAAGAGAGAGAGTCTTGGGACGAGAGTCTGGCGGGATAGGAGAGAGAAGCTAAGGAGGAGAGGCAGGCAAGACCGGAGAAAAAGGCATAGGAAGAGAGTCAGGCCGGACAGGATAGAGAGGCTTGGGACGAGAGTCAGGAAGGACAGGAGGGAGAGGTTAGGGTCGAGAGTCAGGCAGGACAGGAGAAAGAGGCTTGGGAAAACAGTGATGAAGAACAGGAGAGAGAGTCTTTTTGACGAGAGTCAGGCAGGACAGGAGAGAGATTATTGGGAGGAGAGGCAGGCAGGATTAGAAAGAGTCTTGGGACGAGAGTCAGGCAGGACAGGAGAGAGAGGCTTAGGACGAGAGTCAGGCAGGACAGGAGAGAGTGGCTTGGGACGAGAATCAGGCTTGGTAGGAGAGAGGCTTGGGACGAGAGTCAGGCCGGGTAAGAGAGAGGGTCGTGTGACGAGAGTCATTCAGGACAAGAGAGAGAGGCTTGGGTCGAGAAAGAGGCAGGGTAGGAGAGAGAGGCTTGGGACCGAGACAGGTAGGATTGGAAAGGGAGGCTTGGGACGAGAGTCAGGCAGGACAGGTGAGAGAGGGGCTTGCGACGAGAGTCGGGCAGAACAGGAGAGAAAGTCTTCGGACAGTTTCTGGCAGGATAGGAGAAAGAGGATTGGGATGAGAGTCAGGCAGGAGAGGAGAGAGAGGTTTGGGGCGAGAGTCAGGGAGGACAGGAGAGAGAGGCTGGAGACGAGAGTCAGGCAGGACAGGAGAGAGCGTCTTGGGACGAGAGTCAAGCAGGACAGGAGGGAGAGACTTGGGACGAGAGTCAGGCAAGACAGGAGAGAGAGGCTTGGGAGGAGAGTCAGGCAGGGTGGGAGAGAGAGGATTGGAACGAGATTCAGGCAGGACTAGAGAGAGAGCTTGGGACGAGAGTTAGGCTGGGTAGGAGAGTGGGGCTAGGGAAGAAAGGTAGGTAGGGTAGGTGAGAGAAGCTTAGGACGAGATTTCAGGCAGGATCGGACAGAGAGTCTTGGGACGAGAGTCAGGGAGGACAGGAGAGAGAGTCTTGGGAGGAGAATGAGGTAGGAACGAGGAGAGAGTCTTGGGACGAGAGTCAGGCAGGACAGGAGAGAGAGGCCTGGGACGAGAGTCAGGCAGGACATAAGGGAGAGGCTTGGGACGAGAGTCAGGCACGACATGAGAGAGAGGCTAGGGACGAGAGTCAGGTAGGGTGGGAGGGAGAGGATTGGGACGAGAGTCAGGCAGGACTGAAGATCGAGCTTGGGACGAGAGTCAGGCTGGTTAGGAGAGAGGGGCTTGGGAACAGAGCCAGGTAGGGTAGCATAGAGCGGCTTGGGACGAGATTTCAGGCAGGACAGGACAGAGAGTCTAGGGAGGAGAGTCAGGCAGGACAGGAGAGAGAGAATTGGTAAGAGAGGAAGGCAGGACCGGAAAAAGTCTTGGGACGAGAGTCATGCAGGACAGGAGAGAGAGGCTTGGGACGAGAGTCAGTCTGGACAGGAGAGAGAGGCTTAGGACGAGAGTCACGCATGACAAGAGAGAGAGGCTTTCTAACGAGAGTCACGCAGGACAGGACAGAGATGGTTAGGACGAGAGTCAGGCAGAATAAGAGATAGAGGACTGGGACGAGTGTCAGGCAGGACACGAGAGCGAGGCTTGGGAAGAGAATATTGGAGGCCAGGAGAAAGAGTCTTACGACGACTCAGGAGGGACAAGAGAGAGAGTCTTGGGACGAGAGTCTGGCAGGACAGGAGAAAGAGGCTTCAGAGGATAGGCAGGCAAGACCGGAGAGAGAATCATAGGACGTGAGTCAGGCAGGACAGGATAGAGAGGTTTGGGAGGAGAGGCAGGCAGGACCGGAGAGAGAGTCTTGGGACGAGAGTCAGGCAGGACAGGAGAGAGAGTCTTAGGACGAGAGTCAGGCAGGACAGGAGAGAGAGGCTTGGGATGAGAATCAGGCTCGGCAGTAGAGAGGCTTGGGACGAGAGTCAGGCCGGGTAAGAGAGAGGGTCTTGTGACGAGAGTCATTCAGGACAAGAGAGAGAGGCTTGGGTCGAGAAAGAGGCAGGGTAGGAGAGAGAGGCTTGAGACCGAGACAGGTAGGATTAGAAAGGGAGGCTTGGGACGAGAGTCAGGCAGGACAGGTGAGAGAGGGGCTTGCGACGAGAGTCAGGCAGGACAGGAGGGAGACACTTGGAATTTGAGTCAGGCAGGACAGGAGGGAGAGGCTTGTGATGAGAGTCAGGCTCGGTAGGAGAGAGGCTTGGGACGAGAGTCAGGCCGGTGTAAGATAGAGGGCCTTTTGGCGATAGTCAGGTAGGAGAAGAGGGAGAGGCTTGGGACGAGAATCAGGCAGGGTAGGGGAGAGGGTCTTAGTATCAGTCATTCAAGATAGGAGGGAGTGTCTTGGGACAAGAGTCAGGCAAGAAAGGAAAGAGAGGCTTCGAATGTCTTTCAGGCAGGACAGTAGAGAGATCCATGGGACGAGAGCCAGGCAGGACATGAGAGAGAGTGTTCGGACGAGAGTCAGGCAGAACAGGAGAGAAAGTCTTGGGACAGTTTCTGGCAGGATAGGAGAAAGAGGATTGGGATGAGAGTCAGGCAGGAGAGGAGAGAGAGGTTTGGGGCGAGAGTCAGGGAGGACAGGAGAGAGAGGCTGGAGACGAGAGTCAGGCAGGACAGGATAGAGAGGCTTCCACGAGAGTCAGGAAGGACAGGTGAGGGAGGATTGGATCGAGAGTCATGCAGGGCAGGAAAGAGGGGCCTGGGACTATAGTCAGGCAGGATAGGAGAGAGAGGCGTGGGACGAGAGTCAGGTAGGACAGGAGAGAGAGGCATGGGACGAGAGTCATGAAGGACAGGAGGGAGAGGTTTGGGACCAGAGTCAGGCAAGACAGGAGAGAGAGGCTTGGGAAGAGAGTCAGGCAGGGTGGGAGAGAGAGGATTGGGACGAAAGTCAGGCAGGACTGTAGAGAGAGCTTGGGACGAGAGTCAGGCTGGTTAGGAGAGAGGGTCTAGGGAAGAGAGTCAGGTAGGGTAGGAGAGTGAGGCTTGGGACGAGATTTCAGGCAGGACAAGACAGAGCGTCTTGGGACGAGAGTCAGGCAGGACAGGAGAGAGTGGCTTGGGAGGAGAGGCAGGCAGTACCGGAGAGGGAATTTTGGTAGGATAGTCAGGCAGGACAGGAGAGAGAGGCTTGGGAGGAGAGGGAGGCAGGACTGGGGAGAGAGTCTTGTGACGAGAGTCAGGCATTACATGAGAGAGAAGCTTGGGACGAGAGTCAGTCAGGACAGGAGAGAGAGGCTTGGGACGAGAATCAGGCAGGACAGGAGGGAGAGGTTTGGAACGAGAGTCAGGCAACACAGGAGAGACAGGCTTGGGACGAGAGTCAGGAAGGGTGGGAGAGAGAGGAACGGACGAGAATCAGCCAGGATTGAAGAGAGAGCTTGGGACGAAAGTCAGGCTGGGTAGGAGAAAGGGGCTTGGGAAGAGTCAGGTAGGGTAGGAGAGAGCGGCTTGGGACGAGATTTCAGGCAGGAGAGGACAGAGAGTCTAGGGAGGAGAGTCAGGCAGGACAGGAGAGAGAGAATTGGGAGTAGAGACAGGCAGGACCGGAGAGAGTCTTGGGACGAGAGTCACTCAGGACAGGAGAGAGAGGCTTTGGACGAGAGTCAGTGAAGACAGGAGAGAGAGGCTTAGGACGAGAGTCAGGCATGACAGGAGAGAGAGAAGCTTTGGACGAGAGTCAGTCAAGACAGGAGATTGTTACGACGAGAGTCAGGCAGAATAGGAGATAGAGGCCTGGGACGAGAGGCAGGCACGACACGAGAGCGAGGCTTGGGAAGAGAGTATGGGAGGACAAGAGAAATAGGATTAGGACGACAGTCAGGAAGGACAAGAGAGAGAGTCTTGGGACGAGAGTCTGGCGGGATAGGAGAGGGAAGCTTAGGAGGAGAGGCAGGCAAGACCGGAGAAAAAGGCATAGGACGAGAGTCAGGCCGGACAGGAGAAAGAGGCTTGGGAAAACAGTGATGAAGGACAGGAGAGAGAGTCTTGGGACGAGAGTCAGGCAGGACAGGAGAGAGATTATTGGGAGGAGAGGCAGGCAGGATCAGAAAGAGTCTTGGGACGAGAGTCAGGCAGGACAGGAGAGAGAGGCTTAGGACGAGAGTCAGGCAGGACAGGAGAGAGTGGCTTGGGACGAGAATCAGGCTTGGTAGGAGAGAGGCTTGGGACGAGAGTCAGGCCGGGTAAGAGAGAGGGTCGTGTGACGAGAGTCATTCAGGACAAGAGAGAGAGGCTTGGGTCGAGAAAGAGGCAGGGTAGGAGAGAGAGGCTTGGGACCGAGACAGGTAAGATTGGAAAGGGAGGCTTGGGACGAGAGTCAGGCAGGACAGGTGAGAGAGGGGCTTGCGACGAGAGTCAGGGAAGACAGGAGGGAGACACTTGGAACGTGAGTCAGGCAGGGCATGAGAAAGACTTGTGAAGAGAGTCAGGCTCGGCAGGAGAGAGGCTTGGGACGATAGTCAGGCCGGGTAAGAGAGAGGGGCTTGTGACGAGAGTCAGGCAGGACAAGAGAGAGAGGCTTGGGACGAGAAACAGGCAGGGTAGGGGAGAGGGTCTTCGTACCAGTCAGGTAAGAAGGGAGGGATAGTCTTGGGACAAGAGTCAGGCAGGAAAGGAGAGAGAGGCTTCGAATGTGTTTCAGGCAGGACAGAAGAGAGAGGCATGGGACGAGAGCCATGCAGGACATGAGAGAGAGTGTTTGGACGAAAGTCAGGCAGAATAGGAGAGCAAGTCTTGGGATAGTTTCTGGCAGGATAGGAGAGAGAGGCTTAAGAAGAGAATCAGGCAGGAGAGGAGAGAAAGGCTTTGGGCGAGAGTCAGGGAGGACAGGAGAGAGAAGCTGGAGACGAGAGTCAGGCAGGACCGGAGAGAGAGGCTTGCACGAGAGTCAGGAAGGACAGGTGAAGGAGGATTGGATCGAGAGTCATACAGAACAGGAAAGAGAGTCCTGGGACTAGAGTCTGGCAGGATAGGAGAGTGAGGCATGGGACGAGAGTCAGGTAGGACAGGAGAGAGAGGCTTGCTAAGAGAGTCATGCAGGACAGGATGGAGAGGTTTGGGACGAGAGTCAGGCATGACAGGAGAGAGAAGCTTAGGACGAGAGTCAGGCAGGGTGGAAGAGAGAGGATTGGGACGAGAGTCAGGCAGGACTGGAGAGAGAGCTTCGGACGAGAGTCAGGCTGGTTAGGAGAGAGGGGCTTGGGAAGAGAGTCAGGTATGGTAGGATATTGAGGCTTGGGACGAGATTTCAGTCAGGACAAGGCAAAGCGTCTTGGGACGAGAGTCAAGCAGGAGAAGAGAGAGAGGCTTGGGAGGAGATACAGGCAAGACCGGAGAGGGAGCCTTGGGACGATAGTCAGGCAGGATAGGAGAGAGAGGCTTGGGACGAGAATCAGGCAGGACAGGAGGGAGAGGCTTGTGATGAGAGTTAGGGAAGACAGTAGAGAGAGGCTTGGGACGAGAGTCAGGAAGGGTGGGAGAGAGAGGATTGGGACGAGACTCGGGCAGGACTTGAGAGAGAGCTTGGGACGAGAGTCAGGTTGGTTAGGAGAGTGGGGCTTGGGAAGAGAGGTAGGTAGGGTAGAAGAGAGAAGCTTGAGACGAGATTTCAGTCAGAATCTGACAGAGTCTTGGGATGAGAGTCAGGCAGGACAGGAGAGGAGCTTGGGAGGAGAGTGAGGCAGGACAGGAGGGAGAGCCTTGGGACGAGAATCAGGCAAGACAGGAGAGAGAGGCTTGGGACGAGGTCAGGCAGGACAGGAGGTAGAGCTTGGGACGAGGTCAGGCAGACAGGAGAGAGAGGCTTGGGACGTGAGTCAGGCAGGGCGGAGAGAGAGGATTGATACGAGATTCAGGCAGGACTGCAGAGAGGCTTGGGACGAGAGACAGTGCTGGGTAGGAGTTAGGGATTTGGGAAGAGAGTCAGGTAGGGTAGCAGAGAGCGGCTTGGGACGAGATTTCAGGAAGGATAGGACAGAGAGTCTAGGGAGATGAGTCAGGCATAACAGGAGAGAGAGAATTGTGAGGAGATGCAGTCAGGACAGGAGTGAGTCTTGGAACGAGAGTCATGCAGGCAAGGGAGGAGATTGGGACGAGAGTGAGTCAGGACAGGGAGAGAGGCTTAGGACGAGTCAGGAGACAGGGAGAGAGGGCTTTGACGAGAGTCAGTCAGGGACAGGAGAGAGATTGTTAGGACGAGAGTCAGGCAGAATAGGAGATAAAGGCGGACGAGTGGTAGAGCACTGGAGAGTTGGAAGAGAGATGGGGGGGGGGGGGGGGGGGGGGGGGGGGGGGGGGGGGGGGGGGGGGGGGGGGGGGGGGGGGGGGGGGGGGGGGGGGGGGGGGGGGGGGGGGGGGGGGGGGGGGGGGGGGGGGGGGGGGGGGGGGGGGGGGGGGGGGGGGGGGGGGGGGGGGGGGGGGGGGGGGGGGGGGGGGGGGGGGGGGGGGGGGGGGGGGGGGGGGGGGGGGGGGGGGGGGGGGGGGGGGGGGGGGGGGGGGGGGGGGGGGGGGGGGGGGGGGGGGGGGGGGGGGGGGGGGGGGGGGGGGGGGGGGGGGGGGGGGGGGGGGGGGGGGGGGGGGGGGGGGGGGGGGGGGGGGGGGGGGGGGGGCAGGAGTGGAAGGAGAGAGGATTGGGACGAGAGTCAGGCAGGACTGGAGAGAGAGCTTCGGACGAGAGTCAGGCTGGTTAGGAGAGAGGGGCTTGGGAAGAGAGTCAGGTATGGTAGGATATTGAGGCTTGGGACGAGATTTCAGTCAGGACAAGGCAAGCGTCTTGGGACGAGAGTCAAGCAGGAGAAGAGAGAGAGGCTTGGGAGGAGATACAGGCAAGACCGGAGAGGGAGCCTTGGGACGATAGTCAGGCAGGATAGGAGAGAGAGGCTTGGGACGAGAATCAGGCAGGACAGGAGGGAGAGGCTTGTGATGAGAGTTAGGGAAGACAGTAGAGAGAGGCTTGGGACGAGAGTCAGGAAGGGTGGGAGAGAGAGGATTGGGACGAGACTCGGGCAGGACTTGAGAGAGAGCTTGGGACGAGAGTCAGGTTGGTTAGGAGAGTGGGGCTTGGGAAGAGAGGTAGGTAGGGTAGAAGAGAGAAGCTTGAGACGAGATTTCAGTCAGAATCTGACAGAGTCTTGGGATGAGAGTCAGGCAGGACAGGAGAGAGAGTCTTGGGAGGAGAGTGAGGCAGGACAGGAGGGAGAGCCTTGGGACGAGAATCAGGCAAGACAGGAGAGAGAGGCTTGGGACGAGGGTCAGGCAGGACAGGAGGTAGAGCCTTGGGACGAGAGTCAGGCAAGACAGGAGAGAGAGGCTTGGGACGTGAGTCAGGCAGGGCGAGAGAGAGAGGATTGATACGAGATTCAGGCAGGACTGCAGAGAGAGCTTGGGACGAGAGACAGTGCTGGGTAGGAGTTAGGGATTTGGGAAGAGAGTCAGGTAGGGTAGCAGAGAGCGGCTTGGGACGAGATTTCAGGAAGGATAGGACAGAGAGTCTAGGGAGATGAGTCAGGCATAACAGGAGAGAGAGAATTGTGAGGAGATGCAGTCAGGACAGGAGTGAGTCTTGGAACGAGAGTCATGCATGACAAGGGAGAGAGGATTGGGACGAGTGTGAGTCAGGACAGGAGAGAGAGGCTTAGGACGAGTCAGGCATGACAGGAGAGAGAGGCTTTGGACGAGAGTCAGTCAGGACAGGAGAGAGATTGTTAGGACGAGAGTCAGGCAGAATAGGAGATAAAGGCCTGGGACGAGTGGTAGGCAGGACACGAGAGCGAGGCTTGGGAAGAGAGTATGGGAGGACAGGAGAAATAGGATTAGGACGACAGTCAGGAAGGACAAGAAAGAGAGTCTTGGGACGAGAGTCTGGCGGGATAGGAGAGAGAAGCTTAGGAGGAGAGGCAGGCAAGACCGGAGAAAAAGGCATAGGAAGAGAGTCAGGCCGGACAGGATAGAGAGGCTTGGGACGAGAGTCAGGAAGGACAGGAGGGAGAGGTTAGGGTCGAGAGTCAGGCAGGACAGGAGAAAGAGGCTTGGGAAAACAGTGATGAAGAACAGGAGAGAGAGTCTTGGGACGAGAGTCAGGCAGGACAAGAGAGAGATTATTGGGAGGAGAGGCAGGCAGGATTAGAAAGAGTCTTGGGACGAGAGTCAGGCAGGACAGGAGAGAGAGGCTTAGGACGAGAGTCAGGCAGGACAGGAGAGAGTGGCTTGGGACGAGAATCAGGCTTGGTAGGAGAGAGTCTTGGGACGAGAGTCTGGCCGGGTAAGAGAGAGGGTCGTGTGACGAGAGTCATTCAGGACAAGAGAGAGAGGCTTGGGTCGAGAAAGAGGCAGGGTAGGAGAGAGAGGCTTGGGACCGAGACAGGTAGGATTGGAAAGGGAGGCTTGGGACGAGAGTCAGGCAGGACAGGTGAGAGAGGGGCTTGCGACGAGAGTCAGGGAAGACAGGAGGGAGACACTTAGAACATGAGTCAGGCAGGACAGGAGAGAGACTTGTGAAGAGAGTCAGGCTCGGCAGGAGAGAGGCTTGGGACGATAGTCAGGCCGGGTAAGAGAGAGGGGCTTGTGACGAGAGTCAGGCAGGACAAGAGAGAGAGGCTTGCGGCGAGAATCAGGCAGGGTAGGGGAGAGGGTCTTCGTACCAGTCAGGCAAGAAGGGAGGGATAGTCTTGGGACAAGAGTCAGGCAGGAAAGGAGAGAGAGGCTTCGAATGTGTTTCAGGCAGGACAGAAGAGAGAGGCATGGGACGAGAGCCAGGCAGGACATGAGAGAGAGTGTTTGGACGAAAGTCAGGCAGAATAGGAGAGCAAGTCTTGGGATAGTTTCTGGCAGGATAGGAGAGAGAGGCTTAAGATGAGAGTCAGGCAGGAGAGGAGAGAAAGACTTGGGTCGAGAGTCAGGGTGGACAGGAGAGAGAAGCTGGAGTCGAGAGTCAGGCCGGACCGGAGAGAGAGGCTTACACGAGAGACAGGAAGGACAGGTGAAGGAGGATTGGATCGAGAGTCATGCAGGACAGGAAAGAGGGGCCTGGGACTAGAGTCTGGCAGGATTGGAGAGTGAGGCATGGGACGAGAGTCAGGTAGGACAGGAGAGAGAGGCTTGCTAAGAGAGTCATGCAGGACAGGATGGAGAGTTTTGGGACGAGAGTTAGGCATGACAGGAGAGAGAGGCTTGGGACGAGAGTCAGGCAGGGTGGAAGAGAGAGGATTGGGATGAGAGTCAGGCAGGACTGGAGAGAGAGCTTCGGACGAGAGTTAGGCTGGTTAGGAGAGAGGGGCTTGGGAAGAGAGTCAGGTAGGGTAGGAAATTCAGGCTAGGGACGAGATTTCAGTCAGGACAAGACAGAGCGTCTTGGGACGAGAGTCAATCAGGACAAGAGAGAGAGGCTTGGGAGGAGATACATGCAAGACCGGAGAGGGAACCTTGGGACGATAGTCAGGCAGGATAGGAGACAGAGGCTTGGGACGAGAATCAGGCAGGACAGGAGGGAGAGGCTTGTGATGAGAGTTAGGGAAGACAGGAGAGAGAGGCTTGGGACGAGAGTTAGGAAGGGTGGGAGAGAGAGGATTGGGACGAGAGTCGGGCAGGACTTGAGAGAGAGCTTGGGACGAGAGTCAGGCTTGTTAGGAGAGTGGGGCTTGGGAAGAGAGGTAGGTAGGGTAGAAGAGAGAAGCTTGAGACGAGATTTCAGTCAGAATCTGACAGAGAGTCTTGGGATGAGAGTCAGGCAGGACAGGAGAGAGAGGCTTGGGAGGAGAGTGAGGCAGGACAGGAGAGAGAGGCTTGGGACGAGGGTCAGGCAGGACAGGAGGGAGAGCCTTGGGACGAGAGTCAGGCAAGACAGGAGAGAGAGGCTTGGGACGAGGGTCAGGCAGGACAGGAGAGACAGGCTTGGGACGTGAGTCAGGCAGGGTGGGAGAGAGAGGATTGATACGAGATTCAGGCAGGACTCGAGAGAGAGCTTGGGACGAGAGACAGTGCTGGGTAGGAATTAGGGGCTTGGGAAGAGAGTCAGGTAGGGTAGCAGAGAGCGCCTTGGGACGAGATTTCAGGAAGGATAGGACAGAGAGTCTAGGGAGATGAGTCAGGCATAACAGGAGAGAGAGAATTGTGAGGAGATGCAGTCAGGACAGGAGTGAGTCTTGGAACGAGAGTCATGCATGAGAAGGGAGAGAGGATTGGGACGAGAGTGAGTCAGGACAGGAGAGAGAGGCTTAGGACGAGTCAGGCATGACAGGAGAGAGAGGCTTTGGACGAGAGTCAGTCAGGATAGGAGAGAGATTGTTAGGACGAGAGTAGGGCAGAATAGGAGATAAAGGCCTGGGACGAGTGGTAGGCAGGACACGAGAGCGAGGCTTGGAAAGAGAGTATGGGAGGACAGGAGAAACAGGCTTAGGACGACAGTCAGGAAGGACAAGAAAGAGAGTCTTGGTAAGAGGGTCTCCCGGGACAGGAGAGAGAGGCTTGAGAGGAGAGGCAGGCAAGACCGGAGAGAGAGGCATAGGACGAGAGTCAGGCAGGACAGGATAGAGAGGCTTGGGATGAGAGTCAGGCAGGACAGGAGGGAAAGGTTTGTGTCGAGAGTCAGGCAGGACAGGAGAAAGAGGCTTGGGAAGACAGTGAGGAAGGACAGGAGAGAGAGTCTTGGGACGAGAGTCAGGCAGGACATTAGAGAGAGGCTTAGGACGAGAGTCGGGCAGGACAGGAGAGAAAGGCTTGGGACGAGAATCAGGCTCGGCAGGAGAGAGGCTTGGGACGAGAGTCAGGCCGAGTAAGAGAGAGGGTCTTGTGACGATAGTGTCTCAGGACAAGAGAGAGAGGCTTGGGTCGAGAAACATGCAGGGTAGGAGAGAGAGGCTTGGGACCGAGACAATTAGGATTGGAAAGAGAGGCTTGGGGCGAGAGTCAAGCAAGACAGGTGAGAGAGGGGCTTGCGACGAGAGTCAGGCAGGACAAGAGGGAGACACTTGTAACGTGAGTCAGGCAGGACAGGAGAGAGAGAGCCTTGTGACGAGAGTTAGGCTCGGCAGGAGAGAGGCTTGGGATGAGAGTCAGGCCGGGTAAGAGAGAGGGGCTTGTGACCAGAGTCAGGCAGGACAAGAGCGAGAGGCTTGGTACGAGAATCAGGCAGGGTAGGGGAGAAGATCTTCGTACCAGTCAGGCAAAATAGGAGGGAGAGGCTTGAGACGAGAGTCAAGTAGGAAAGGAGAGAGAGGATTCGAATGTGTTTCAGGCAGGACAGAAGAGAGAGGCATGGGACGAGTGCCAGGCAGGAGAGGAGAGAGAGGCTTGGGGCGAGAGTCAGGGAGGACAGGAGAGAGAGGCTGGAGACGAGAGTCAGGCAGGACAGGAGAGAGAGGCTTGCACGAGAGTCAGGAAGGACAGGTGAGGGAGGATTGTATCAAAAGTCATGCAGGACAGGAAAGAGAGGCCTGGGATTAGAGTCAGGCAGGATATGAGAAAGTGGCTTGGGACGAGAGTCAGGTAGGATAGGAGAGAGAGGCATGGGACGAGAGTCATGCAATTCAGGAGGGAGAGGTTTGGGACGAGAGTCAGGCAAGATAGGAGAGAGAGGCTTGGGACGAGAGTCAGGCAGGGTGGGAGAGAGAGGATTAGGACGAGAGTCAGGAAGGACTGGAGAGAGAGCTTGGGACGAGAGTCAGGCTGGTTAGGAGAGAGGGGCTTGGGAAGAGAGTCAGGTAGGATAGCAAGGAGCGGTTTAGGACGAGATTTCAGGCAGTACAGGACAGAGAGTCTAGGGAGGAGAGTCAGGCGGGACAGGAGAAAGAGAATTTGGTAGGACAGGCAGGCAGGACCGGAGAGAGTCTTGGGACGAGAGTCATGCAGGACAGGAGAGAGAGGCTTGGGACGAGAGTCATGCAGGACAGGAGGGAGAGGTTTAGGACGAGAGTCATGCAGGACAGGAGGGAGAGGTTTGGAACGAGAGTCAGGCAGGACAGGAGAGAGAGGCTTGTGAGGAGATGGCAGGCATGACAGGAGGAGAGGTTTGGGACGAGAATCAGGCTGGCAGGAGAGAGAGGCTTGGGACGAGAGTCAGGCAGGACAGGAGGGTGAGGCTTGGGAGAAGAGTCAGGCAAGACAGGAGAGAGAGGCTTGGGACTAGAGTCAGGCAGGGTGGGAGAGAGAGGATTTGGACGAGAGTCAGGCAGGACTGGAGAGAGAGCTTGGGACGAGAGTCAGGCTGGGTAGAAGAGAGGGGCTTGGGAAGAGAGTCAGGTAGGGTACCAGAGAGCGGCTAGGGACAAGATTTCAGGCAGGACAGGACAGAGAGTCTATGGAGGAGAGGTAGGCAGGACAGGAGAGAGAGAATTTGGTAGGACAGGCAGGCAGGACCGGAGAGAGTCTTGGGACGAGAGTCATGCAGGACAGGAGAGAGAGGCTTGGGACGAGAGTCATGCAGGACAGGAGGGAGAGGTTTGGGACGAGAGTCATGCAGGACAGGAGGGAGAGGTTTGGAACGAGAGTCGGGCAGGACAGGAGAGAGAGGCTTGGGAGGAGATGCAGGCATGACAGGAGGGAGAGGTTTGGGACGAGAATCAGGCTTGGCAGGAGAGAGGCTTGGGACGATATTCAGGCCGGGTAAGAGAGAGGGTCTTGTGACGAAAGTCATTCAGGACAAGAGAGTGAGGCTTGGGTCGAGAAATAGGTAGGTTAGGAGAGAGAGGCTTGTGACCGAGACAATTAGGATTGGAAAGGGAGGCTTGGGACGAGAGTCAGGCAAGAGAGGTGAGAGAGGAGCTTGTGACGAGAGTGATTCAGGACAGGAGAGTGTGGCTTGGGACGAGAGTCATGGAGGACAGGAGGGAGAGGTTTGGAACGAGAGTCAGGCAGGACAGGAGAGAGAGGCTTGGGAGGAGAGGCAGGCATGACAGGAGGGAGAGGTTTGGGACGAGAATCAGGCTCGGCAGGAGAGAGGCTTGGGACGATATTCAGGCCGGGTAAGAGAGAGGGTCTTGTGACGAGAGTCATTCAGGACAAGAGAGTGAGGCTTGGGTCGAGAAATAGGTAGGTTAGGAGAGAGAGGCTTGTGACCGAGACAATTAGGATTGGAAAGGGAGGCTTGGGACGAGAGTCAGGCAGGAGAGGTGAGAGAGGAGCTTGTGACGAGAGTGATTCAGGACAGGAGGGAGACACTTGGAACGTGAGTCAGGCAGGACAGGAGAGAGAGGCTTGTGACGAGAGTCAGGCTCGGCAGGAGAGAGGCTTGGAACGAGAGTCAGGCCGTGTAAGAGAAAGGGGCTTCTGACGAGAGTCAGGCAGGACAAGAGAGAGAGGCTTAGGACGAGAATCAGGCAGGGCAGGACAGAGAGGCCTGGGACCTAGTCAGGCAGGACAGGAGAGAGAGGCTTCGGATGTGTTTCAGGCAGGACAGAAGAGAGAGGCATGGGACGAGAGCCAGGCAAGACAAGAGAGAGAGTCTTCGGACGAGTCAGACAGGAAAGGAGAGAGAGGCCTGGGGCGAGAGTCAGGCAGGACAGGAGAGAGAGGTTTGGGATGAGAGTCAGGCAGGAGAGGAGAGAGAGGCCTGTGGCGAGAGTCACGGAGGACAAGAGAGGGAGGCTGGAGACGAGAGATAGGCAGGACAGGAGAGAG
Source organism: Panulirus ornatus (assembly GCF_036320965.1). Lineage (NCBI taxonomy): Eukaryota > Metazoa > Arthropoda > Malacostraca > Decapoda > Palinuridae > Panulirus > Panulirus ornatus. The sequence goes on from NC_092225.1 coordinate 34,543,902, forward strand.
AGGCTTTGGACGAGAGTCAGGAAGGACAGTAGAGGGAGGATTGTATCGAAGGTCATGCAGGAAAGGAAAGAGAGGCTTGGGTCTAGATTCAGGCAGGACAGGAAAGAGAGGCTTGGGACGAGAGTCAGGCAGGACAGGAGGGTGAGGCTTGGGAGAAGAGTCAGGCAAGACAGGAGAGAGAGGCTTGGGACTAGAGTCAGGCAGGGTGGGAGAGAGAGGATTTGGACGAGAGTCAGGCAGGACTGGAGAGAGAGCTTGGGACGAGAGTCAGGCTGGGTAGAAGAGAGGGGCTTGGGAAGAGAGTCAGGTAGGGTACCAGAGAGCGGCTAGGGACAAGATTTCAGGCAGGACAGGACAGAGAGTCTATGGAGGAGAGGTAGGTAGGACAGGAGAGAGAGAATTTGGTAGGACAGGCAGGCAGGACCGGAGAGAGTCTTGGGACGAGAGTCATGCAGGACAGGAGAGAGAGGCTTGGGACGAGAGTCATGCAGGACAGGAGGGAGAGGTTTAGGACGAGAGTCATGCAGGACAGGAGGGAGAGGTTTGGAACGAGAGTCAGGCAGGACAGGAGAGAGAGGCTTGGGAGGAGATGCAGGCATGACAGGAGGGAGAGGTTTGGGACGAGAATCAGGCTTGGCAGGAGAGAGGCTTGGGACGATATTCAGGCAGGACAGGAGGGTGAGGCTTGGGAGAAGAGTCAGGCAAGACAGGAGAGAGAGGCTTGGGACTAGAGTCAGGCAGGGTGGGAGAGAGAGGATTTGGACGAGAGTCAGGCAGGACTGGAGAGAGAGCTTGGGACGAGAGTCAGGCTGGGTAGAAGAGAGGGGCTTGGGAAGAGAGTCAGGTAGGGTACCAGAGAGCGGCTAGGGACAAGATTTCAGGCAGGACAGGACAGAGAGTCTATGGAGGAGAGGTAGGCAGGACAGGAGAGAGAGAATTTGGTAGGACAGGCAGGCAGGACCGGAGAGAGTCTTGGGACGAGAGTCATGCAGGACAGGAGAGAGAGGCTTGGGACGAGAGTCATGCAGGACAGGAGGGAGAGGTTTGGGACGAGAGTCATGCAGGACAGGAGGGAGAGGTTTGGAACGAGAGTCGGGCAGGACAGGAGAGAGAGGCTTGGGAGGAGATGCAGGCATGACAGGAGGGAGAGGTTTGGGACGAGAATCAGGCTTGGCAGGAGAGAGGCTTGGGACGATATTCAGGCCGGGTAAGAGAGAGGGTCTTGTGACGAAAGTCATTCAGGACAAGAGAGTGAGGCTTGGGTCGAGAAATAGGTAGGTTAGGAGAGAGAGGCTTGTGACCGAGACAATTAGGATTGGAAAGGGAGGCTTGGGACGAGAGTCAGGCAAGAGAGGTGAGAGAGGAGCTTGTGACGAGAGTGATTCAGGACAGGAGAGTGTGGCTTGGGACGAGAGTCATGGAGAACAGGAGGGAGAGGTTTGGAACGAGAGTCAGGCAGGACAGGAGAGAGAGGCTTGGGAGGAGAGGCAGGCATGACAGGAGGGAGAGGTTTGGGACGAGAATCAGGCTCGGCAGGAGAGAGGCTTGGGACGATATTCAGGCCGGGTAAGAGAGAGGGTCTTGTGACGAGAGTCATTCAGGACAAGAGAGTGAGGCTTGGGTCGAGAAATAGGTAGGTTAGGAGAGAGAGGCTTGTGACCGAGACAATTAGGATTGGAAAGGGAGGCTTGGGACGAGAGTCAGGCAGGAGAGGTGAGAGAGGAGCTTGTGACGAGAGTGATTCAGGACAGGAGGGAGACACTTGGAACGTGAGTCAGGCAGGACAGGAGAGAGAGGCTTGTGACGAGAGTCAGGCTCGGCAGGAGAGAGGCTTGGAACGAGAGTCAGGCCGTGTAAGAGAAAGGGGCTTCTGACGAGAGTCAGGCAGGACAAGAGAGAGAGGCTTAGGACGAGAATCAGGCAGGGCAGGACAGAGAGGCCTGGGACCTAGTCAGGCAGGACAGGAGAGAGAGGCTTCGGATGTGTTTCAGGCAGGACAGAAGAGAGAGGCATGGGACGAGAGCCAGGCAAGACAAGAGAGAGAGTCTTCGGACGAGTCAGACAGGAAAGGAGAGAGAGGCCTGGGGCGAGAGTCAGGCAGGACAGGAGAGAGAGGTTTGGGATGAGAGTCAGGCAGGAGAGGAGAGAGAGGCCTGTGGCGAGAGTCACGGAGGACAAGAGAGGGAGGCTGGAGACGAGAGATAGGCAGGACAGGAGAGAGAGGCTTTGGACGAGAGTCAGGAAGGACAGTAGAGGGAGGATTGTATCGAAGGTCATGCAGGAAAGGAAAGAGAGGCTTGGGTCTAGATTCAGGCAGGACAGGAAAGAGAGGCTTGGGACGAGAGTCAGGCAGGACAGGAGGGTGAGGCTTGGGAGAAGAGTCAGGCAAGACAGGAGAGAGAGGCTTGGGACTAGAGTCAGGCAGGGTGGGAGAGAGAGGATTTGGACGAGAGTCAGGCAGGACTGGAGAGAGAGCTTGGGACGAGAGTCAGGCTGGGTAGAAGAGAGGGGCTTGGGAAGAGAGTCAGGTAGGGTACCAGAGAGCGGCTAGGGACAAGATTTCAGGCAGGACAGGACAGAGAGTCTATGGAGGAGAGGTAGGTAGGACAGGAGAGAGAGAATTTGGTAGGACAGGCAGGCAGGACCGGAGAGAGTCTTGGGACGAGAGTCATGCAGGACAGGAGAGAGAGGCTTGGGACGAGAGTCATGCAGGACAGGAGGGAGAGGTTTGGGACGAGAGTCATGCAGGACAGGAGGGAGAGGTTTGGAACGAGAGTCAGGCAGGACAGGAGAGAGAGGCTTGGGAGGAGATGCAGGCATGACAGGAGGGAGAGGTTTGGGACGAGAATCAGGCTTGGCAGGAGAGAGGCTTGGGACGATATTCAGGCCGGGTAAGAGAGAGGGTCTTGTGACGAGAGTCATTCAGGACAAGAGAGTGAGGCTTGGGTCGAGAAATAGGTAGGTTAGGAGAGAGAGGCTTGTGACCGAGACAATTAGGATTGGAAAGGGAGGCTTGGGACGAGAGTCAGGCAGGAGAGGTGAGAGAGGAGCTTGTGACGAGAGTGATTCAGGACAGGACAGTGTGGCTTGGGACGAGAGTCATGGAGAACAGGAGGGAGAGGTTTGGAACGAGAGTCAGGCAGGACAGGAGAGAGAGGCTTGGGAGGAGAGGCAGGCATGACAGGAGGGAGAGGTTTGGGACGAGAATCAGGCTCGGCAGGAGAGAGGCTTGGGACGATATTCAGGCCGGGTAAGAGAGAGGGTCTTGTGACGAGAGTCATTCAGGACAAGAGAGTGAGGCTTGGGTCGAGAAATAGGTAGGTTAGGAGAGAGAGGCTTGTGACCGAGACAATTAGGATTGGAAAGGGAGGCTTGGGACGAGAGTCAGGCAGGAGAGGTGAGAGAGGAGCTTGTGACGAGAGTGATTCAGGACAGGAGGGAGACACTTGGAACGTGAGTCAGGCAGGACAGGAGAGAGAGGCTTGTGACGAGAGTCAGGCTCGGCAGGAGAGAGGCTTGGAACGAGAGTCAGGCCGTGTAAGAGAAAGGGGCTTCTGACGAGAGTCAGGCAGGACAAGAGAGAGAGGCTTAGGACGAGAATCAGGCAGGGCAGGACAGAGAGGCCTGGGACCTAGTCAGGCAGGACAGGAGAGAGAGGCTTCGGATGTGTTTCAGGCAGGACAGAAGAGAGAGGCATGGGACGAGAGCCAGGCAAGACAAGAGAGAGAGTCTTCGGACGAGTCAGACAGGAAAGGAGAGAGAGGCCTGGGGCGAGAGTCAGGCAGGACAGGAGAGAGAGGTTTGGGATGAGAGTCAGGCAGGAGAGGAGAGAGAGGCCTGTGGCGAGAGTCACGGAGGACAAGAGAGGGAGGCTGGAGACGAGAGATAGGCAGGACAGGAGAGAGAGGCTTTGGACGAGAGTCAGGAAGGACAGTAGAGGGAGGATTGTATCGAAGGTCATGCAGGAAAGGAAAGAGAGGCTTGGGTCTAGATTCAGGCAGGACAGGAAAGAGAGGCTTGGGACGAGAGTCAGGCAGGACAGGAGGGTGAGGCTTGGGAGAAGAGTCAGGCAAGACAGGAGAGAGAGGCTTGGGACTAGAGTCAGGCAGGGTGGGAGAGAGAGGATTTGGACGAGAGTCAGGCAGGACTGGAGAGAGAGCTTGGGACGAGAGTCAGGCTGGGTAGAAGAGAGGGGCTTGGGAAGAGAGTCAGGTAGGGTACCAGAGAGCGGCTAGGGACAAGATTTCAGGCAGGACAGGACAGAGAGTCTATGGAGGAGAGGTAGGTAGGACAGGAGAGAGAGAATTTGGTAGGACAGGCAGGCAGGACCGGAGAGAGTCTTGGGACGAGAGTCATGCAGGACAGGAGAGAGAGGCTTGGGACGAGAGTCATGCAGGACAGGAGGGAGAGGTTTGGGACGAGAGTCATGCAGGACAGGAGGGAGAGGTTTGGAACGAGAGTCAGGCAGGACAGGAGAGAGAGGCTTGGGAGGAGATGCAGGCATGACAGGAGGGAGAGGTTTGGGACGAGAATCAGGCTTGGCAGGAGAGAGGCTTGGGACGATATTCAGGCCGGGTAAGAGAGAGGGTCTTGTGACGAGAGTCATTCAGGACAAGAGAGTGAGGCTTGGGTCGAGAAATAGGTAGGTTAGGAGAGAGAGGCTTGTGACCGAGACAATTAGGATTGGAAAGGGAGGCTTGGGACGAGAGTCAGGCAGGAGAGGTGAGAGAGGAGCTTGTGACGAGAGTGATTCAGGACAGGAGAGTGTGGCTTGGGACGAGAGTCATGGAGGACAGGAGGGAGAGGTTTGGAACGAGAGTCAGGCAGGACAGGAGAGAGAGGCTTGGGAGGAGAGGCAGGCATGACAGGAGGGAGAGGTTTGGGACGAGAATCAGGCTCGGCAGGAGAGAGGCTTGGGACGATATTCAGGCCGGGTAAGAGAGAGGGTCTTGTGACGAGAGTCATTCAGGACAAGAGAGTGAGGCTTGGGTCGAGAAATAGGTAGGTTAGGAGAGAGAGGCTTGTGACCGAGACAATTAGGATTGGAAAGGGAGGCTTGGGACGAGAGTCAGGGGCGAGGTGAGAGAGGAGCTTGTGACGAGAGTGATTCAGGACAGGAGGAGACACTTGGAACGTGAGTCAGGCAGGACAGGAGAGAGAGGCTTGTGACGAGAGTCAGGCTCGGCAGGAAGAGGCTTGGAACGAGAGTCAGCCGTGTAAGAGAAAGGGTCTGAGAAGTCGGCACAAGGAGAGAGGCTTAGGACGAGAATCAGGCAGGAGACAGAGAGGGCTATCTGGAGGACAGAGAGAGGGCTTCGGATGTCAGGCAGGACAGAAGAGAGGCATGGGAGAGCAAGCAAGAGAGAGAGTTTCGGAGAGTCAAAGAGGAGAGGAGGCTGGGGGATCAGGGGCAGGAGAGGGACAGAGAGTGGCACGTGAGGAGAGGGCTGGGCGAGAGTCAGAGGACCGAGGGAGGCTGGAGCGAGAGTAGAGGACAGAGCAGAGTCTGGACGATCAAAGGACAGTAGAGGAGGTTGATCGAAGGTCTGAGGAGGCAAGAGAGGTTGGTTAGAGAGGAAGGACAGAGAGTCTTGGACGAGAGTCAGGCAGGACAGGGGGTGAGCTTGGGACAAGAGTCAGGCAAGACAGGAGAGAGAGGCTTGGGACGAGAGTCAGGCAGGGTGGGAGAGAGAGGATTTGGACGAGAGTCATGCAGGACTAGAGAGAGATCTTGTGACGAGATTCAGGCTGGGTAGGAGAGTGGTGCTTGGGAAGAGAGTTAGGTAGGGTAGGAGAGAGAAGCTTGGGTCGAGATTTCAGGCAGGATCGGACAGAGAGTCTTGGGACGAGAGTCAGGCAGGGCAGGAGAGAGAGTCTTGGGAGGAGAGGGAGGCAGGACCGGGGAGAGAGTCATGGGACGAGAGTCAGGTAGGACAGGAGAGAGAGGCTTGGGACGAAAGTCAGGAAGGACAGGAGGGAGAGGCTTGGGACGAGAGTCAGGCAAGACAGGAGAGAGAGGCTTGGGACGAGAGTCAGGCAGGGTGGGAGAGAGAGGATTGGGATGAGAGTCAGGGAGGACTGGAGACAGATCTTGGGACGAGAGTCAGGCTGGGTAGGAGAGAGGGGCTTGAGAAGAGAGTCAGGTAGTGTAGCAGAGAGCGGCTTGGGACGAGATATCAGGCAGGACAGGACAGAGAGTCTATGGAGGAGAGTCAGGCAGGACAGGAGAGATAGAATAGGGAGGAGAGGCAAGCAGGACCGGAGAGAGTCTTGGGACGAGAGTCATGCAGGACAGGAGATAGAGGCTTGGGACGAGAGTCACCCAGCACAGGAGAGAAAGGCTTAGGACGAGAATCAGGCTCGGCAGGAGAGAGGTTTGGGACGAGAGTCAGGCCGGGTAAGAGAGAGGTGCTTGTGACGAGTGTTAGGCAGGACAAGAGGGAGAGGCTTGGGACGAGAATCAGGCAGGGCAGGACAGAGAGGCCTGGAATTTAGTCAGGCAGGGCAGGAGAGAGAGGCTTCGGATGTGTTTCAGGCAGGACAGAAGAGAGAGGCATGGGACGAGAGCCAGGCAAGACAAAAGAGAGAGTCTTCGGACGAGTCAGACAGGAAAGGAGAGAGAGGCCTGGGGCGAGAGTCAGGCAGGACAGGAGAGGGAGGCTTGGGATGAGAGTCAGGCAGGAGAGGAGAGAGAGGCCTGGGGCCGGAGTCACGCAGGACAAGAGAGAGAGGGTGGACACAAGAGATAGGCAGGACAGGAGATAGAGGCTTTGGACGAGAGTCAGGAAGGACAGTAGAGGGAGGATTGGATGGAGGGTCATGCAGGAATGGAAAGAGAGGCCTGGGAGTAGATTCAGGCAGAACAGGAAAGAGAGGCTTGTAACGAGAGTCGGGGAGGACAGGAGAGAGAGGCATTGGACGAGAGTCAGGCAGGAGAGGAGAGAGAGGCTTGGGACGAGAGTCAGGCAAGACAGGAGATAGAGGCTTGGGAAGAGAGTCAGGCAGAGTGCGAGAGAGAGGATTGGGACGAGAGTCAGGCAGGACTGGAGAGAGAGCTTGGGACGAGAGTCAGGCTGGGTAGGAGAGTGGGGCTTGGGAAGAGAGTCAGGCAGGGCAGGAGAGAGAGGCTTGGGACGAGATTTCAGGCAGGGTGGGACAGAGAGTCCTAGGACGAGAGTCAGGTAGGACAGGAGAGTGAACCTTGGGACGAGAGCATGGGACGAGAGTCAGGGAAGACAGGAGAGAGAGGCTTGGGACGAGAGTCAGGGAGGACAGGAGAGAGAGGCTTGGGACTAGAGTCAAACAGATCAGTAGAGAGAGGATTAGGATGACAGTCAGGCAGGACAGAAGAGAGAAGCTTGGAACGAGTGTCAGGCAGGACAGGAGAGAGAGGTTTGGGACGAGAGTCAGACAGACATAGGGAGAGAGGCTTAGGACGATAGTCAGGCAGGACAGAAGAGAGAGGGTTAGGACGACAATCAGGCAAAATAGGAGATAGAGGCCTGAGACTAGTGTCAGGCAGGTCAGGAGAGCGATGCTAGGGACGAGAATCAGACAGGCCAGGAGAAAGAGGCTTAGGAGGAGCGTCAGGAAGGACAAGAGAGAGAGTCTTGGGACGAGAGTCAGGAAGGACAGGAGAGAGAGGCTTGGGAGGAAAGGCAGGCAGGACCGGAGAGAGAGGCATAGGACGAGAGTCAGGCAGGACAGGAGGGAGAGGCTTGAGAAGAGAGTCAGGCAGGAAAGGAGAGAGAGATTTGGGACGAGAGTGAGGAAGGACAGGAAAAGAGGCTTGGGACGAAAGTCAGGAAGGACAGGAGAGAGAGTATTGGGACGATGGTTAGGCAGGACAGGAGAGAGAAGCTTGGGAGGAGAGGCAGGCAGGACCGGAGAGAGAGTCTTGGGACGAGAGTCAGGCAGGACAGGAGATTAAGGCTTTGGACGAGAGTCAGGCAGGACAGGAGAGAGAGGCTAGGGACGAGAATCTGGCTCCGTAGGAGAGAGGCTTGGGAAGTGAGTCAGGCCAGGGAAGAGAGAGGGTTTTGTGAAGAGAGTCAGGCAGGACAAGAGAGAGAGAGGCTTGGGCTGAGAATCATGCTGGGCAGGAGAGAGAGGCTTGGGACCGAGACAGGAAGGATTGGAGAGAGACGCTTGGACGAGAATCAGGCAGGACAGGTGAGAGAGGGGCGTGGGACGAGAGTCAGGCAGAACAAGAGAGAGAAACTTGGAACGTGAGTCAGGGAGGACAAGTGAGAGAGGCTTGTGACGAGAGTCACGCTCGGCAAGAAATAGGCTTTAGACGAGAGTCAGGTCGGGTAAGAGAGAGGGGCTTGTGACGAGAGTCAGTCAGGAGAAGAGAGTGAGGCTTGGGACGAGAATCATGCAGGGTAGGGGAGAGGGTCTTCGGACCAGTCAGGCAAGACAGGAGGGAGATTCTTGGGCAAGAGTCAGGCAGGAAAGGAGAGAGAGGCTTAGGAGGAGAGGCAGGCAGGACAGGAGGGAGAGGTTTGGGACGAGAGTCAGGCAGGACAGGAGAGAGAGGCTTGGGAGGAGAGGCAGGCAGGACCGGAGAGGGAATCTTGGGACGACAGTCAGGGAGGACAGGAGAGAGGGGCTTGGGACGAGACTCAGGCAGGACAGGAGGGAGAGGCTTGGGAGGAGAGTCAGGCATGACAGGAGAGAGAGGCTTGGGACGAGAGTCAGGCAGGGTGGGAGAGAGAGGATTGGGACGAGAGTCAGGCAGGACTGGAGAGAGAGGTAAGGACGAGAGTCAGGCTGGGTAGGAGAGATGAGCTAATGAAGAGATTTAGGTAGGGTAGGAGAGAGAAGCTTGGGACGAGATATCAGGCAGGATCGGACAGAGAGTCTTGGGACGAGAGTCTGGCAGGGCAGGAGAGTCTTGTGAGGAGAGGGCGGCAGGCCCGAGGAGAGAGTCATGGGACGAGAGTCAGGCAGGACAGGAGAGAGAGGCTTGGGACGAGAGTCAGGCAGGACAGGAGGGTGAGGCTTGGGAGAAGAGTCAGGCAAGACAGGAGAGAGAGGCTTGGGACGAGAGTCAGGCAGGGTGGGAGAGAGAGGATTTGGACGAGAGTCAGGCAGGACTGGAGAGAGAGCTTGGGACGAGAGTCAGGCTGGGTAGAAGAGAGGGGCTTGGGAAGAGAGACAGTCAGGTAGGGTACCAGAGAGCGGCTAGGGACAAGATTTCAGGCAGGACAGGACAGAGAGTCTATGGAGGAGAGGTAGGCAGGACAGGAGAGAGAGAATTGGGAGGAGAGGCAGGCAGGACCGGAGAGAGTCTTGGGACGAGAGTCATGCAGGACAGGAGAGAGAGGCTTGGGACGAGAGTCATGCAGGACAGGAGGGAGAGGTTTGGGACGAGAGTCATGGAGGACAGGAGGGAGAGGTTTGGAACGAGAGTCAGGCAGGATAGGAGAGAGAGGCTTGGGAGGAGAGGCAGGCATGACAGGAGGGAGAGGTTTGGGACGAGAATCAGGCTCGGCAGGAGAGAGGCTTGGGACGATATTCAGGCCGGGTAAGAGAGAGGGTCTTGTGACGAGAGTCATTCAGGACAAGAGAGTGAGGCTTGGGTCAAGAAATAGGTAGGTTAGGAGAGTGAGGCTTGTGACCGAGACAATTAGGATTGGAAAGGGAGGCTTGGGACGAGAGTCAGGCAGGAGAGGTGAGAGAGGAGCTTTTGACGAGAGTGATTCAGGACAGGAGGGAGACACTTGGAACGTGAGTCAGGCAGGACAGGAGAGAGAGGCTTGTGACGAGAGTCAGGCTCGGCAGGAGAGAGGCTTGGGACGAGAGTCAGGCCGTGTAAGAGAAAGGGGCTTGTGACGAGAGTCAGGCAGGACAAGAGAGAGAGGCTTAGGACGAGAATCAGGCAGGGCAGGACAGAGAGGCCTGGGACCTAGTCAGGCAGGACAGGAGAGAGAGGCTTCGGATGTGTTTCAAGCAGGACCGAAGAGAGAGGCATGGGACGAGAGCCAGGAGAGACAAGAGAGAGAGTCTTCGGACGAGTGAGACAGGAAAGGAGAGAGAGGCCTGAGGCGAGAGTCAGGCAGGACAGGAGAGAGAGGTTTTGGATGAGAGTCAGGCAGGAGAGGAGAGAGAGGCCTGTGGCGAGAGTCACGCAGGACAAGAGAGGGAGGCTGGAGACGAGAGATAGGCAGGACAGGAGAGAGAGGCTTTGGACGAGAGTCAGGAAGGACAGTAGAGGGAGGATTGTATCGAAGGTCATGCAGGAAAGGAAAGAGAGGCTTGGGTCTAGATTCAGGCAGGACAGGAAAGAGAGGCTTGGGACGAGAGTCAGGGAGGACAGGAGAGAGAGGCATTGGACTAGAGTCAGGCAGGACAGGAGAGAGAGGCTTAGGAGGAGAGTCAGGCAAGACAGGAGAGAGAGGCTTGGGACGAGAGTCAGGCAGAATGCAAGAGAGAGGATTGGGACGAGAGTCAGGCAGGACTGGAGAGGGGCTTAGGACGAGAGTCAGGCTGGGTAGGAGAGTGTTTCTTGGGAAGAGAGTCAGGCAGGACAGGTGAGAGAGGCTTGGGACGAGATTTCAGGCAGGATGGGACAGAGAGTCTTGGGACGAGAGTCAGGCAAGACAGAAAAGAGAGTTTTCGGACGAGAGTCAGTCAGAACATGAGAGAAAGTCTTGGGACAGTTTCTGGCAACATAGGAGAAAGAGGCTTCAGATGAGAGTCAGGCAGGAGAGGAGAGAGAGGCTTGGGGCGAGAGTCATTGAAGACAGGAGAGAGAGGCTGGAGACGAGAGTCAGGCAGGACTGGAGAGAGAGGCTTACACGAGAGTCAGTAAGGACAGGGGAGGGAGGATTGGATCGATAGTCATGCAGGACAGTAAAGAGAGGCCTGGGACTAGAGTCAGGCAGGATAGTAGAGAGAGGCTTGGGACGAGAGTCAGTTAGGTCACAAGAGAGAGGCATGTGACGCGAGTTATCCAGGACAGGAGGGAGAGGTTTGGGAAGAGAGTGAGGCAGGAAAGGAGAGAGGGGCTTGGGAGGAGAGGCAGGCAGGACCGGAGAGTGAATCTTGTGACGATAGTCCGGCAGGACAGGAGAGAGAGGCTTGGGACTAGAGTCAGGCAGGACAGGAGGGAGAGGCTTGGGACGAGAGTCAGGCAAGACAGGAGAGAGAGGCTTGGGACGAGAGTCAGGCAGGGTGGGAGAGAGAGGATTTGGACGAGAGTCATGCAGGACTGGAGAGAGAGCTTGTGACGAGAGTCAGGCTGGGTAGGATAGTGGGGCTTGGGAAGAGAGTTAGGTAGGGTAGGAGAGAGAAGCTTGGGTCGAGATTTCAGGCAGGATCGGACAGAGTGTCTAGGGACGAGAGACAGGCAGGGCAAGAGAGAGAGTCTTGGGAGGAGACTGAGGCCGGACCGGGGAGAGAGTCATGGGACGAGAGTCAGTTAGGACAGGAGAGAGAGGCTTGGGACGAGAGTCAGGCAGGACAGGAGGGAGAGGCTTGGGAAGAGAGTCAGGCAAGACAGGAGAGAGAGGCTTGGGACGAGAGTCAGGCAGGGTGGGAGAGAGAGGATTGGGATGAGAGTCAGGGAGGACTGGAGACAGAGCTTGGGACGAGAGTCAGGCTGGGTAGGAGAGAGGGGCTTGAGAAGAGAGTCAGGTAGTGTAGCAGAGAGCGGCTTGGGACGAGATTTCAGGCAGGACAGGACAGAGAGTCTATGGAGGAGAGTCAGGCAGGACAGGAGAGATAGAATAGGGAGGAGAGGCAAGCAGGACCGGAGAGAGTCTTGGGACGAGAGTCATGCAGGACAGGAGATAGAGGCTTGGGACGAGAGTCACCCAGCACAGGAGAGAAAGGCTTGGGACGAGAATCAGGCTCGGCAAGAGAGAGGTTTGGGACGAGAGTCAGGCCGGGTAAGAGAGAGGTGCTTGTGACGAGTGTCAGGCAGGACAAGAGAGAGAGGCTTGGGACGAGAATCAGGCAGGGCAGGACAGAGAGGCCTGGAACTTAGTCAGGCAGGGCAGGAGAGATAGGCTTCGGATGTGTTTTAGGCAGGACAGAAGAGAGAGGCATGGGACGAGAGCCAGGCAAGACAAAAGAGAGAGTCTTCGGACGAATCAGACAGGAAAGGAGAGAGAGGCCTGGGGCGAGAGTCAGGCAGGACAGGAGAGGGAGGGTGGAGACGAGAGATAGGCAGGACAGGAGATAGAGGCTTTGGACGAGAGTCAGGAAGGACAGTAGAGGGAGGAGTGGATGGAGGGTCATGCAGGAATGGAAAGAGAGGCCTGGGAGTAGATTCAGGCAGAACAGGAAAGAGAGGTTTGTAACGAGAGTCGGGAGGACAGGAGAGAGAGGCATTGGACGAGAGCCAGGCAGGAGAGGAGAGAGAGGCTTGGGACGAGAGTCAGGCAAGACAGGAGATAGAGGCTTGGGAAGAGAGTCAGGCAGAGTGCCAGAGAGAGGATTGGGACGAGAGTCAGGCAGGACTGGAGAGAGAGCTTGGGACGAGAGTCATGCTGGGTAGGAGAGTGGGGCTTGGGAAGAGAGTCAGGCAGGGCAGGAGAGAGAGGCTTTGGACGAGATTTCAGGCAGGGTGGGACAGAGAGTCTTAGGACGAGAATCAGGCAGGACAGGAGAGTGAACCTTGGGACGAGAGTCAAGCAAAATGGGAAAGAGAGGGCTGGGACGAGAGTTAGGCAGGATTGGTGGGAGAGTTTGGGACAAAATTCAGGATTGGTAGGAGACAGAGGCTTCGGACGAGAGTCAGGCAGGGCCTGAGAGAGAGGCTTGGGACGAGAGTCAGGCAGGGCCTGAGAGAGAGACTTGGGACGAGAGTCAGGAATGATAGGAATGAGAGGCTTGGGACAAGAGTCAGGCAGGGCAGGAGAGAGAGGCATGGGACGAGAGTCAGGGAAGACAGGAGAGAGAGGCTTGGGACGAGAGGCAGGGAGGACAGGAGAGAGAGGCTTGGGACTAGAGTCAAACAGATCAGTAGAGAGAGGCTTAGGATGACCGTCAGGCAGGACAGAAGAGAGAAGCTTGGAACGAGTGTCAGGCAGGACAGGAGAGAGAGGTTTGGGACGAGAGTCAGGCAGACATAGGGAGAGAGGCTTAGGACGAGAGTTAGGCAGGACAGGAGAGAGAGGTTTAGGAAGACAATCAGGCAAAATAGGAGATAGAGGCCTGAGACTAGTGTCAGGCAGGACAGGAGAGCGATGCTAGGGACGAGAGTCAGACAGGCCAGGAGAAAGAGGCTTAGGACGAGCGTCAGGAAGGACAAGAGAGAGAGTCTTGGGACGAGAGTCAGGAAGGACAGGAGAGACAGGCTTGGGAGGAAAGGCAGGCAGGACCGGAGAGAGAGGCATAGGACGAGAGTCAGGCAGGACAGGAGGGAGAGGCTTGAGAAGAGAGTCAGGCAGGACAGGAGAGAGAGGTTTGGGACGAGAGTGAGGAAGGACAGGAAAAGAGGCTTGGGACGACAGTCAGGAAGGACAGGAGAGAGAGTATTGGGACGATGGTTAGGCAGGACAGGAGAGAGAAGCTTCGGAGGAGAGGCAGGCAGGACCGGAGAGAGAGTCTTGGGACGAGAGTCAGGCAGGACAGGAGATTGAGGCTTTGGACGAGAGTCAGGCAGGACAGGAGAGAGAGGCTTGGGACGAGAATCAGGCTCCGTAGGATAGAGGCTTGGGACGTGAGTCAGTCCGGGGAAGAGAGAGGGGTTTGTGAAGAGAGTCAGGCAGGACAAGAGAGAGAGAGGCTTGGGTTGAGAATCATGCTGGGCAGGAGAGAGAGGCTTGGGACCGAGACAGGAAGGATTGGAGAGAGACGCTTGGACGAGAATCAGGCAGGACAGGTGAGAGAGGGGCGTGGGACGAGAGTCAGGCAGAACAGGAGAAAGAGGCTTAGGACGAGCGTCAGGAAGGACAAGAGAGAGAGTCTTGGGACGAGAGTCAGGAAGGACAGGAGAGACAGGCTTGGGAGGAAAGGCAGGCAGGACCGGAGAGAGAGGCATAGGACGAGAGTCAGGCAGGACAGGAGAGAGAGGCTTGAGAAGAGAGTCAGGCAGGACAGGAGAGAGAGGTTTGGGACGAGAGTGAGGAAGGACAGGAAAAGAGGCTTGGGACGACAGTCAGGAAGGACAGGAGAGAGAGTATTGTGACGATGGTTAGGCAGGACAGGAGAGAGAAGCTTCGGAGGAGAGGCAGGCAGGACCGGAGAGAGAGTCTTGGGACGAGAGTCAGGCAGGACAGGAGATTGAGGCTTTGGACGAGAGTCAGGCAGGACAGGAGAGAGAGGCTTGGGACGAGAATCAGGCTCCGTAGGAGAGAGGCTTGGGACGTGAGTCAGTCCGGGGAAGAGAGAGGGGTTTGTGAAGAGAGTCAGGCAGGACAAGAGAGAGAGAGGCTTGGGTTGAGAATCATGCTGGGCAGGAGAGAGAGGCTTGGGACCGAGACAGGAAGGATTGGAGAGAGACGCTTGGACGAGAATCAGGCAGGACAGGTGAGAGAGGGGCGTGGGACGAGAGTCAGGCAGAACAGGAGAGAGAAACTTGGAACGTGAGTCAGGGAGGACAAGAGAGAGAGGCTTGTGACGAGAGTCATGCTCGGCAAGAGATAGGCTTTAGACGAGAGTCAGGTCGGGTAAGAGAGAGGGGCTTGTGACGAGAGTCAGTCAGGAGAAGAGAGTGAGGCTTGGGACGAGAATCATGCAGGGTAGGGGAGAGGGTCTTCGGACCAGTCAGGCAAGACAGGAGGGAGATTCTTGGGCAAGAGTCAGGCAGGAAAGGAGAGAGAGGCATCGTATTTGTTTTAGGCAGGAGAGAAGAGAGAGGTATTGGACGAAAGCCAGGCACGACAGGAGAGAGAGTCTGCGGACGAGAGTCAGGCAGGACAGGAGAGAGATGCTTGGGACAAAGTCAGGAAGGATAGGAGAGAGAGGCTTGGGATGAGAGTCAGGCAGGAAAGGAGAGAGAGGCCTATGGCGAGAGTTAGGCAGGACAGGAGAGAGAGGCTGGAGACGAGAGTCAGGCAGGACAGGAGAGAGAGGCTTTGGACGAGAGTCAGGCAGGACAGGAGAAATAGGCTTGGGACGACAGTCAGGAAGGACAGGAGAGAGAGTCTTGGGACGAGAGTCAGGCAGGACAGGAGAGAGAGGCTTGGGAGGAGAGGCAGGCAGGACCGGAGAGAGAGGCATAGGACGAGAGTCAGGCAGGACAGGAGGGAGAGGCTTGAGAAGAGAGTCAGGCAGGACAGGAGAGAGAGGTTTGGGACGAGAGTGAGGAAGGACAGGAAAAGAGGCTTGGGACGACAGTCAGGAAGGACAGGAGAGAGAGTATTGGGACGAGGGTCAGGCAGGACAGGAGAGAGAAGCTTGGGAGGAGAGGCAGGCAGTACTGGAGAGAGAGTCTTGGGACGAGAGTCAGGCAGGACAGGGGATTGAGGATTTGACGAGAGTCAGGCAGGACAGGAGAGAGAGGCTTGGGAAGAGAATCAGACTCCGTAGGAGAAAGGCTTGGGGCGTGAGTCAGGCCGGGGAAGAGAGAGGGGTTTGTGAAGAGAGTCAGGCAGGACAAGAGAGAGAGAGGCTTGGGTTGAGAATCATGCTGGGCAGGAGAGAGAGGCTTGGGCCCGAGACAGGAAGGATTGGAGAGAGACGCTTGGACGAGAATCAGGCAGGACAGGTGAGAGAGGTGCGTGGGACTAGAGTAAGGCAGAACAGGAGAGAGAAACTTGGAACGTGAGTCAGGGAGGACAAGAGAGAGAGTTTTGTGACGAGAGTCACGCTCGGCAAGAGATAGGCTTTAGACGAGAGTCAGGTCGGGTAAGAGAGAGGGGCTTGTGACGAGAGTCAGTCAGGAGAAGAGAGTGAGGCTTGGGACGAGAATCATGCAGGGTAGGGGAGAGGGTCTTCGGACCAGTCAGGCAAGACAGGAGGGAGATTCTTGGGCAAGAGTCAGGCAGGAAAGGAGAGAGAGGCTTAGGAGGAGAGGCAGGCAGGACAGGAGGGAGAGGTTTGGGACGACAGTCAGGAAGGACATGAGAGAGAGTATTGGGAGGAGAGGCAGGCAGAATAGGAAAGAGAAGCTTGGGAGGAGAGGCAGGCAGGACCGGAAAGAGAGTCTTGGAACGAGATTCAGGCAGGACAAGAGAGAGAGGCTTAGGACCAGAGTCAGGCAGGACAGGAGAGAGAGGCTTCGGACGAGAATCAGGCTCGAATGGAGAGAGGCTTAGGACTAGAGTCCGGCCAGGTAAAAGAGAGGGATTTGTCACGAGATTTGTCACGAGGCAGGACAAGAGAGAGAGGCTTATGATGAGAGTCAGGAAGGACAAAGAAAGAAGTATGGGACGAGAGTCAGTTCAGGGTGGGAGCGAGAGGTTTGAGACAAGAGTCACGTCGGACAGGGGAGAGAGGCTCAGGACGAGATTCAGGCATGACAGGAGAGAGAGGCTTGGGACGAGAGTCAGGCAGGACAGGAGAGAGAGGGGTAGGACGAGAGTCAGGCAGAATAGGAGATAGAGTCCTGGAACGAGTGTCATGCAAGACAGGAGAGCCAAGCTTGGGACGAGAGTCAGCGAGGACAGGAGAAAGAGGCTTAAGACGAGAGTCAAGCAGGACAGGAGAGAGAGGTTTGGCACGAGAGGCAGGCAGGAGAGGAGAGAGAGGCTTGGGATGACAGTCAGGAAGGAAAGGAGAGAGAGTGTTGGGGCGAGAGTCAGGCAGGACTGAAGAGAGAGCTTGGGTCGAGAGTCAGGCTCGACAGGAGAGAAGCTTAGGACGAGAGTCAGGCCGGGTAAGAGAGAGAGGCTTGTCACGAGAGTCAGGCAGGACAAGAGAGAGAGGCTTGGGACGGGAATCATTCAGGGTAGGCGAGAGGGGCTTCTGACCACTCAGGCAAGACAGGAGGGAGAGTCTTTGGACGAGAGCCAAGCAGGAAAGGAGAGAGAGTCTTCGGAAAAGAGTCAGGCAGGACAGCTGAGAGAGGCTTGGGACAGAGTCAGGGAGGATAGGAGAGAGAGGCTTGGGATGAGAGTCAGGCAGGAGAGGAGAGAGAGGCTTAGGGCGAGAGTCAGGGAGGACAGGAGAGAGAGGCTTAGGACGAGACTCAGGCAATACAGGAGACAGAGGCTTGGGACGAGAGTCAGGCAAATCCGTAGAGAAGCTTAGGACAGAAGAGTGAAGCATGAAACAAGAGTCAGACATGTCAGGAGACAGAGGTTTGGGACGAGAGTCAGGCAGAACAGGGGAGAGAGGCTTGGGACGAGAGTCAGGCAGGACAGGAGAGCGAGGCTTGGAACGAGAGTCAGCGAGGATAGGAGAAAGAGGCTTAGGACGTGAGTCAGGCAGGACAGGTGAAAGAAGTTTGGGACGAGAGTCAGGCAGGGCAAGAGAGAGAAGCTTTGGACGACAGTCGGGAAATACAGGAGAGAGAGCCTCGGGACGAAAGTCAGGCAGGAGAGGAGAGAGAGGCTTCGGAGGAGAGGCAGGCATCACCGGAGAAAGAGGCATGGGACGAGAGTCATGCCGGGTAAGAGAGAGGGGCTTGTGACGATAGTCACGCAGGGCAAGAGAGAGAGGCTTGGGACGAGAATCAGGCAGGGCAGGAGAGAGAGGTTTATGACCGAGGGAGGGAGGATAGGAGATAGAGGCTTGGGACGAGAGTCAGGCAGGCAAGGAGAGAGAGGGGCTTGGGACGAGAGTCAGGCAGGACAGGAGAGAGAGGCTTGGGACGAGAGGGAGGCAGGACGGGAGAGAAAGGCGTAGGGAGAGAGTCAGGCAGGACGGGAGAGAGAGGCTTGGGACGAGAATCAGGCTCGGCAGGAGAGAGGCTTGGAACGAGAGTCAGGACGGGTAAGAGAGAGGGGCTTGTGACGAGAGTCAGGCAGGACAAGAGAGAGAGGCTTGGGACGAGAATCGGGCAGGGCAGGAGAGAGAGGTGTTGGACCGAGTCAGGCAGGATAGAAGAGAGAGGCTTGGAACGAGAATCAGGCAGGACAGGTGAGAAAGGGGCTTGGGACGAGAGTCAGGCAGGACAGGAGAGAGAGTCTTTTGACGAGAGTCAGGCTGGGCAGGAGAGAGGCTTTGGACGAGAGTCAGGCCGGGTAAGAGAGAGGGGTTTGTGACGAAAGTCAGGCAGGAGAAGAGAGAGATATTGGGACGCGAATCATGAAGGGTATGGGAGAGGTGCTTCGGACCAGTCAGGCAAGACAGGAGGGAAAGTCTTGGGAGGAGAATCAGGCAGGAAAGGAGAGAGAGGCTTCGGATACATTTCAGGCAGGACAGAAGAGAGAGGCATGGGACGAGAGCCAGGCAGGACAGGAGAGAGAGTCTTCGGACGAGATTCAGGTGGGACAGGATAGAAAGGCTTAGGACAGAGTCAGGCAGTATAGGAGAGAGAGGCTTGGGATGAGAGTCAGGCAGGACAGAAGAGAGAAGCATGGGACGAGAGTCAAGCAGGACAGGAGAGAGAGGTTTCGGATCAGAGTCAGATAGGACAGGGGACGGAGGCTTAGGACGAGAGTCGTGCATGACAGAAGAGAGAAGCTTGGGACGAGAGTCAGGCAGGACAGGAGAGAGAGGGTTAGGACGAGAGTCAGGCTGGGTAGGAGAGAGGGGCTTGGGAAGAGTCAGGGAGGGCAGGAGATAGAGGCTTGGGACGAGATTTCAGGCAGGACAGGACAGAGAGTCCTGGGACTAGAGTCAGGCAGGACAGGAAAGAGAGGCTTGGGATGAGAGGCAGACGGGACCGGAGAGAGAGTCTTGGGACGAGAGTCAGGCAGGACAGGAGAGAGGGCTTGGGACGAGAATCATGCAGGACAGGAGAGAGAGGCTTGGGACGAGAATCATGCAGGTTAGGGGAGAGGGGCTTCGGAACAGTTAGGCAAGACATGGGGGAAAGTCTTCTGACGATAGTCAGGCAGGAAAGGAGAGAGAGTCTTCGGATGTGTTTCAGGCAGGACAGAAGAGATAGGCATGGTACGAGCGCCAGGCAGGACAGGAGAGAGAGTCTTCGGACGAGATTCAGCCATGACAGGAGAGAGAGGCTTTGGACAGAGTCAGGCAGGATAGGAGAGAGAGGCTTGGGATGAGAGTCAGATAGCAGAGGATAGAGAGGCTTGGGGCGAGAGTCAGGCAGGATAGGAGAGAGAGGGTTAGGACGAGAGTCAGGCAGAATAGGAGGTAGAGGCCTGGGACGAGTTTCAGGCAGGACAGGAGAGCGAGGTTTGGGACGAGAGTCATCGAGGACAGGCGAAAGAGGCTTAGGACGAGAGTCAAGGAGGACAGGAGAGAGAGGTTTGGGACGAGAGTCAGGCAGGAGAGCAGAGAGAGGCTTGTGAAGAGAGTCATGCAGGACAGGAGAGAGAGTCCTTGGATAGAGTACGGCAGGAAAGGAGAGAGAGGCTTGGGACGGGAGTCAGGCAAGACAGGAGAGAGAGGCATGTTACAAGAGTCAGGCAGGATAGGAGAGAGAGGCTTGGGACGAGAGTCAGGCAAGTCAGGAGAGAAAGGCTTGGGACTAGTGTCAGGTAGGGTACGAGAGAGAGGATTGGAACGAGAGTCAATCAGGACTGGAGAGAGAGCTTGGGACGATAGTCAGGCTAGGCAGGAGAGAGGGGCTTGGGAAGAGAGTCAGGCAGGGCAGGAGAAAGAGCCTTGGGAAGATATTTCAGGCAGGACAGGACAGAGAGTCTTGGCCCGAGAGTCAGGCAGGACAGGAAAGAGAGGATTGGGACGAGAGGCGTGCAGGAACGGAGAGAGAGTCCCAGGACGAGAGTCAGGCAGGACATGAGAGAGAGGCTTGTGACGAGAGCGAGGCAGGGCAGGAGAGAGAGGATTGGGACGAGAATCAGGCTCGGCAGGAGAGAGGCTTGGGACGAAAGTCAGGCCTGGTAAGAGAGAGGGGCTTGTGACGAGAGTCAGGCAGGACAAGAGAGAGGGGCTTGGGACTAGAATCAGGCAGGGCAAGAGAGAGAGACTTGGGACTGAGTCAAGCAGGATAGGAGAGAGAGGCTTGCGACGAGAATCAGGCAGGACAGGTGAGAGAGTGGCTTGGGGCGAGAGTCGGGCAGGACAGGAGAGAGACACTTGGAACGTGAGTCAAGCAGGACAGGAGAGAGAGGGTTATGACGAGAGTCAGGCTCCACAGGAGAGAGGCATGGGATGAGAGTTAGGCCGGGTAAGAGAGAGATGCTTTTGACGAGAATCAGCCATGACAAGAGAGAGAGGCTTGGGACGAGAATCATGCAGGGTAGGGGAGAGGGGCTTCGGACCAGTCAGGCAAGACAGGAGGGAGAGTCTTGGGACGAGAGTGAGGCAGGAAAGGAGAGTAAGGCTTCGGATGTATTTCAGTCAGGACAGAAGAGAGAGGCATAGGAAGAGAGCCAGGTAGGAGAGGAGAAAGTCTTCGGACGAGAGTCAGGCAGGACAGGAGAGAGAGGATTAGGACAGACTCAGGCAGGATAGGACAGAGAGGCTTGGGATTAGAGTCAGGCAAGAGAGGCTTGGGGCGAGAGTTAGTCAGGACAGGAGAGAGAGGCTGGAGACGAGAGACAAGATGGAGAGGAGAGAGAGGCTTTGGACGAGAGTCAGGAAGGGCAGGAGAGGGAGGATTGGATCGAGAGTCTTGCAGGACAGGAAAGAGAGGCCGGGGACTAGAGTCAAGTAGGACAGGAGAGAGAGGCTTGGGATGAGAGTCAGGTAAGACAGGAGAGAGAGGCATGGGACGAGAGTCAGGCAGGGTGGAAGAGAGTGAATTGGGACGAGAGTCCGGTAGGACTGGAGAGAGAGCTTGGGAAGAGAGTCAGGCTGAGTAGGAGAAAGGATCTTGGGGAGAGAGTCAGGTAGGGCAGGAGAGAGATGCTTGGGACGAGATTTTAGGCAGGACAGGACAGAGATTCTTGTGACGAGAGTCAGGCAGGAATGGAGAGAGAGGCTTGGGACGAGAGTCAAGCAATGTGGGAAAGAGATGGCTGGGATGAGAGTTAGGCAGGACTGGAGAGAGAGAGTTTGGGACGAAAGCCAGGCTTGGTAGGAGAGAGGGGCTTGGGACGAGAGTCAGGCAGGGCATGAGAGAAAGGCTTTGGACGAGAGTCAGTCAGGACAGGACTGAGAGGCTTGGGACGAGAGTCAGGCAGGGAAGGAGAGAGAGGCATGGGACGAGAGTCAGGCAGGACAGGTGAGAGAGTGGCTTGGGGCGAGAGTCGGGCAGGACAGGAGAGAGACACTTGGAACGTGAGTCAAGCAGATTAGGAGAGAGAGGGTTATGACGAGAGTCAGGCTCCACAGGAGAGAGGCATGGGATGAGAGTTAGGCCGGGTAAGAGAGAGATGCTTTTGACGAGAATCAGCCATGACAAGAGAGAGAGGCTTGGGACGAGAATCATGCAGGGTAGGGGAGAGGGGCTTCGGACCAGTCAGGCAAGACAGGATTGAGAGTCTTGGGACGAGAGTGAGGCAGGAAAGGAGAGTAAGGCTTCGGATGTATTTCAGTCAGGACAGAAGAGAGAGGCATAGGAAGAGAGCCAGGTAGGAGAGGAGAAAGTCTTCGGACGAGAGTCAGGCAGGACAGGAGAGAGAGGATTAGGACAGACTCAGGCAGGATAGGAAAGAGAGGCTTGGGATTAGAGTCAGGCAAGAGAGGCTTGGGGCGAGAGTTAGTCAGGACAGGAGAGAGAGGCTGGAGACGAGAGACAAGATGGAGAGGAGAGAGAGGCTTTGGACGAGAGTCAGGAAGGACAGGAGAGGGAGGATTGGATCGAGAGTCTTGCAGGACAGGAAAGAGAGGCCGGGGACTAGAGTCAAGTAGGACAGGAGAGAGAGGCTTGGGATGAGAGTCAGGTAAGACAGGAGAGAGAGGCATGGGACGAGAGTCAGGCAGGGTGGAAGAGAGTGAATTGGGACGAGAGTCCGGTAGGACTGGAGAGAGAGCTTGGGAAGAGAGTCAGGCTGAGTAGGAGAAAGGATCTTGGGAAGAGAGTCAGGTAGGGCAGGAGAGAGATGCTTGGGACGAGATTTTAGGCAGGACAGGACAGAGATTCTTGTGACGAGAGTCAGGCAGGAATGGAGAGAGAGGCTTGGGACGAGAGTCAAGCAATGTGGGAAAGAGATGGCTGGGATGAGAGTTAGGCAGGACTGGAGAGAGAGTTTGGGACGAGAGCCAGGCTTGGTAGGAGAGAGGGGCTTGGGACGAGAGTCAGGCAGGGCATGAGAGAAAGGCTTTGGACGAGAGTCAGTCAGGACAGGACTGAGAGGCTTGGGACGAGAGTCAGGCAGGGAAGGAGAGAGAGGCATGGGACGAGAGTCAGGGAGGACAGGAGAGAGAGGCTTGGGACGACGGTCAGGCAGGACACGAGAGTGGCTTCGGACTATAGTCAGGCAGATTAGGAGAGAGAGTCTTACGATGAGAGTCAGGCAGGACAGAAGAGAGAAGCATGGGACGAGAGTCAGGCAGGACAGGAGAAAGAGGTTTGGGATCAGAGTCAGATAGGACAGGCGAGAGAGGCTTAGGGCGAGAGTCGGGCATGACACAATAGAGAAGCTTGGGACGAGAGTCAGGCAGGACAGGAGAGAGAGGGTTAGGACGTGAGTCAGGCAGAGTAGGAGATTGAGGCCTGGGACGAGTGTCAGGAAGGACAGGAGAGCGAGGCTTGTGACGAGAGTCAGCAAGGACAGGAGAAAGAGGCATAGGAAGAGAGTTATTCAGGAGAGGAGAGAGAGGTTTGGGACGAGAGTCAGGCAGGACAGGAGAGAGAGCCTTGGGACGACAATCAGGCAGGACAGGAGAGTGAGGCTTGGGACGAGAGTCAGGCAGGACAGGAGAGAGAGGCATGGGACGAGAGTCAGGTAGGACATGAGAGAGAGGCTTGGGACGAGAGTCAGGTAGGACAGGAGAGAAAGGCATGGGACGAGAGTCAGGCAGGACAGGAGAGAGGGGCTTGGGACGTGAGTCAGGCAAGACAGGAGAGAGAGGCTTGGGTTGAGAGTCAGGCAGGGTGGGAAAGAGAGGACTGGGACGAGAGTCAGGCAGATCATGAGTGAGAGGCTTATGATGAAAGTCAGGCAGGACAGAAGAGAGAGGCTTAGGACGAGAATCAGGCAGGACAGGAGAGAGAGGCTTGGGACGAGAGTCAGGCAAGACACGAGAGAGAGGCTTAGGACAAGAGTGAGGCATGACAGGAGAGCGAGGTTTGGGACGAAAGTCAGTGAGGACAGGAGAAAGAGGCCTAGGACGAGAGTTAGGCAGGACAGGAGAGAGAGGTTTGGGACGAGAGTCAGGCACGACAGGAGAGAGAGGCTTGTGACGAGAGTCAGACAAGACAGGAGAGAGAGGCTTTGGTCGAGAATCAGGAAGGACAGGCGAGGGAGGATTGGATAGAGAGTCATGCAGTACAGGAAAGAGAGGCATGCGACGAGAGTCAGGCAGGACATGAGAGAGAGAGGCTTGGGACGAGAGTCACGCAAGACATGAGAGAGAGAGGCTTGGGAAGAGAGTCAGTCGGTGTGGGAGATAGAGGATTGGGACGAGAGTCAGGCAGGACTGGAGATAGAGGTTGGGACGAGAATCAGGCTGGGTAGGAGAGAGGGGCTTGGGAAGAATCAGTCAGGGCATAAGAGAGAAGCTTGGGACGAGAGTTCAGGCAGGACAGGACAGAGAGTCTTAGGACGAGAGTCAGGCAGGTCAGGACAGAGAGGCTTGGGACGAGAGTCAAGCATTGTGGAAAAGTGAGGGTTGGTACGAGAGTTAGGCAGGACTGGAGAGAGAGCTTGGGACGAGAGTCAGGCAAGAAAGGAGAAAGAGGCTTCGGATGTTTTTAAGGGAAGACAGAAGAGAGAGACATCTGACGAGAGCCAGGAAGGACAGGAGAGAGAGTCTTCGGACGAGAGTCAGGCAGGACAGAAGAGAGAGTCTTGGGACAGAGTCAGGCAGGGTAGGAGAGAGAGGCATGGGATGAGAGTCAGGCAGGAGAGTAGAGAGAGGCTTTGGGCGAGATTCAGGCAGGACAGGAGAGAGAGGCTAGAGACGAGAATCAGGCAGGACAGGAGAGAGAGGCTTTGGATGAAAGTCAGGAAGGACAGGAGAGGGAGGATTGAATCGAGAGTCATGCAGGACAGGAAAGAGAGGCCTGGGATTAGAGTCAGGTATGACAGGAGTGAGAGGTTTGGGACAAGAGACATGTAGGACAGGAGAGAGAGGCTTGGGACGAGAGTCAGGTAGGACAGGAGAGAGAGGCTTGGGACGAGAGTCAGGCAGGACAGGAGAGAGAGGCTTGGGACGAGAGTCAGGCAGAACAGGAGAGAGAGGCTTGGGACGAGAGTCAGGCAGGGTCGGAGAGAGAGAATTGGGACTAGAGTTAGGCAGGGCTGGAGAGAGAGGCTTGGGACGAGAGTTAGGCTGGGAAGGAGAGAGAGGCTTGGGACGAGAGTCGAGCAATGTGGGAAAGAGAGGGCTGGGACGAGAGTTTGGGAGGAGTGGAGAGAGCGTTTGGGACGAGAGTCAGGCTTGGTAGGAGAAAGGTGCTTGGGACAAAAGACAGGCAGGGCATGAGAGAAAAGCTTGGGACGAGAGGCAGGCAGGACACGAGAGAGAGGCTTGGGATGAGAGTCAGGCCTATCAGGAGAGAGAGGGTTAGGACGAGAGTCAGGTAGAATAAGAGATATAGGTCTGGGACGAGTTTAAGGCAGGACAAGAGAGCGAGGCTTGGGACGAGAGTCAGGGAGGACAGAGAGAAAGAGGCATGGGACGAGAGTCAGGCAGGACAGGAGAAAGAGGCTTGGGACGAGAGTCAGGCAAGACAGGAGAGAAAGGCTTGGGACGAGAGTCAGTCTGGATGGGAGAGAGAGGATTGGGATGAGACTCAGGCTGGAGAGTAGAGAGAGGCTTTGGGCGAGATTCAGGCAGGACAGGAGAGAGAGGCTGTAGACGAGAGTCAGGCATGACAGGGGAGAGAGGCTTTGGACGAGAGTCAGGAAGGACAGGAGAAGGAGGATTGGATCGAGAGTCATGCTGGACAGGAAAAAGAGGCATGGGACTAGAGTCAGGTAGGACAGGAGAGAGGGGCTTGGGACGAGAGTCAGGTAGGACAGGAGAGAGACATGGGACGAGAATCAGGCAGGACAGGAGAGAGAGCCTTGGGACGAGAGTCAGGCAAGACAGGAGAGAGAGGCTTGGGACGAGAGTTAGGGAAGACACGTGAGAGAGGCTTAGGACGAGAGTCAGGCAGCACAGGAAAAAGAGGCTTAGGACGGGAGACAGGCAAGACACGAGAAAGAGGCTTAGGACGAGATTTGAGTTATGACATTAAAGACCCTTGGGACGAGAGTCAGGCAGGACAGGAGAGAGAGGGTTAGGACGAGAGTCAGGTAGAATAGGAGATAGAGTCCTGGGACGAGTGTCAGGCAGGACAGGAGAGCGAGGCTTGGGACTACAGTCAAGAAGGACAGGAGAGAGACCCTTGGGACGACAGTCAGGAAAAACAGGAGAGAGAGTCTTGGGACTAGAGTCAGGGATGACCGGAGAGAGAGGCTTGGCAGGAGAGGCAGGCAGGACCGGAGAGAGAGGCATGGAACGAGAGTCAGGCAGGACAGGAAAGACAGGCTTGGGACGAGAGTCAGGCAGGACTGGGGAGAGAGGCTTGGGACGAGAATCCTGCAGGGTAATAGAGAGGGGCTTCGGACGAGAGGCATGCAAGACAGGAGAGAGAGTATTGGGACGAGAGTCAGACACTACACGAGAGACATGCTTCGGATGAGAGTCAGGCAGGAGAAAAGAGAGAGGCATGGGACGAAATTCAGGCATGATGGGAGAGAGAGTCTTCGGACGAGAGTCATGCAGGACTGCAAAGAGAGAGGATTGAGACAAGAGTCAGGTACGACAGGCGGGAGAGGGATGGGACGAAAGTCAGACAGGACAGGGGAGAAACGCTTGGGAAGAGAGTCATTCAGGACATGATAGAGAGGCTTGGGACCAGAGTCATGCAGGACAGGAGAGAGAGGCCTGGGACGAGATTCAGGCCGGACAGGAGAGAGAGGCTTGGGACGAGAGTCAGGCAGGACACGAGAGAGAGAGGCTTGGGATGAGAGTCAGGCAGATCAGGAGAGAGAGGGTTGGGACGACAGTCAGGCTAGACAGGAGAGGGAGGGTTGGGACGAGAGTCCTGCAGGACAGGAGTGAGAGGCTTAGGACGAGAGTCAGACAGGACAGGAGAGATAGCCTTGGGACGAGAGTCAGTCAGGATAGGAGAAAATGGCTTAGGACGAGAGTCATGCAAGTAGGAGAAAGATGCTTCAGACGAAAGCCACGCAGGAGTGGAGAAAGATTTTTGGGGCGAGATTAAGGTACGACAGGAGAGAGAGGCTTGTGACGAGATTCTGGCAGGAGAGGAGAGATATGTTTGGGATGAGATTAATGTAGGACAGGATAAAGGGTCTATTGACGAGAATCAGGCTGGACCGGAGAGAGAGGGTTGGGACGACAGTCAATCTAGACAGGAGAGAGAGGGTTGGGACGAGAGTCATGCAGGACAGGAGTGAGAGGCTTGGGACGAGAGGCAGGCAGGAAAGGAGAGAGAGGCTTGGGACAAGAGTAATTCAGGACAAGAGAGAGAGGCTTGGGAGGAGAGTCAGGCAGGACAGGAGAGAGAGGCTTGGGACAAGAATCAGTTAGGGCAGGAGAGAGAGGCTTGGGATCGAGTCAGGCAGGACAGGAGAGAGAGGCTTGGGACGAGAATCAGGCAGGACAGGTGAGAGAGGGGCTTGGGATGAGAATCAGGGAGGACAGGAGAGAGACTCTTGGAACGAGAGTCAGGCAGGGTGGGAGAGAGAGATTTGGGACTAGAGTTAGGCAGGGCTGGAGAGAGAGGCTTGGGACGAGAGTTAGGCTGGGTAGGAGAGAGAGGCTTGGGACGAGAGTCAAGCAATGTGGGAAAGAGAGTGCTGGGACGAGAGTTTGGCAGGAGTGGAGAGAGAGTTTGGGCCGAGAGTCAGGCTTGGTAGGAGAGAGGTGCTTGGGACGAGAGACAGGCAGGGCATGAGAGAAAAGCTTGGGACGAGAGTCAGGCAGGACAGGAGAGAGAGGCTTGGGACGAGAGTCAGGCAGGACACGAGAGAGAGGCTTGGGACGAGAGTCAGGCAGATCAGGAGAGAGAGGGTTAGGACGAGAGTTAGGTAGAATAAGAGATATAGGCCTGGGACGAGTTTTAGGCAGGACAAGAGAGCGAGGCTTGGGACGAGAGTCTGGGAGGACAGGAGAAAGAGGCATGGGACGAGAGTCAGGCAGGACAGGAGAAAGAGGCTTAGGACGAGAGTCAGGCAAGACAGGAGAGAGAGGCTTGGGACGAGAGTCAGTCTGGATGGGAGAGAGAGGATTGGGATGAGACTCAGGCTGGAGAGTAGAGAGAGGCTTTGGGCGAGATTCAGGCAGGACAGGAGAGAGAGTCTGTAGACGAGAGTCAGGCATGACAGGGGAGAGAGGCTTTGGACGAGAGTCAGGAAGGACAGGAGAAGGAGGATTGGATCGAAAGTCATGCAGGACAGGAAAAAGAGGCCTGGGACGAGAGTCAGGTAGGACAGGAGAGAGGGGCTTGGGACGAGAGTCAGGTAGGACAGGAGAGAGACATGGGACGAGAATCAGACAGGACAGGAGAGAGAGGCTTGGGACGAGAGTCAGGCAAGACAGGAGAGAGAGGCTTGGGACGAGAATCAGGGAAGACACGTGAGAAAGGCTTGGGACGAAGGTCAGGCAGATCAGGAGAGAGAGGCTTAGTATGAGAGTCAGGCAGGACAGAAGAGAGAGGCTTAGGACGAGAGTCAGGCAGCACAGGAAAGAGAGGCTTGGGACGAGAGACAGGCAAGACACGAGAAAGAGGCTTAGGACGAGAGTGAGGTATGACATTAAAGAGACCCTTGGGACGAGAGTCAGGCAGGACAGGAGAGAGAGGGTTAGGACGAGAGTCAGGTAGAATAGGAGATAGAGTCCTGGGACTAGTGTCAGGCAGGACAGGAGAGCGAGGCTTTGGACGACAGTCAAGAAGGACAGGAGAGAGACCCTTGGGACGACAGTCAGGAAGGACAGGAGAGAAAGTCTTGGGACGAGAGTCAGGGATGACCGGAGAGAGAGGCTTGGCAGGAGAGGCAGGCAGGACCGGAGAGAGAGGCATGGAACGAGAGTCAGGCAGGACAGGAAAGACAGGCTTGGGACGAGAGTCAGGCAGGACTGGGGAGAGAGGCTTGGGACGAGAATCCTGCAGGGTAATAGAGAGGGGCTTCGGACGAGAGGCATGCAAGACAGGAGAGAGAGTATTGGGACGAGAGTCAGACACTACACGAGAGACATGCTTCGGATGAGAGTCAGGCAGGAGAAAAGAGAGAGGCATGGGACGAAATTCAGGCATGATGGGAGAGAGAGTCTTCGGACGAGAGTCATGCAGGACTGCAAAGAGAGAGGATTGAGACAAGAGTCAGGTACGACAGGCGGGAGAGGGATGGGACGAAAGTCAGACAGGACAGGGGAGAAACGCTTGGGAAGAGAGTCATTCAGGACATGATAGAGAGGCTTGGGACCAGAGTCATGCAGGACAGGAGAGAGAGGCCTGGGACGAGATTCAGGCCGGACAGGAGAGAGAGGCTTGGGACGAGAGTCAGGCATGACACGAGAGAGAGAGGCTTGGGACGAGAATCAGACAGGACAGGAGAGATAGCCTTGGGACGAGAGTCAGTCAGGGTAGGAGAGAATGGCTTAGGACGAGAGTCATGCAAGTAGGAGAAAGATGCTTCAGACGAAAGACACGCAGGAGAGGAGAAAGATTTTTGGGACGAGATTAAGGTAGGAGAGGAGAGAGAGGCTTGTGACGAGAGTCTGGCAGGAGAGGAGAGAGTTGTTTGGGATGAGATTAATGTAGGACAGGAGAGAGGGTCTAGGGACGAGAATCAGGCTGGACCGGAGAGAGAGGTTTGGGACGACAGTCAATCTAGACAGGAGAGAGAGGGTTGGGACGAGAGTCATGCAGGACAGGAGTGAGAGGCTTGGGACGAGAGGCAGGCAGGAAAGGAGAGAGAGGCTTGGGACAAGAGTAATTCAGGACAAGAGAGAGAGGCTTGGGAGGAGAGTCAGGCAGGACAGGAGAGAGAGGCTTACGACGAGAATCAGGCAGGGCAGGAGAGAGAGGCTTGGGATCGAGTTAGGCAGGACAGGAGAGAGAGGCTTGGGACGTGAATCAGGCAGGACAGGTGAGAGAGGGGCTTGGGATGAGAGTCAGGCAGGACAGGAGAGGGACACTAGGAACGAGAGTCAGGCAGGACAAGATAGAAAGGCGTGGGACGAGGGTCAGGCTCGGCAGGAGAGAGGCTTGGGACGAAAGTAAGGCCTGGTAAGAGAGAGAGGCTTGTGACGAGAGTCAAGCAGTACAGGAGAGAGAGGCTTGGGACGAGAACCATGCAGGGTAGGGGAGAGGGGCTTCGGACCAGTCAGGCAAGACAGGAGGGAGAGTCGTGGGGCGAGAGTCAGGCAGAAAAGGAAAGAGAGGCTTCGGATGTGTTTCAGGCAAGACAGAAGAGAGAGGCTTGGGGCGAGAGTCTGGCAGGACACGAGAGAGAGTCTTCTGATGAGATTCAGGTGGGACAGGAGAGAGAGGCTTGGGACAGAGTCAGGCAGGATTGGAGAGAGAAGCTTGGGACGAGAGTCAGGCAGGAGAGGAGAGAGAGGCTTGGGGCAAGAGTCAGGCAGGACAGTACAGAAAGGCTGGGGACGAGAAACAGGCAGGACAGAAAAAAAGAGTCTTTGGACGAGAGTCAGAAAGGACAGGAGAGGGAGGATTGGATCGAGAGTCATGCAGGACAGGAAATACAGGCCTGGGACTAGAGTCATGCAGGACAGGAGAGTGATGCTTGGGACGAGAGTCAGGTAGGACAGGAGAGAGAGGCATGGGACGAGAGTCAGGCAGGACAGGAGAGAGGGGCTTGGGACGAGAGTCACGCAAGACATGAGAGAGAGGCTTGGGACGAGAGTCAGTCTGGGTGGGAGAGAGAGGATTGGGACGAGAGTCAGGCAGGACTGGAGAGAGAGAGCTTGGGACGAGAGTCAGGCTTGGTAGGAGAGATGGGCTTGGGAAGAGAGTCAGGCAAGGCAGGAGAGAGAAGCTTAGAACGAATGTTCAGGCAGGACAAGACAGAGAGTCTTAGAACGAGAGTCAGGCAGGACAGGACAGAGAGGCTTGGGACGAGAGTCAAGCATTGTGGGAAAGAGAGGTTTGGGACGAGAGTTAGGCAGGACTGAAGAGAGAACTTGGTACGAGAGTCAGGCAAGAAATGAGAGAGAGGCTTCGGATATATTTAAGGCAGGACAGAAGAGAGAGGCTTCGGACGAGAACCAAGAAGGACAGGAGAGAGAGTCTTCGGACGGGAGTCAGGCAGGACAGGAGAGAGAGGCTTGGAACAGAGTCAGGCAGGATAGGAGAGAGAGTCTTGGGATGAGAGTCAGGCAGGAGAGTGGAGAGAGGATTTGGGCGAGATTCAGGCAGGACAGGAGAGAGAGGCTGGAAACGAGAGTCAGGCAGGACAGATAAAAAGAGGCTTTGGTCGAGAGTGAAGAAGGACAGGAGAGGGAGGATTGGATCGAGAGCCATGCAGGACAAGAAAGAGAGGCCTGGGACTAGAGTCAGGCAGGACAGGAGAGAGAGGCTTGAGACGAGAGTCAGGTAGGACAGAAGAGAGAGGCTTTGGTCTTGAGGCAGGAATGACAGGAGAGGGAGGATTGGATCGAGAGTCATGCAGGATAGGAGAGATAGGCATGGGAAGAGAGTCAATAAAGGGTGGGAGAGAGAGGATTGGGACGAGAGTCAGGACAGGACTGTATATAGAGGTTACGACGAGAGTCAGGCTTCGTACGAGAGAGGGGCTTGGGAAGAGTCAGTCAGGGCATGAGAGAGAAGCGTGGGACGAAAGTTCAGGCAGGACAGGGCAGAGAGTCTTAAGATGAGAGTCAGGCAGGACAGGACAGAGAGGCTTCGGCCGAGAGTCAAGCATTGTGGAAAAGAGAGGGTTGGGACGAGAGTTAGGCAGGACTGGAGAGAGAGCTTGGGACGAGAGTCAGGGCAAGAAAGGAGAGAGAGGCTTCGAATATGATTTTGGCAGGACAGAAGAGAGAGGCTTCTGACGAGAACCAGGACAGGAAAGAGAGTATTGGGACGGGAGTCAGGCAGGACAGGAGAGAGAGGCTTGGGACAGAGTCGGGCAGGATAGGAGAGAGAGGCTTGGGATGAGAGTCAGGCAGGAGAGTAGAGAGAGGCTTTGGGCGAGATTTAGGCAGGACAGGAGAGAGAGGCTTTGGACGAGAATCAGGAGGGACAGGAGAGGGAGTATTCGATCGAGAGTTAGGCAGGACAGGAAAGAATGGCCTGGGACTAGAGTCAGGTAGGACAGGAGAGAGAGGCTTGGGACGAGAGTAAGGTAGGAAAGGAGAGAGAGGCATGGGACGAGAGTCAGGCATTCCAGGAGAGAGAGGCTTGGGATGAGAGTCAGGAAAGACAGGAGAGAGAGGCTTGGGACTAGAGTCAGGCAGGGTGGGAGAGAGAGGATTGGGACGAGAGTCAGGCAGGACTGGTGAGAGAGGCTTGGGACGAGAGTCAGGCTGGGTAGGATAGAGAGGCTTGGGACGAGAGTCAAGCAACTTGGGAAAGAGAGGGCTGGGACGAGAGTTTGGAAAGAGTGGAGAGAGAGTTTGGGACGAGAGTCAGGCTTGGTAGGAGAGAGGGGCTTGGGACGAGAGTCAGGCAGGGCATGAGAGAGAGGCTTGGGACGAGAGTCAGGAAGGACAGGAGAGAGAGGCTTGGGACAAGAGTCAAGCAGGGTAGGAGAGACATGGGACGACAGTCAGGGAGGACAGGAGAGAGAGGCTTGGACGAGAGTCAGTTAAGACACGAGAGATAGGCTTGTGACGAGAGTCAGGCAGATCAGGAGAGAGACCCTTATGAAAAGAGTCAGGCAGGACAGAAGAGAGAGGGTTAGGACGATAGTCAGGCAGGATAGGAGATACAGGCCTGGGACGAGTGTCAGGCAGTACAGGAGAGCGAGGCTTGGGACTAAACTCAGGGAGGACAGGAGAGAGAGCCATGGGACGAGAGTCAGGCAGGACAAGAGAGAGATGCTTTGGACGAGAGTCAGGCAAGATAGGAGAGAGAGGCTTGGGACGAGAGTCAGTCAGTGTGGGAGAAAGGAAATTGGGATGAGACTCATGCAGGAGAGTAGAGAGAGGCTTTGGGCGAGATTCAGGCAGGACAGGAGAGAGAAGCTGGAGACGAGAGTCAGGCAGGATAGGAGAGAGAGGCTTTGGGCGAGAGTCAGGAAGGACATGAGAGGGAGTATTGGATCGAGAGTCATGCAGGACAGGAAAGAGAGACCTGAAACTAGACTCAGGTAGAACATGAGAGAGAGGCTTGGGGCGAGAGTCAGGTAGGACTGGAGAAAGAGGCATCGGACGAGAGTCAGGCAGGACAGGAGAGAGAGGCTTGGTACGAGAGTCAGGAAAGAAAGAAGAGAGAGGCTTGGGACGAGAGTTAGGCAGGGTTGGAGAGAGAGGATTGGGACGAGAGTCAAGCAGGACTGGAGAGAGAGTTTGGGACGAGAGTCAGGCTGGACAGGAGAGAGAGGCTTGGGACGAGAGTCAAGCAATGTGGAAAAGAGAGGGCTGGGACGAGAGTTTAGAAGGAGTGGAGAGAGAGTTTGGGACGAGAGTCAGGCTTGGTAGGAGAAAGGAGCTTGGGACGAGAGTCAGACAGGGCATGAGAGAGAGGCTTGGGACGAGAGTCAGGCAGGACAGGAGAGAGAGGCTTGGGACGAGAGTCAGGCAGGGCAGGAGAGAGAGGCTTGGGACGAGAGTCAGGCAGGGTAGGAGAGAGAGGCATGGGGCGAGAGTCAGCTAGGACAGGAGAGAGAAGCTTGGGACGAGACTCAGGCAAGACACCAGAGAGAGGCTTGGAACGAGAGTCAGACAGATCAGGAGAGTGAGCCTTATGATGAGAGACAGGGAGGACAGAAGAGAGTCTTAGGACGAGAGTCACGCAGGACAGGAGTGAGAGGCTTGGGACGAGAGGCAGGCAGGAAAGGAGAGAGAGGCTTGGGACAAGAGTAATTCAGGACAAGAGAGAGAGGCTTGGGAGGAGAGTCAGGCAGAACAGGAGAGAGAGACTTGAGACGGGAATCAGGCATGGCAGGAGAGTGGGGCTTGGAACGAGAGTCAGGCAGGGCATGAGAGAGAGGCTTGGGAGGAGAGTCAGGCAGGACAGGAGAGAGAGACTTGAGACGGGAATCAGGCATGGCAGGAGAGAGGGGCTTGGAACGAGAGTCAAGCAAGGCATGAGAGAGAGGCTTGGGACGAGAGTCAGGCAGGACAGGAGAGAGAGGCTTGGGACGAGAGTCAGGCAGGGCAGAGAGAGAGGCTTGGGAGGAAAGTCAGGCAGGACAGGAGAGAGAGACTTGAGACGGGAATCAGGCATGGCAGGAGAGAGGGGCTTGGAACGAGAGTCAGGCAGGGCAGAGAGAGAGAGGCTTGGGACGAGAGTCAGGCAGGACAGGAGAGAGAGACTTGAGACGGGAATCAGGCATGGCAGGAGAGAGGGGCTTGGAACGAGAGTCAGGCAGGGCATGAGAGAGAGGCTTGGGAGGAGAGTCAGGCAGGACAGGAGAGAGAGACTTGAGACGGGAATCAGGCATGGCAGGAGAGAGGGGCTTGGAACGAGAGTCAAGCAGGGCATGAGAGAGAGGCTTGGGACGAGAGTCAGGCAGGACAGGAGAGAGAGGCTTGGGACGAGAGTCAGGCAGGGCAGAGAGAGAGGCTTGGGAGGAGAGTCAGGCAGGACAGGAGAGAGAGACTTGACACGGGAATCAGGCATGGCAGGAGAGAGGGGCTTGGAACGAGAGTCAGGCAGGGCATGAGAGAGAGGCTTGGGACGAGAGTCAGGCAGGACAGGAGAGAGAGGCTTGGGACGAGAGTCAGGCAGGGCAGAGAGAGAGAGGCCTGGGACGAGAGTCAGGCAGGGTAGGAGAGAGAGGCATGGGGCGAGAGTCAGCTAGGACAGGAGAGAGAAGCTTGGGACGAGACTCAGGCAAGACACCAGAGAGAGGCTTGGAACGAGAGTCAGACATATCATTAGAGAGAGCCTTATGATGAGAGACAGGCAGGACAGAAGAGAGTCTTAGGACGAGAGTCAGGCAGGACAGGAGAGAGAGGCTTGGGACGATAATCAGGCAAGAAAGAAGATAGAGGCTTCGGACGAGTGTTAGGCCGGGTTGGAGAGAGAGGATTGGGACGAGAGTCAAGCAGGACTGGAGAGAGAGCTTGGAACGAGAGTCAGGCTGGGTAGGAGAGAGAGGATTGGGACGAGAGTCAAGCAATGTGGGAAAGATAGGGCTGGGACGAGAGTTTGGGAGGAGTGGAGAGAGAGTTTCGGACGAGAGTCAGGCTTAGTAGGAGAGAGGGGCTTGGGACGAGAGTCAGGCAGGGCATGAGAGAGAGGCTTAGGACGAGAGTCAGGCAAGACAGGAGAGAGAGGCTTGGGACGAGAGTCAGGCAGGGCAGGAGAGAGAGGCTTAGGACGAGAGTCAGGCAGGGCAGGAGAGAGAGGCATGGGGCGAGAGTCAGCTAGGACAGGAGAGAGAGGCTTGGGACGAGAGTCAGACAGATCAGGAGAAAGAGCCTTAGGATGAGAGACAGGCAGGATAGAAGAGAGAGGCTTAGGACGAGAGTCAGGCAGGACAGGAGAGAGTGGCTTGGGACGAGATACAGGCAAGACACGAGAGGGAGGCTTAGGACGAGAGTGAGGTATGACAGGAGAGACCCTTGGGACGAGAGTCAGGCAGGACAGGAGAGAGAGGTTTGAGACGAGAGTCATGCAGAATAGGAGATAGAGGCCTGGGACGAGTGTCAGGCAGGACAGGAGAGAGACCCTTGGGACGACAGTCAGGAAGGACAGGAGAGAGAGTCTTGGGACGAGAGTCAGGGAGGACAGGAGAGAGGCTTGGAAGGAGAGGCAGGCAGGACCGGAGAGAGAGGCATGGAACGAGAGTCAGGCAGGACAGGAAAGACAGGCTTGGGACGAGAGCCAGTCAGGACAGGGAAGAGAGGCTTCGGACGAGAATCCTGCAGGGTAATAGAGAGGGGCTTCGGAAGAGAGGCAGGCAAGACAGGAGAGAGAGTCTTGGGACGAGAGTCAGGCACGACACGAGAGAGATGCTTCCAATGAGAGCCAGGCAGGAGAAAAGAGAGAGGCATGGGAAAAAATTCAGGCAGGACGGGAGAGAGAGTCTTCGGACGAGAGTCATGTAGGACTGCAGAGAGAGAGGCTTGAGACAAGAGTCAGGTACGACAGGAGAGAGATGTTTGGGACGAGAGACAGGCAGGGCAGGAGAGAAACGCTTGGGACGAGAGTCATTCAGGGCAGGAGAGAGAGGCATGGGGCGAGTGTCAGGGACGACAGGAGAGAGAGGCTTGGGACGAGCCTCTCTCGGCTTAGGAAGGGAGTCAGGCAGATGAGGAGAGACAGGCTTAGGATGAGAGTCAGGCAGGACAGAAGAGAGAGGCTTAGGACGAGAGTCAGGCAGGCCAGGAGAGAGAGGCTTGGGCGAGAATCAGGCAAGACACGAGAGAGAGGCTTAGGACGAGAGTGAGGCATGACAGGAGAGAGACCCTTGGGACGAGAGTCAGGCAGGACAGGTGAGAGAGGGTTAGGACGGGAGTCAGGCAGAATAGGAGATAGAGGACTGGGACGAGTGTCAGGCAGGACAGGAGAGCGAGGCTTGGGACGAAAGTCAGTGAGGACAGGAATAAGAGGATTAGGACGAGAGTTAGGCAGGACGGGAGAGGGAGGTTTGGGACGAGATTCAGACAGGACAAGAGATAGAGGCTTGGAAGGAGAGACATTCAGGACCGGAGACAGAGGGATGGGACGAGAGTCAGGCAGGACACGGGAGAGAGGCTTGGGACGAG
This sequence comes from Panulirus ornatus, assembly GCF_036320965.1. NCBI lineage: Eukaryota > Metazoa > Arthropoda > Malacostraca > Decapoda > Palinuridae > Panulirus > Panulirus ornatus. Next base: position 34,579,854 of record NC_092225.1, read on the forward strand.
AATCCTGCAGGATAATAGAGAGGGGCATCGGACGAGAGGCAGGCAAGACAGGAGAGAGAATCTTTGGACGAGAGTCAGGCACGACACGAAAAGATGCTTCGGATGAGAGTCAGGCAGGAGAAAAGATAGAGGCATGGGACGAAATTCAGGCAGGACGTGAGAGAGAGTCTTCGGACGAGAGTCATGCAGGACTGCAGAGAGAGAGAGTCTTGAGACGAGAGTCAGGCACGACAGGAGAGAGAGGCATGGGACGAGAGGCAGACAGGACAGGAGAGAGAGGCTTTGGTCGAGAGACAGGAACGACAGGAGAGGGAGGATTGGATCGAGAGTCTTGCACGACAGGAGAGAGAGGCATGCGACGAGAGTCAGGCAGGACAGGAGAGAGAGAGGCTTGGGACGAGAGTCACGCAAGAGATGAGAGCGAGGTTTGGGACGAGTGTCAGTCAGTGTGGGAGATAGAGGATTGGGATGAGAGTCAGGCACGACTGGAGATAGAGGTTGGGACGAGAGTCAGGCTGGGTAGGAGAGAGGGGCTTGGGAAGAGAGTCAGTCAGGGCATGAGAGAGAAGCTTGGGTCGAAAGTTCAGGCAGGACAGGACAGAGAGTCTTACGACGATAGTCAGGCAGGACAAGACAGTCTTAGGACGAGAGTCAAGCATTATGGAAAAGAGAGGACTGGTACGAGAGTTAGGCAGGACTGGAGAGAGAGAGCTTGGGACGAGAGTCAGTCAAGAAAGGAGAAAGAGGCTTCGGATGTGTTTAAGGCAGGACAGAAGAGAGAGTCATCTGACGAGAGCCAGGAAGGACAGGGGAGAGAGTCTTCGGACGAGAGTCAGGCAGGACAGAATAGAGAGGCTTAGGACAGAGTTAGGCAGGACAGAATAGAGAGGCTTAGGACAGAGTCAGGCAGGACAGAATAGAGAGGCTTAGGACAGAGTCAGGCAGGATAGGAGAGAGAGGCTTGGGATGAGAGTCAGGCAGGAGAGTAGAGAGATGCTCTGGGCGAGATGCAGGCAGGACAGGAGAGAGACGCTTGAGACGAGAGTCAGGCAGGACAGGAGAGAGAGGCTTTGGACGAGAGTCAGGAACGACAGGAGAGGGAGGATTGGATCGAAAATCATGCAGGACAGGAAAGAGAGGCCTGGGACTAGAGTCAGGTAGGACATGAGAGAGAGACTGAGGACAAGAGTCAGGTAGGACAGGAGAGAGAGGCATGGGACGAGAGTCAGGCAGGATAGGAGAGAGAGGCTTGGGACGAGAGTCAGGCAAGACAGGAGAGAGAGGCTTGGGACGAGAGTCAGGCAGGGTGGGAGAGAGAGGATTGGGAAGAGAGTCAAGCAGGACTGGAGAGAGAGGCTTAGGCCGAGAGTCAGGCTGTGTAGGAGAGAGAGGGTTGGGACGAGAGTCAAGCAATGTGGGAAAAAGAGGGCTGGGACGAGAGTTTGGGAGGAGTGGAGAGAGAGTTTGGGACGAGAGTCAAGCTTGGTAGGAGAGAGTGGCTTGGGACGAGAGACAGGCAGGGCATGAGAGAGAAGCTTGGGACGAGAGTCAGGCAGGACACGAGAGAGAGGCTTGGAACGAGAGTCAGACAGGACACGAGAGAGAGGCTTGGGACGAGAGTCAGGCAGATCAGGAGAGAGAGGCTTAGGATGAGAGTCAGGCAGGACAGAAGAGAGAGGGTTAGGACAAGATTCAGGCAGAATAGGAGATAGAGGCCTGGCACGAGTGTCAGGCAGGACAGGAGAGTGAGGCCTGTGACGAAAGTCAGGGAGGATAGGAGAGAGAGGCATGGGACGAGAGTCAGGCAGGACAGGAGGGAGAGGCTTGGGACGATAGTCAGGCAAGACAGGAGATAGAGGCTTGGGACGAGAGTCAGGCAGAATAGGAGATATAGGCCTGGGAAGAGTGTCAGGCAGGACAGGAGAGCGAGGCTTGGGACGAAAGTCAGGGAGGATAGGAGAAAGAGGCTTAGGACGAGAGTTAGGCAGGACAGGAGAGAGAGGTTTGGGACGAGAGTCAAGCAGGACAGGAGAGAGACCATTGGGACGACATGCAGGATGGACAGGAGAGAGGCTTGGAAGGAGAGGTAGGCAGGACCGGAGAGAGAGTCATGGAACGAGAGTCAGGCATGAAAGGAAAGACAGGCTTGGGACGAGAGTGAGTCAGGACAGGGGAGAGAGGCTTCGGACGAGAATCCTGCAGGGTAATAGAGAGGGGCTTCGGACGAGAGGTAGGCAAGACAGGAGAGAGAGTCTTGGGACGAGAGTCAGGCACGACACGAGGGAGATGTTTCGGATGAGAGTCAGGCAGAAGAAAAGAGAGAGGCATGGGACGAAATTCAGGCTGGACGAGAGAGAGAGTCTTCGGACGAGAGTCATGCAGGACTGCAGAGAGAGAGGCTTGAGACAAGAGTCATCTACGACAGGAGAGAGAGTCTTGTGACGAGAGTCAGGCAGGGCAGGAGAGAGACGCCTGGGACGAAAGTCAGGCAGGGCAGGAGAGAGAGGCATGTGGCGAGTGTCAGGGAGGACAGGAGAGAGAGGCTTGGGACGAGAGTTAGGCAAGACACGAGAGAGAGGCTTGGGACGAGAGTCAGGCAGATCAGGAGAGAGAGGCTTAGGCAGAGAGTCAGGCAGGACAGAAGAGAGAGCCTTAGGACGAGAGTCAGGCAGGAGAGGAGAGAGAGGCTTTGGACGAGAGTCAGGCAAGACACGAGAGAGATGCTTAGGACGAGAGTGAGGCATGACAGGAGAGAGACCCTTGGAACGAGAGTCAGGCAGGACAGGTGAGAGAGGGTTAGGACGAGAGTCAGGCAGAATAGGAGATAGAGGCCTGGGACGAGTGTCAGGCAAGACAGGAGAGCGAGGCTTGAGACGAAAATCAGTGGGGGAGAGGAGAAAGAGGCTAAGGACGAGAGTTAGGCAGGACAGGAGAGGGAGGTGTGGGACGAGATTCAGGCATGACAGGAGACAGATGCTTGGGACGACAGTCAGGAAGGACAGGCGAGAGAGTCTTGGGACGAGAGGCAGGCAGGACAGGAGAAAGAGGATTGGAAGTAGCGGCAGGCAGGACCGGAGACAGAGGCATGGGACGAGAGTCAGGCAGGACAGGGGAGAGAGGCTAGGGACGAGAATCCTGCAGGATAATAGAGAGGGGCTTCGGACGAGAGGCAGGCAAGACAGGAGATAGAATCTTGGGACGAGAGTCAGGCAGGACACGAGAAAGATGCTTCGGATGAGAGTCGGGCAGGAGAAAGGAGAGAGGCATGGGACGAAATTCAGGCAGGACTGGATAGAGAGTCTTCGCACGAGAGTCATGCAGGACTGCAGAGAGAGAGGCTTGAGACGAGAGTCAGGCACGAGAGGAGAGAGAGGCTTGGGACAAGAGTCAGTCAGGACAGGAGAGAGATGCTTTGGTCGACAGACAGGAAGGACCGGAGAAGGAGGATTGGATCGAGAGTCATTTAGGACAGGAGAGAGAGGCATGTGACGAGAGTCAGGCAGGACAGGAGAGAGAGAGGCTTGGGACGCGAGTCACGCAAGACATGAGAGAGAGGCTTAGGTCGAGTGTCAGTCAGTGTGGGAGACAGAGGATTGGGACGAGAGTCAGGCAGGAATGGAGATTGAGGCTGGGACGAGAGTCAGGCTAGGTAGGAGAGAGGGGCTTGGGAAGAGAGTCAGTCAGGGCATGAGAGAGAATCTTGGGACGAAAGTTCAGGCAGGACAGGACAGAGAGTCTTAGGACGAGAGTCAGGCAGGACAGGAGAGAGAGGTTTGGGAAGAGAGTCAAGCATTGTGGAAAAGAGAGGGTTGGTACGAGAGTTAGTCAAGACTGGAGAGAGAGCTTGGGACGAGAGTCATTCAAGAAAGGAGAAAGAGGCTTCGGATGTGTTTAAGGCAGGACAGGAGAGAGAGTCAACTGAGGAGAGCCAGGAAGGACAGGAGAGAGAATCTTCGGACGAGAGTCAGGCAGGATAGAAGAGAGAGGCTTGTGACAGAGCCAGGCAGGATAGGAGAGAGAGGCATGGGACGAGATTCAGGAAGGACAGGAGAGAGAGGCTTGGGACGAGAGTCAGGCAAGACAGGATAGAGAGGCTTGGGACGAGAGTCAGGCAGGTTGGGAGGGAGAGGACTGTGACGAGAGTTAGGCAGGACTGGAGAGAGAGGCTTGGGACGAGAGTCAGGCTGTGTAGGAGAGAGACGCTTGGTACGAGAGTCAAGCAATGCGGGATAAAGAGGGCTGGGACGAGAGTTTCCGAGGTGTGGAGAGAGAGTTTGGGACGAGAGTCAGGCTTGGTAGGAGAAAGGGGCTTGGGACGAGAGACAGGCAGGGCATGAGAGAGAAGCTTGGGACGAGACTCAAGCAGGACAGGAGAGAGAGGCTTGGGACGAGAGTCAGGCAGGACACGAAAGAGAGGCTTGGAACAAGAGTCAGGCAGATCATGAGAGAGAGGCTTAGGATGAGAGTCAGGCAGGACAGAAGAGAGAGGGTTATGACGAGAGTCAGGCAGAATAGGAGATATAGACATGGGACGAGTGTCAGGCAGGACAGGACAGCGAAGCTTGGGACGAGTCATGGAGGACAGCAAAGAGAGGCATGGGATGAGAGTCAGGCAGGACAGGAGAAAGAGGCTTGGGACGAGAGTCAGGCAAGACAGGAGAGAGAAGCCTGGGACGAGGGTCACGCAGGACAGAAGAGAGAGGGTTAGGACGAGAGTCAGGCAGAATAGGAGATAGAGGCATCGGACGAGTGTCACGCAGGACAGGAGAGGGAGGCTTGGGACGAACGTCAGGGAGGACAGGAGAAAGAGGCTTAGGACGAGAGTTAGGCAGGACAGGAGATAGAGGCTTGGGACGAGAGTCAGGCAAGACACGAGAGAGAGGCTTGGGACGAGAGTCAGGCAGATCAGGAGAGAGAGGCTTAGGATGAGAGTCAGGCAGGACAGAAGAGAGAGGCTTAGGACGAGAGTCAGGCAGCACAGGATACAGAGGCTTCGGACGAGAGTCAGGAAAGACACGAGAGAGAGGCTTAGGACGAGAGTGACGCATGACAGGAGATCGACCCTTGGGACGAGAGTCAGGCAGGACAGGTGAGAGAGGGTTAGGACGAGAGTCAGGCAGAATAGGAGATAGAGGCCTGGGACTAGAGTCAGGTAGGACAGGAGAGAGAGGCATGGGACGAGAGTCAGGCAGGACAGGAGAGAGAGGCTTGGGACGAGAGTCAGGCAGGAGAGTAGAGAGAGGCCTTGGGTGAGACTCAGGCAGGACAGGAGAGAGAGGCTGGAGACGAGAGTCAGGCAGGACAGGAGAGAGAGGCTTTGGACGAGAGTCAGGAAGGACAGGAGAGTGAGGATTGGATCGAGAGTCATGCAGAACAGGAAAGAGAGGCCTGGGACTAGAGTCAGGTAGGACAGGAGAGAGAGGCTTGTGACGAGAGTCAGGCAAGACAGGAGAGAGAGGCTTTGGACGAGAGTCAGGCAGGGTGGGAGAGAGAGGATTGGGACGAGAGTTAGGCAGGACTGGAGAGAGAGGCTTAGGACGAGAGTCAGGCTGGGTAGGAGAGAGAGGCTTGGGACGAGAGTGAAGCAATGTGGGAAAGAGAGGGCTAGGACGAGAGTGTGGGAGGAGTGGAGAGAGAGTTTAGGACGAGAGTCAGGCTTGGTAGGTGATAGGGGGTTGGGACGAGAGACAACCAGGGCATGAGAGAGAAGCTTGGGACGAGACTCAGGCAGGACAGGAGAGGGAGGCTTGGGACGAGAGTCAGAGAGGACACGAGAGTGAGACTTGGGACGAGAGTCAGGTAGGACAGGAGAGAGAGGCATGGGACGAGAGTCAGGCAGGACAGGAGAGAGAGGCTTGGGACGAGAGTCAGGCAGGAGAGTAGAGGCCTTGGGTGAGATTCAGGCAGGACAGGAGAGAGAGGCTGGAGACGAGAGTCAGGCAGGACAGGAGAGAGAGGCTTTGGACGAGAGTCAGGAAGGACAGGAGAGTGAGGATTGGATCGAGAGTCATGCAGAACAGGAAAGAGAGGCCTGGGACTAGAGTCAGGTAGGACAGGATTAGGACGAGAGTCAGGCAGAACTGGAGAGAGAGCTTGGGACTAAAGTAAGGCAGGGTAGGAGAGAGAGGCTTGAGGCGAGAGTCCAGCAATGTGGGAGAGAGAGGGCTTGGACGAGAGTTAGGCAGGACTGGAGAGAGAGTTTGGGACGAGAGTCAAGCTTAGTAGGAGAAAGGGGCTTGGGACGAGAGTCAGGCAGGGCATGAGAGAGAGGCTTCGGACGAGAGTCAGGCAGCACAGGAGAGAGAGGCTTGGGACGAGAGTCAGGCAGGGGAGGAGAGAGAATCATGGGACGAGAGTCAGGGAGGACAGGAGCGAGAGGCTTGGGATGAGGATCAGGCAGGACAGAAGAGAGAAGCATGGGACGAGAGTTAGACAGGACAGAAGAGAGATGTTTGGGACGAGGGTCAGGTAGGACAGGGGAGAGAGGCTTAGGATGAGAGTCATGCATGACAGTAGAGAGAGGCCTAGGACGAAAGTCAGGCAGGGCAGGAGAGAGAGGCTTGGGACGAAATTCTGGCAGGGCAGGAGAAAGAGGCTTTGGACCGAGTCCGGCAGGATAGGAGAGAGATGTTTGGGACGAGAACCAGGCAGGATAGGTGAGAGAGGGGCTTGGGTCGTGAGTCAGGCAGGACAGGAGAGAGACAATTGTAACGAGAGTCATGCAGGACAGGAGAGAGAGGCTTGTGACTAGAGTCAGGCTCGGCAGGAGAGAGGCTTGGGACGAGAATTAGGCCGGATAATAGAGAGGGGCTTGTGACGAGAGTCAGGCAGGACAGGAGAAAGATACTTGCGACGAGAATCATGCATGATAGGGTAGAGGGTTTTCGGACAAGCCAGGCAAGACAGGAGGGAGAGTAGTGGGACGAGAGTCAGGCAGGAGAGAAGAGAGAGGCTTCGGATGTGTTTCAAGCAGGACAGAAGAGAGAGGCATGGGACGAGAGTCAGGCAGGACAGGAGAGAGAGTCTTCGGCCGAGAGTCAGGCAGGATAGGCTTAGGACAGTGTCAGGCAGGATAGGAGAGAAAGGCTTGGGAAGAGAGTCAGGCAGAAGAGGAGAGAGAGGCTTTGGGCGAGAGTCAGGCATGACAGGAGAGAGAGGCGGGAGACGAGAGACAAGTAGGACAGGAGAGAGAGGTTTTGGACGAGACTCAGGAAGGACAGGAGAGAGAGGATTTAATGGAGAGTCATGCAGGACAGGAAAGAGAGGCCTGGGACCAGAGTCAGGAAGGACAGGAGAGAGAGGCTTGGGACGAGAGTCAGACAGGGGAGGAGAGAGAGGCATGGGACGAGAGTCAGGGAGGACAGGGAGAGTAGTGGGACGAGAGTCAGGCAGGAGAGAAGAGAGAGGCTTCGGATGTGTTTCAAGCAGGACAGAAGAGAGAGGCATGGGACGAGAGTCAGGCAGGACAGGAGAGAGAGTCTTCGGCCGAGAGTCAGGCAGGATAGGCTTAGGACAGTGTCAGGCAGGATAGGAGAGAGAGGCTTGGGAAGATAGTCAGGCAGGAGGGGAGAGAGAGGCTTTGGGCGAGAGTCAGGCATGACAGAGAGAGAGGCTGAGACGAGAGACAAGTAGGACAGGAGAGAGAGGTTTTGGACGAGAGTCAGGAAGGACAGGAGAGAGAGGATTTAATTGAGAGTCATGCAGGACAGGAAAGAGAGGCCTGGGACTAGAGTCAGGAAGGACAGGAGAGAGAAGCTTGGGACGAGAGTCAGACAGGGGAGGAGAGAGAGGCATGGGACGAGAGTCAGGGAGGATAGGAGAGAGAGGCTTGGGATGAGGGTCAGGCAGGACAGAAGAGAGAAGCATGGGACGAGAGTCAGACAGGACAGAGAGAGATGTTTGGGACGAGGGTCAGGTAGGACAGGGGAGAGAGGATTAGGACGAGAGTCATGCATGACAGTAGAGAGAGGCTTAGGACGAAATTCAGGTAGGGCAAGAGAGAGAGGCTTGGGACGAAATTCAGGCAGGGCAGGAGAAAGAGGCTTGGGACCGATTCAGGCAGTATAGGAGAGAGAGGTTTGGACGAGAACAAGGCAGGACAGGTGAGAGAGGGGCTTGGGACGATAGTCAGGCAGGACAGAAGAGAGGCACTATTAATCAGAGTCATGCAGGACAGGAGAGAGAGGTTTGGGACGAGAGTCAGGCTCGGCAGGAGAGAGGCTTGTTACGGGCGTTAGGCCGGATAAGAGAGAGGGGCTTGTGACGAGAGTCAGGCAGGACAGGAGAAAGATGCTTGCGACGAGAATCGTGCAGGATAGGGTAGAGGGGTTTCGGACAAGTCAGGCAAGACAGGAGGGAGAGTAGTGGGACGAGAGTCAGGCAGGAAAGAAGAGAGAGGCATCGGATGTGTTTCAGGCAGGACAGAAGAGAGAGGCATGGGACGAAAGTCAGGCAGTACAGGAGAGAGAGTCTTCGGCCGAGAGTCAGGCAGGATAGGAGAGAGAGGCTTAGGACAGTGTCAGGCAGGATAGGAGAGAGAGGCTTGGGAAGAGAATCAGGCAGGAGAGGAGAGAGAGGCTTTGGGCGAGAGTCAGGCATGACAGGAGAGAGAGGCTGCAGACGAGAGACAAGTAGGACAGGAGAGAGAGGTTTTGGACGAGAGTCAGGAAGGACAGGAGAGAGAGGATTTAATTGAGAGTCATGCAGGACAGGAAAGAGAGGCCTGGGACTAGACTCAGGAAGGACAGGAGAGAGAAGCTTGGGACGAGAGTCAGACAGGGGAGGAGAGAGAGGCATGGGACGAGAGTCAGGGAGGATAGGAGAGAGAGGCTTGGGATGAGGGTCAGGCAGGACAGAAGAGAGAAGCATGGGACGAGAGTCAGACAGGACAGGAGAGAGATGTTTGGGACGAGGGTCAGGTAGGACAGGGGAGAGAGGCTTAGGACAAGAGTCATGCATAGCAGAAGAGAGAGGCTTAGGACGAAATTCAGGTAGGGCAAGAGAGAGAGGCTTGGGACGAAATTCAGGCAGGGCAGGAGAAAGAGGCTTGGGACCGATTCAGGCAGTATAGGAGAGAGAGGTTTGGGACGAGAACCAGGCAGGACAGGTGAGAGAGGGGCTTGGGACGAGAGTCAGGCAGGACAGGAGAGAGACACTTGTAATTAGAGTCATGCAGGACAGGAGAGAGAGGCTTGGGACGAGAGTCAGGCTCGGCAGTAGAGAGGTTTGGGACGGGCGTTAGTCCGGGTAAGAGAGAGGGGCATGTGACGAGAGTCAGGCAGGACAAGAGAAAGATGCTTGCGACGAGAATAATGCAGGATAGGGTAGAGGGGTTTCGGACAAGTCAGGCAAGACAGTAGGGAGAGTAATGGGACGAGAGTCAGGCAGGAAAGAAGAGAGAGGCTTCGGATGTGTTTCAGGCAGAACAGAAGAGAGAAGCATGGGACGAGAGTTAGGCAGGACAGGAGTGAGAGTCTTCGGCCGAGAGTCAGGCAGGATAGGAGAGAGAGGCTTAGGACAGTGTCAGGCAGGATATGAGAGAGAGGCTTGGGAAGAGAGTCAGGCAGAAGAGGAGAGAGAGGCTTTGGACGAGAGTCAGGCATGACAGGAGAGAGAGGCTTTAGAAGAGAGACAAGTAGGACAGGAGAGAGAGGTTTTGGACGTGAGTCAGGAAGAAAAGGAGAGAGAGTATTTAATGGAGAGGCATTCAGGACAGGAAAGAGAGGCCAGGGACTACAGTCAGGAAGGACAGGAGAGAGAGGCTTGGGACGAGAGTCAGGCAGGGGAGGAGAAAGAGTCATGGGACGAGAGTCAGAGAGGACAGGAGAGAGAGGCTTGGGATGAGGGTCAGGCAGGACAGAAGAGAGAAGCATGGGACGAGAGTCAGACAGGACAGGAGAGAGATGTTTGGGAAGAGGGTCAGGTAGGACAGGGTAGAGAGACTTAGGACGAGAGTCATGAATGACAGTAGAGAGAGGCTTAGGAAGAAATTCAGGTAGGGCAGGAGAGAGAGGTTTGGGACGAAATTCAGGCAGGGCTGGAGAAAGAGGCTTGGGAACGAATCCGGCAGGATAGGAGAGAGAGGTTTGGGACGAGAACCAGGCAGGACAGGTGAGAGAGGGGCTTCGGACGAGAGTCAGGCAGGACAGGAGAGAAACACTTGTAATTAGAGTCATGCAGGACATGAGAGAGAGGCTTGGGACGAGAGTCAGACAGGACAGGAGAGAGATGTTTGGGACGAGGGTCAGGCAGTATAGGGGAGAGAGGCTTAGGATGAGAGTCATGAATGACAGTAGAGAGAGGCTTAGGACGAAATTCAGGAAGGGCAGGAGAGAGAGGTTTGGGACGAAATTCAGGCAGGGCTGGAGAAAGAGGCTTAGGACCGAGTCCGGCAGTATAGGAGAGATATGTTTGGGACGAGAACCAGGCAGGACAGGTGAGAGAGGGGCTTGGGTCGAGAGTCAGGCAGGACAGGAGAGAGACACTTGTAACGAGAGTCATGCAGGACAGGAGAGAGAGGCTTGGGACTAGAGTCAGGCTCGGCAGGAGAGAGGCTTGGGATGAGCGTTAGGCCGGGTAGGAGAAAGGGGCTTTTGACGATAGTCATGCAGGACAGGAGAAAGATGCTTGCGACGAGAATCATGGAGGATAGGGTAGAGGTGTTTCGGAAAAGTCAGACAAGACAGGAGGGAGAGTAGTGGGACGAGAGTCAGGCAGGAGAGAAGAGAGAGGCTTCGGATGTGTTTCAGGCTTGACAGAAGAAAGAGACATGGGACGAGAGTCAGGCAGGACAGGAGAGAGAGCCTTCGGCCGAGAGTCAGGCAGGATAGGAGAGAGAGGCTTAGGACAGTGTCAGGCAGGATAGGAGAGAGAGGCTTGGGAAGAGAGTCAGGCAGGAGAGGAGAGAGAGGCTTTGGGTGAGAGTCAGGCATGACAGGAGAGAGAGGCTGGAGACGAGAGACAAGTAGGACAGGAGAGAGAGGTTTTGGACGAGAGTCAGGAAGGACAGGAGAGAGGATTTAATGGAGAGTCATGCAGGACAGGAGAGGCCTGGGACTACAGTCAGGAAGGACAGGATAGAGATGCTTGGGACGAGAGTCAGACAGGGGAGGAGAGAGAGGCATGGGGCGAGAGTCAGGGAGGACAGGAGAGAGAGGCTTGGGATGAGGGTCAGGCAGGACAGAAAAGAGAAGCATGCGACGAGAGTCAGACAGGACAGGAGAGAGATGTTTGGGACGAGGATCAGTTAGGACAGGGGAGAGAGGCTTAGGACGAGAGTCATGCATGACAGTAGAGAGAGGCTTAGGACGAAATTCAGGCAGGGCAAAAGAGAGAGGCTTGGGACGAAATTCAGGCAGGGCAGGAGAAAGAGGCTTAGGACCGAGTCCGGAAGGATAGGAGAGAGAGGTTTCGGACGAGAACCAGGCAGGACAGGTGAGAGAGGGATTTGGGACGAGAGTTAGGCAGGACAGGAGAGAGACACTTGTAACGAGAGTCATGCAGCAAAGGAGAGAGAGGCCTGGGACGAGAGTCAGGCTCGGTAGGACGGTCCTACCGAGAGTCTTGGGACGACCGTTAGGCCGGGTAAGAGAGAGGGGCTTGTAACGAGAGTCAGGCAGGACAGGAGAAAGATGCTTGCGACGAGACTCATGCAGGATAGGGTAGAAGGGTTTCGGACAAGTCAGGCAAGACAGGAGGGAGAGTTGTGGAACGAGAGTCAGGCAGGAAAGAAGAGAGAGGCTTCGGATGAATTTCAGGCAGGACAGAAGAGAGAGGTATGGGACGAGAGTCAGGCAGGACAGGAGAGAGAGTCTTCGGCCGAGAGTCAGGCAGGATAGGAGAGATAGGCTTAGGACAGTGTCAGGCAGGATAGGAGAGAGAGGCTTGGGAAGAGAGTCAGGCAGGAGAGGAGAGAGAGGCTTTGGGCGAGAGTCAGGCATGACAGGAGAGAGATGCTTTAGACGAGAGACAAGTAGGACAGGAGAGAGAGGTTTTGGACGAGAGTCAGGAAGGACAGGAGAGAGAGGATTTAATGGAGAGTCATGCAGGACAGGAAAGAGAGGCCAGGGACTACAGTCAGGAAGGACAGGAGAGAGAGGCTTGGGACGAGAGTCAGGCAGGGGAGGAGAAAGAGTCATGGGACGAGAGTCAGAGAGGACAGGAGAGAGAGGCTTGGGATGAGGGTCAGGCAGGACAGAAGAGAGAAGCATGGGACGAGAGTCAGACAGGACAGGAGAGAGATGTTTGGGACGAGGGTCAGGTAGGACAGGGAGAGAGGCTTAGGACGAGAGTCATGCATGACAGTAGAGAGAGGCTTAGGACGAAATTCAGGTAGGGCAGGAGATAGAGGCTTGGGACGAAATTCAGGCAGGGCAGGAGAAAGAGGCTTGGTAACGAGTCCGGCAGGATACGAGAGAGAGGTTTGGGACGAGAACCAGGCAGGACAGTTGAGAGAGGGGCTTGGGACGAGAGTCAGGCAGGACAGGAGAGAGACACTTGTAATCAGAGTCATGCAGGACAGGAGAGAGAGGCTTGGGACGAGAGTCAGGCTCGGCAGGAGAGAGGCTTGGGACGGGCGTTAGGCCGGATAAGAGAGAGGGCTTGTGACGAGAGTCAGGCAGGACAGGAGAAAGATACTTGCGACGAGAATCATGCAGGATAGGGTAGAGGGGTTTCGGACAAGTCAGGCAAGACAGGAGGGAGAGTAGTGGGACGAGAGTCAGGCAGGAGAGAAGAGAGAGGCTTCGGATGTGTTTCAGGCAGGACAGAAGAGAGAGGCATGGGACGAGAGTCAGGCAGGACAGGAGAGAGAGTCTTCGGCCGAGAGTCAGGCAGGATAGGAGAGAGAGGCTTAGGACAGTGTCAGGCAGGATAGGAGAGAGAGGCTTGGGAAGAGAGTCAGGCAGGAGAGGAGAGAGAGGCTTTGGGCGAGAGTCAGGCATGACAGGAGAGAGAGGCTTTAGACGAGAGACAAGTAGGACAGGAGAGAGAGGTTTTGGACGAGAGTCAGGAAGGACAGGAGAGAGAGGATTTAATGGAGAGTCATGCAGGACAGGAAAGAGAGGCCTGGGACTACAGTCAGGAAGTACAGGAGAGAGAGGCTTGGGACGAGAGTCAGACAGGGGACGAGAGAGAGGCATGGGACGAGAGTCAGGGAGGACAGGAGAGAGAGGCTTGGGATGAGGGTCAGGCAGGACAGAAGAGAGAAGCATGGGACGAGAGTCAGACAGGACAGGAGAGAGATGTTTGGGACGAGGGTCAGGTAGGACAGGGGAGACAGACTTAGGACGAGAGTCATGCATGACAGTTGAGAGAGGCTTAGGACGAAATTCAGGCAGGGCAGGAGAGAGAGGCTTGGGACGAAATTCAGGCATGGCAGGAGAAAGAGGCTTGGGACCGAGTTCGGCAGGATAGGAGAGAGAGGTTTGGGACGAGAACCAGGCAGGACAGGTGAGAGAGGGGCTTGGTACGAGAGTTAGACTGGACAGGAGAGAGACACTTGTAACGAGAGTCATGCATAACAGGAGAGAGAGGCCTTGGACGAGAGTCAGGCTCGGCAGGAGAGAGGCTTGGGACGAGCGTTGGGCCGGGTAAGAGAGAGGGGCTTTTGACGAGAGTCAGGCAGGACAGGAGAAAGATGCTTGCGACGAGAATCATTCAGGATAGGGTAGAGGGGTTTCGGCCAAGTCAGGCAAGACAGTAGGGAGAGTAGTGGGACGAGAGTCAGGCAGGAAAGAAGAGAGAGGCTTCGGATGTGTTTCAGGCAGGACAGAAGAGAGAGGCATGGGACGAGAGTCAGGCAGGACAGGAGAGAGAGTCTTCGGCCGAGAGTCAGGCAGGATAGGAGAGAGAGTCTTAGGACAGTGTCAGGCAGGATAGGAGAGAGAGGCTTGGGAAGAGAGTCAGGCAGGAGAGGAGAGAGAGGCTTTGGGCGAGAGTCAGGCATGACAGGAGAGAGAGGCTTGAGACGAGAGACAAGTAGGACAGGAGAGAGAGGTTTTGGAAGAGAGACAGGAAGGACAGGAGAGAGAGGATTTAATGGAGAGTCATGCAGGACAGGAAAGAGAGGCTTGGGACTAAAGTCAGGAAGGACAGGAGAGAGAGGCTTAAGACGAGAGTCAGACAGGGGAGGAGAGAGACGCATGGGACGAGAGTCAGGGAGGACAGGAGATAGAGGCTTGGGATGAGGGTCAGGCAGGACAGAAGAGAGAAGCATGGGACTAGAGTCAGACAGGACAGGAGAGAGATGTTTCGGGACAAGGGTCAGGTAGTATAGGGGAGAGAGGCTTAGAATGAGAGCAATGCATGACAGTAGAGAGAGGCTTAGGACGAAATTCAGGTAGGGCAGGAGAGAGAGGCTTGGGACGAAATTCAGGCAGGGCAGGAGAAAGAGGCTTGGGACAGAGTCCGGCAGGATAGGAGAGAGAGGTTTCGGACGAGAATCAAGGCAGGGCAGGTGAGAGAGGGGCTTGGGACGAGAGTCAGGCAGTACAGGAGAGAGACACTTGTAATTAGAGTCATGCAGGACAGGAGAGAGAGGCGTGGGACGAGAGTCAGTCTCAGCAGGAGAGAGGCTTGGGACGGGCGTTAGGCCGGGTAATAGAGAGGGGTTTGTGACGAGAGTCAGGCAGGACAGGAGAAAGATGCTTGCGAAGAGAATAATGCAGGATAGGGTAGAGGCGTTTCGGACAAGTCAGGCAAAACAGTAGGGAGAGTAGTGGGACGAGAGTCAGGCAGGAAAGAAGAGAGAGGCTTCGGATGTGTTTCAGGCAGGACAGAAGAGAGAGGCATGGGACGAGAGTCAGGCAGGACAGAAGAGAGAGTCTTCGGCCGAGAGTCAGGCAGGATAGGAGAGAGAGGCTTAGGACAGTGTCAGGCAGGATAGGAGAGAGAGGCTTGGGAAGAGAGTCAGGCAGGAGAGGAGAGAGAGGCTTTGGGCGAGAGTCAGGCATGACAGGAGAGAGAGGCTGGAGACGAGAGACAAGTAGGACAGGAGAGAGAGGTTTTGGACGAGAGTCAGGAAGGACAGGAGAGAGAGGATTTAATGGAGAGTCATGCAGGACAGGAAAGAGAGGCCTGGGACTACAGTCAGGAAGGACAGGAGAGAGAGGCTTGGGACGAGAGTCAGGCAGGGGAGGAGAAAGAGGCATGGGACGAGAGTCAGAGAGGACAGGAGAGAGAGGCTTGGGATGAGGGTCAGGCAGGACAGAAGAGAGAAGCATGGGACGAGAGTCAGACAGGACAGGAGAGAGATGTTTGGGACGAGGGTCAGGTAGGACAGGGGAGAGAGGCTTAGGACGAGAGTCATGCATGACAGTAGAGAAAGGCTTAGGACGAAATTCAGGTAGGGCAGGAGAGAGAGGCTTTGGACGAAATTCAGGCAGGGCAGGAGAAAGAGGCTTGGGAACGAGTCCGGCAGGATATGAGAGAGAGGTTTGGGACGAGAACCAGGCAGGACAGGTGAGAGAGGGGCTTGGGACCAGAGTCAGGCAGGACAGGAGAGAGACACTTGTAATTTGAGTCATGCAGGACAGGAGAGAGAGGCTTGGGACGAGAGTCAGGCTCGGCAGGAGAGAGGCTTGGGACATGCGTTAGGCCGGATAAGAGAGAGGGGCTTGTGACGAGAGTCAGGTAGGACAGGAGAAAGATGCTTGCGATGAGAATAATGCAGGGTAGGGTAGAGGGGTTTCGGACGAGTCAGGCAAGACAGGAGTGAGAGTAGTGGGACGAGAGTCAGGCAGGAAAGAAGAGAGAGGCTTCGGATGTGTTTCAGGCAGGACAGAAGAGAGAGGCATGGGACGAGAGTCAGGCAGGACAGGAGAGAGAGTCTTCGGCCGAGAGTCAGGCAGGATAGGAGAGAGAGGCTTAGGACAGTGTCAGGCAGGATTGGAGAGAGAGGCTTTGGGCGAGAGTCAGGCATGACAGGAGAGAGAGGCTAGAGACGAGAGACAAGTAGGACAGGAGAGAGAGGTTTTGGACGAGAGTCAGGAAGGACAGGAGAGAGAGGATTTAATGGACAGTTATGCAGGACAGGAAAGAGAGGCCTGGGACTACAGTCAGGAAGGACAGGAGAGAGAGGCTTGGGACGAGAGTCAGACAGGGGAGAAGAGAGAGGTATTGGACGAGAGTCAGGGAGGACAGGAGAGAGAGGCTTGGGATGAGGGTCAGGCAGGACAGAAGAGGGAGGCATGGGACGAGAGTCAGACAGGACAGGAGAGGGATGTTTGGGACGAGGGTCAGGTAGGACAGGGTAGAGAGGCTTGACGAGAGTGATGCATGACAGTAGATAGAGGCTTAGGACGAAATTCAGATAGGGCAGGAGAGAGAGGCTTAGGACGAAATTCAGGCAGGGCAGGAGAAAGAGGCTAGGGACCGAGTCCGGCAGGATAGGAGAGAGAGGTTTGGGACGAGAACGAGGCAGGACAGGTGAGAAAGGGGCTTGGGACGAGAGTTAGGCAGGACAGGAGAGAGACACTTGTAACGAGAGTCATGCAGGACAGGAGAGAGAGGCCTGGGACGAGAGTCAGGCTCGGCAGGAGAGAGTCTTGGGACGAGCGTTAGGCCGGGTAAGAGAGAGGGGTTTGTGACGAGAGTCAGGCAGGACAGGAGAAAGATGCTTGCGACGAGAATTATGCAGGAGAGGGTAGAGGGGTTTCAGACAAGTCAGGCAAGACAGGAGGGAGAGTAGTGGGACGAGAGTCAGGCAGGAAAGAAGAGAGAGGCTTCGGATGTTTTTCAGGCAGGACAGAAGAGAGAGGCTTAGGACGAAATTCAGGCAGGGTAAGAGAGAGAGTCTTCGGCCGAGAGTCAGGCAGGATAGGAGAGATAGGCTTAGGACAGTGTCAGACAGGATAGGAGAGAGAGGCTTGGGAAGAGAGTCAGGCAGGAGAGGAGAGAGAGGCTTTGGGCGAGAGTCAGGCATGAGAGGAGAGAGAGGCTGGAGACGAGAGACATGTAGGACAGGAGATAGATGTTTTGGACGAGAGTCAGGACTGACAGGAGAGAGAGGATTTAATGGAGATTCATGCAGGACAGGAAAGAGAGGCCTGGGACTACAGTCAGGAAGGAGAGGAGAGAGAGGCTTTGGACGAGAGTCAGGCAATGGAGGAGAGAGAGGCATGGGACGAGAGTCAGAGAGGACAGGAGAGAGAGGCTTGGGATGAGGGTCAGGCAGGACAGAAGAGAAAAGCATGGGACAAGAGTCAGACAGGACAGGAGAGAGATGTTTGGGACGAGGGTCAGGTAGGACAGGGGAGAGAGGCTTAGGACAAGAGTCATGCATGACAGTTGAGAGAGGCTTAGGACGAAGTTCAGGCAGGGCAGGAGAGAGAGGCTTGGGACTAAATTCAGGCAGGGCAGGAGAAAGAGGCTTGTGACCGAGTCCAGCAGGATAGGAGAGAGAGGTTTGGGACGAGAACCAGGCTGGACAGTTGAGAGAGGGGCTTGGGACGAGAGTCAGGCAGGACAGGAGAGATATACTTGTAACGAGAGCCATGCAGGACAGGAGAGAGAGGCTTGGGACGAGAGTCAGGCTCGGCAGGAGAGAGGCTTCGGACGAGCGTTGTGCCGTGTAAGAGAGAGGGGCTTTCGACGAGAGTCAGGCAGGACAGGAGAAAGATGCTTACGACGAGAATCATTCAGGATAGGGTAGAGGGGTTTCGGACAAGTCAGGCAAGACAGGAGGGAGAGTAGTGTGACGAGAGTCAGGCAGGAGAGAAGAGAGAGGCTTCGGATGTGTTTCAGGCAGGACAGAAGAGAGAGGCATGGGACGAGAGTCAGGCAGGACAGGAGAGAGAGTCTTCGGCCCTGAGTCAGGCAGGATAGGAGAGAGAGGCTTAGGACAGTGTCAGGCAGGATAGTAGAGAAAGGCTTCGGAAGAGAGTCAGGCAGGAGAGGAGAGAGAGGCTTTGGGCGATAGTCAGGCATGACAGGAGAGAGAGGCTGGAGACGAGAGACAAGTAGGACAGGAGAGAGAGGTTTTGGACGAGAGTCAGGAAGGACAGGAGAGAGAGGATTTAATGGAGAGTCATGCAGGACAGGAAAGACAGGCCTGGGACTAGAGTCAGGAAGGACAGGAGATAGAGGCTTGCGACGAGAGTCACGTAGAACAGGGGAGAGAGGCATGGGACGAGAGTAAGGGAGGGCATAAGATAGAGGCTTGGGACGAAAGTCAGGGAATACTTGAGAGATAGGCTTGGGACGAAAGTCAGGCAGAGTGGGAGAGAGAGGATTGGGACGAGAGTCAGGCAGGACTGGAGAGAGAGCTTGGGACGAGGTCAGGCTTGGTAGGAGAGAGGGGCTTGGAAAGAGAGTCAGGCAGGGCAAATAGAGAGGCATGGGACGAGAATTCAGGCAAGACAGGACAGAGAGTCTTGGGACGAGATTCAGGCAGGATAGGACAGAGCGGATTGGGACTAGAGTCAAGCGTTGTGGGAAAGAGAGGCTTGGGACGTGAGTTAGGCAGGACTGGACAGAGAGAGCCTTGGACGAGAGTAAGTATTGGTAGGAGAGAGGGGCTTGGGACGAGTGACAGGCAGGGCATGAGAGAGAGGCTTGTGACGGGAGTCAGGCGGGAGAGGACAGAGAGGCTTGAGACGAGAGTCAGGCAGGGCAGGAGAGAGAGTCATGGGACGAGAGTCAGGGAGGAGAGTAGAGAGAGGATTGGGACGAGAGACATACAAGACAGGAGAGAGACGCTTGGGACGAGAGTCAGGCAGATCAGGAGAGAGAGGCTAGGGATGAGAGTCAGGCAGGAGAAAATAGAGAAACATGTGACGAGAGTCAGGCAGTAAAGGATAAAGAGGCTTAGGACGAGATTCAGGTAATACAGGGGAGAGAGGCTTAGGACGAGAGTCAGGCATGACTGGATAGAGAGGCTTGGGACGAGAGTCAAGCAGGACAGGAGAGAGAGGGTTAGGATGAGAGTCGCGCAGAATAGGAAATAGAGGAGTGGGACGAATGTCAGGCAGGACAGGAGAGCAAGGCTTGGGACGAGAGTCAGGGAGGACAGGAGAGAGAGGCTAGGGACGAAAATCAGGCAGGACAGACGAGAGAGGCTTGGAAGGAGAAGAAGGCAGGACCGGAATGAGAGGCGTGGGACTAGATTTAGGCAGGACAGGAGAGAGAGGATTGGGACGAGAGTAAGGCAGGAAAGGAGAGAGAGGTTTGAGACGAGAGTCAGGCAGGATAGGAGAGAAAGGCTTGGGACGACAGTCAGGAAGGACAGGAGAGAGAGTCTTGGGACGAGAGTCATGCTGTACAGGAGAGAGAGGCTTGTGAGGAAAGGCAGGCAGGACCGGATAGAGAGTCTTAGGATGAGAGTCAGGCAGGACAGGAGAGAGAGACTTGTGACGAGAGTCAGGCTCAGCAGGGTAGAAGCTTGGCACGAGAGTCAGGCCGGGTAAGAGAGAGGGGCTTGTGACGAGAGTCAGGAAGGACAAGAGAGAGATGCTTGGGACGAGAATCATGCAGGGTAGGGGAGAGGTGCTTCTTACCAGTCAAGCAAGATAGGAGCAAGAATCTTGGTACGGGATTCAGGCAGGAAAAGAGAGAGAGGCTTCGGATGTGTTTCAGGCTGGGCAGAATGGAGAGGCGTGGTTCGAAAGCCAGGCAGGATAGGAGAGAGAGTCTTCGGTCGAGAGTCAGGCAGGACAGGAGAGAGAGGCTTAGGACAGAGTCAGGCAGGATAGGAGAGAGAGGCTTGGGATGAGAGTCAAGCAGGAGAGTAGAGAGAGGCTTCGGGCGAGAGTCAGGCAGGGCAGGAGAGAAAGGCTGGAGACGAGAGTCAGGCAGTACAGGAGAGAGAGGCTTTGGACTAGAGTCAGGAAGGATTGGAGAGAGAGGATTGGATGGAGAGTCATGCAGGACAGAAAAGAGACGCCTGGGACTAGAGTCAGGCAGGACAGGAGAGAGGCTTTGGACTAGAGTCAGGTAGGACAGGAGAGAGAGTCATGGGACGAGAGTCAGGCAGGACAGGAGAGAGAGGCTTTGGACGAGAGTCAGGGGATACATGAGAGAGAGGCTTGAGACGAGAGTCAGGCAGAGTGGGAGAGAGAGGATTGGGACGAGAGTCAGGCAGGACAGGACAGAGAGTCTTGGGACGAGATTCAGACAGGGCAGGAGAGAGAGGAATGGGACGAGAGTCAGGAAGGACAGTAGAGAGAGGCTTCGGACGAGAGTCAGGCTGGGTAGTAGAGAGGGGCTTGGAAAGAGAGTCAGGCAGGGCAAGAGAGAGAGGCAAGGGGCGAGAGGTCAGGCCAGACAGGACAGAGAGTCTTGGGACGAAAGTCAGGTAGGACAGGACAAAGAGGCTTTGGGCGAGAGTCAAACATTGTGGGAAAGAGAGGCTTGGGACGAGAGTTAGGCTGGACTGGAGAGAGAGCGTGGGACGAGAGTCAGTATTGGTAAGAGAGAGGGGCTTGGGACGAGTGTCAGGCAGGGCATGATAGAGAGGCTTGGGACGAGAGTCAGGAAGGACAGTAGAGAGAGGCTTGGGACGAGAATCAGGCAAGACAGGAGAGATACTCTTGGGACAAGAGTCAGGCAGATCAGGAGAGAGAGGCTTAGGGTGAGAGTCAAGCAGGACAGAAGAGAGAAGCATGGGACGAGAGTCAGGCAGGACAGGATAGAGAGGCCTAGGACGAGAGTCAGGAAAGACAGGGGATAGAGGCTTAGGACGAGAGTCAGGCATGACAGGAGAGGGAGGCTTGGGACGAGAGTCAGGCAGGACAGGAGAGAGAGGCTTGGGACGAGAATCAGGCAAGACAGGAGAGATACTCTTGGGACAAGAGTCAGGCAGATCAGGAGAGAGAGGCTTAGGGTGAGAGTCAAGCAGGACAGAAGAGAGAAGCATGGGACGAGAGTCAGGCAGGACAGGATAGAGAGGCCTAGGACGAGAGTCAGGAAAGACAGGGGATAGAGGCTTAGGACGAGAGTCAGGCATGACAGGAGAGGGAGGCTTGGGACGAGAGTCAGGCAGGACAGGAGAGAGAGGGTTAGGACGAGAGTTGGGGACAATCGGAGATAGAGGCTTGGAACGAGTGTCAGGCAGGACAGGAGAGAGAGGGTTAGGACGAGAGTTGGGGACAATCGGAGATAGAGGCTTGGAACGAGTGTCAGGCAGGACAGGAGAAAGAGTCTTGAGACGAGAGTCATTGAGTACAGAAGGAAGACTCTTAGGACGAGAGTCAGGAAGGACAGGAGAGAGAGTCTTGGGACAAGAGTCAGGCATGACAGGAGAGAGAGGCTTGGGGTGAGAGGCAGGCAGGACCGGAATGAGAGGCATGCAACTAGAGTCAGGCAGGACAGGAGAGAGAGGCTTGGGACGAGAGTCAGGCAAGGTGGGACAGAGAGGATTAGGACGATAGTCAGGCAGAACTGGAGAGAGAGCTTGGTACTAAAGTCAGGCAGGGTAGGAGAGAGAGGCTTGGGGCGAGAGTCCAGGAATGTGGAAAGATAGGGCTTGGACGAGAGTTAGGCAGGACTAGAGAGAGAGTTTGGGACGAGAGTCAAGCTTAGTAGGAGAGAGGAGCTTGGGACGAGAGTCAGGCAGGGCATGAGAGAGAGGCTTGGGACGAGAGTCAGGCAGGACAGGAGTGAGAGGCTTGGGACGAGAGTCAGGCAGGGGAGGAGAGAGAGGCATGGGACGAGAGTCAGGGAGGACAGGAGAGAGAGGCTTGGGATGAGGGTCAAGCAGAACTGAAGAGAGAAGCATGGGACGAGAGTCGGACAGGAGAGGAGAGAGATGTTTGGGGCAAGGGTCAGGTAGGACAGGGGAGAGAGGCTTAGGACCAGAGTCAGGTTGGACAGGAGAGAGAGTCATGGGACGAGAGTCAGGCAGGACAGGAGAGAGAGGCTTAGGACGAAAGTCAGGGAATACATGAGAGAGAGGCTTAGGCGAGAGTCAGGCAGAGTGGGAGAGAGAGGATTGGGACGAGAGTCAGGCATGACAGGACAGAGAGTCTTGGGACGAGAGTCAGACAGGGCAGAAGAGAGATACTTGGAACGAGTCAGGCAGGACAGGAGAGAGAGGCTAGGGACGAGAGTCAGTCTCGGCAGGAGAGAGGCTTGGGATGAGCTTTAGGCTGGGTAAGAGAGAAGGGCTTGTGACGAGAGTCAGGCAGGACAGGAGAGAGATGCTTGGGACGAAAATCATGCAGGGTAGGGTATAGAGGCTTCGGACAATTCAGGCAAGACAGGAGGGAGAGTTTTGGGACGAGAGTCAGGCAGGAAAGGAGAGAGAGGCTTCAGATGTGTTTCATGCAGGCCAGAAGAGAGAGGCATGGGGCGAGAGTCAGGCAGGACAGGAGAGAGAGTCTTCGGCCGAGAGTCAGGGAAGATAGTAGAGAAAGGCTTGTGAAGAGAGTCAGGCAGGAGAGGAGAGAGAGGCTTTGGGCGAGAGTCAGGCATGACAGGAGAGAGAAGCTTTGGGCGAGAGTCAGTCATGACAGGAGAGAAAGGCTGGAGACGACAGGCAGGACAGGAGAGAGAGGCTTTGGACGAGACTCAGGAAGGACTGGAGAGAGAGGATTGGATGGAAAGTCATGCAGGACAGGAAAGAGACGCCTGGGACTAGAGTCAGGCAGGACAGGAGAGAGAGGCTTGGGACGAGAGTCAGGTAGGACAGGAGTGAGAGTCATGGGACGAGAGTCAGTCAGGACAGGAGAGAGAGTCTTGGGACGAAAGTCAGGGAATACATGAGAGAGAGGCTTGGGACGAGAGTCAGACAGAGTGAGAGAGAGACGATTGGGACGAGAGTCAGGCAGAACAGGACAGAGAGTGTTGGGACGAAAGTCAGACAGGGCAGGAGAGAGAGGCATGGGACATGAGTCAGGAAGGACAGTAGAGAGAGGCTTGGGATGATAGTCAGGCTGGGTAGGAGGGAGGAGCGTGGAAAGAGAGTCAAGCAGGGCAAGAGAGAGAGGCAAGGGACGAGAGGTCAGGCCAGAAAGGACAGAGAGTTTTGGGACGAGAGTAAGGCAGGACAGGACAGAGAGGCTTTGGACGAGAGTCAAACATTGTGGGAAAGAGAGGCTTGGGACGAGAGTCAGACAGGGTTGGAGAGAGAGAATTGGGACGAGAGTCAAACAATGTGGGAAAGAGAGGGCTGGGATTAGAGCTAGGCAGGAGTGGAGAGAGAGAGAGTTTGGGACGAGACTCAGGATTGGTAGGAGAGATGGGCTTGGGACGAGAGTCAGGCAGGGCTTGAGAGAGAGGCTTGGGAAGATAGTCAGGCAGGACAGGAGAGGGAGGCTTGGGACGAGAGTCAGGCAGGGCACGATAGAGACGCATGGGACGAGAGACAGGCAGGACAGTAGAGTGAGGCTTCGGACAAGAGCCATTCAGGACAAGAGAGGCTTGGGGGGAGAGTCAGGCATGCCAGGAGAGAGAGGCTTGGGACGAGAATCAGACAACGCAGGAGAAAAAGAGGCTTGGACCGAGTCAGGCAGTATAGGTGAGAGAGGCATGGGACGAGAGAGAGGCAGGACAGGAGAGAGAGTCTTCGGACGAGAGTCAGGCAGGACAGGAGAGAGACACTTGAAACGTGAGTCAGGCAGGACAGGAGAGAGAGACTTGTGACGAGAGTCAGACTCTTCAGGAGAGAGGCTTTGGACGAGATTGAGGCCGGGTGATAGAGGGGCTTGTGACGAGAGTCAGGCAGGACAAGAGAGAGAGTCTTGTGACGAAAATCATGCAGGGTAGCGGAGAGGGGCCTCGGACCAGTCAGGCAAGACAGGAGCAAGAGTCTTATGACGAGAGTCAGGCAGGAAATGAGAGAAAGGCTTCGGATGTGTTTCAGTCAGGACAGAAGAGAGGCATGTGACGAGAGAGAGGCAGGACAGGAGAGAGAGTCTTCGGTCGAGAGTCAGGCACGACAGGAGATAGAGGCTTAGGACAGAGTCAGGCAGGATAGGAGAGAGAGGCTTGGGATGAGAGTCAGGCAGGAGAGTAGAGAGAGGCTTGGGACGTAAGTCAGGAAGGACAGGAGAGGGAGCATTGGATCGAGAGTCATTCAGGACAGGAAAGAGAGGCCTGGGACTAGAGTCAGGCAGGACCGGAGACAGAGATTTGGGACGAGAGTCAGGTAGGACAGAAGAGAGAGTCATGGGACGAGAGTCAGGCAGGACAAGAGAGAGAGGCTGAGGACGAGAGTCAGGCAGGGTGGGAGAGAGAGGATTGGGACGAGAGTCGAGCAATGTGGGAAAGAGAGGGCTTGGGACGAGAGCTAGGCAGGACTGGAGAGAGAGAGTTTGGGATGAGACTCAGGCTTGGTAGGAGAGAGGGGCTTGGGACGAGAGTCAGGCAAGGCTTGAGAGAGAGGCTTGGGACGAGAGTCTGGCAGGACAGGAGAGGGAGGCTTGGGACGAGAGTCAGGCAGGGCAGCATATAGAGGCATGGGACGAGAGTCAGGGAGGACAAGAGAGAGAGGCTTGGGACAATAGTCAGGTAAGACAGAAGAGTGAGGATTGGGACGAGAGTCAGGCCGATCAGGAAAGAGAGGCTTAGGATGAGAGTCAGGAAGGAGAGAAGAGAGCATGAGACGAGAGTCAAGCAGGACAGGAGAGAGAGGCTTGAGACGAGAGTGAGGCAGGAAAGGGGAGAGAGGCTAAGGACGAGAGTCAGGCATGACAGGAGAGATTGGCTTGGGACGAGAGTCAGGCAATATAGGAGAGAGAGCGTTAGGACGAGCAGGCAGAATAGGAGATAGAGGCCTGGAACGAGTGTCAGGCAGGACAGGAGAGCGAGGCTTGGGACGAGAGTCATGGAGGACAGGAGAAAGAGGCTTAGGACGAGAGTTAAGCAGGAGAGGAGAGAGACGCTTGGGACGAGAAACAGGCAGGACAGGAGAGAGAGGCTTAGGACGACAGTCAGGGAGGACAGAAGAGGGAGTCTTGGGACGAGAGTTAGGCAGGACACAAGAGAGAGGCTTGGGAGGAGAGTCCTGCAGGACCGGAGAGAGAGGCATGGGACGAGAGTCAGGCAGGACAGGAAAGAGAGGCTTGGGACGAGAGTCAGGCTCGGTAGGAGAGAGGCTTAGGACGAGAGTCAGGCCTGGTAAGAGAGATGTGCTTGGGGCGAGAGTCAGGCAGGACAGGAGAGAGACACTTGGGACGAGAATCATGTAGAGTAGGAGAAAGGGGCTTCGGACCAGTCAGGCAAGAGAGGAGGGAGAGTCTTGGGACGAGAGTCAGGCAGGAAAGTAGAGAGAGGCTTCGGATGTGTTCTAGGGAGGACAGATGAGAGATGCTTGTTACGAGCGTCAGGCAGGAAGGGAGAGAGAGTCTTTTGACGAGAGTCAGGCAGGACAGGAGAGAGAGGCTTGAGACGAGAGTCAGGCAGGACAAGAGAAAAAAGGCTTGGGGCGAGAGTCAGTCAGGGTAGGAGAGAAGGGCTTGGGACGAGAGTCAGGCAAGTATTAGATAGAAGCTTCTGATGAGAGTCAGGCAGGACATGAGTGAGAAGTTTAGGACGAATTATGGTAGGACAGAAGAGAGAGGCTTGTGCCGAGAGTCTGGCAGGACAGGAGATTGAGGCTTAGTACGAGAGTCATGCAGGACAGGAGAGAGAGGCTTGGGACGAGAATCAGGCATGACAGGAGAGAGAGGCTTGGGGCGAGAGTCAGGCAGGACAGGAGAGAGAGGCTTCGGACGAGAGTCAGGCAATATAGGAGAGAGAGCGTTAGGACGAGCAGGCAGAATAGGAGATAGAGGCCTGGAACGAGTGTCAGGCAGGACAGGAGAGAGACACTTTGGACGAGAATCATGTAGGGTAGGAGAGAGGGGCTTCGGACCAGTCAGGCAAGAGAGGAGGGAGAGTCTTGGGACGAGAGTCAGGCAGGAAAGTAGAGATAGGCTTCGGATGTGTTCCAGGGAGAGCAAATGAGAGATGCTTGGGACGAGAGTCAGGCAGGAAGGGAGAGAGAGTCTTTTGACGAGAGTCAGGCAGGACAGGAGAGAGAGGCTTGAGACGAGAGTCAGGCAGGACAAGAGAAAAAAGGCTTGGGGCGAGAGTCAGTCAGGGTAGGAGAGAAGGGCTTGGGACGAGAGTCAGGCAAGTATTAGATAGAAGCTTCTGATGAGAGTCAGGCAGGACATGAGTGAGAAGTTTGGGACGAATTATGGTAGGACAGAAGAGAGAGGCTTGTGCCGAGAGTCTGGCAGGACAGGGGATTGAGGCTTAGTACGAGAGTCATGCAGGACAGGAGAGAGAGGCTTGGGACGAGAATCAGGCATGACAGGAGAGAGAGGCTTGGGGCGAGAGTCAGGCAGGACAGGAGAGAGAGGCTTCGGACAAGAGTCATTCAGGACAAGAGAGGCTTGGGGGGAGAGTCAGGCTAGTCAGGAGAGAGAGGCTTGGGACGAAAATCAGGCAGCGCAGGAGAGAGAGGCTTGGAACCGAGTCAGGCAGGATAGGTGAGAGAGGCTTGGAACGAGAATCAGGCAGGACAGTTGAGAGAGGGGCTTGGAAAGAGAGTCAGGCAGGATAGGAGAGATACACTTTGAACGCGAGTCAAGAGGACAGGAGAGATACACTTGGAACGTGAGTCAGGCAGGACAGGAGAGAGAGACTTGTGACGAGAATCAGACTCGTCAGAAGAGAGGCTTTGGACGAGAGTGAGGCCGGGTAAGAGAGAGGGGCTTGTGACGAGAGTCAGGCAGGACAAGAGAGAGAGTCTTGTGACGAGAATCATGCAGGGTAGCGGAGAGGGGCCTCGGACCAGTCAGGCAAGACAGGAGCAAGAGTCTTGGGACGAAAGTCAGGCAGGAAATGAGAGAAAGGCTTCGGATGTGTTTCAGGCAGGACAGAAGAGAGAGGCATGGGACGAGAGAGAGGCAGGACAGGAGAGAGAATCTTTGGACGAGAGTCAGGCAGGACAGGAGAGACAGTCTTGGGACAGAGTCAGGCAGGATATGAGAGAGATCCTTGGGATGAGAGTCAGGCAGGAGAGTAGAGATAGGCTTGGGGCGAGTCAGGCAGAACAGGAGAGAAAGGCTGGAGACGAGATTCAGGCAGGACAGGAGAGAGACACTTGAAACGTGAGTCAGGCAGGATAGGAGAGAGAGCCTTGAGATGAGAGTCAGGCAGGAGAGTGGAGATAGGCTTGGGGCGAGTCAGGCAGGACAGGAGAGAAAGGCTGGAGACGAGAATCAGGCAGGAAAGGAGAGAGAGGCTTTAGACGAGAGTCAGTAAGGACAGGAGAGGGAGTATTAAATCGAGAGTCATGCAGGACAGGAAAGAGAGGCCTGGGACTAGAGTCAGGTAGGACCGGAGACAGAGGCTTGGGACTAGAGTCAGGTAGGACAGAAGAGAGAGGCATGGGACGAAAGTCAGGCAGGACAAGGAGATAGAGGCTTGGGACGAGAGTCAGGCAGGGTGGGAGAGAGAGGATTGGGACGAGAGTCAAACAATGTGGGAAAGAGAGGTCTGGGACGAGAGTTAGGCAGGACTGGAGAGAGAGAGTTTGGGACGAGAATCAGGATTGATAGGATAGAGGGGCTTGGGACGAGAGTCAGGCAGGGCTTGAGAGAGAGGCTTGTGAAGATAGTCATGCAGGACAGGAGAGGGAGGCTTGGGACGAGAATCAGGCAGGGCACGATAGAGAGGCATGGGACGAGAGTCAGGCAGGACAGGAGAGTGAGGCTTCGGACAAGAGTCATTCAGGACAAGAGAGGCTTGGGGGGAGAGTCAGGCATGCCAGGAGAGAGAGGCTTGGGACGAGAATCAGTCAACGCAGGAGAGAGAGGCTTGGGACAGTCAGGCAGGATAGGTGAGAGAGGCTTGGGACGAGAATTAGGCAGGACAGGTGAGAGAGGGGCTTGGGACGAGAGTCAGGCAGGACAGGAGAGAGACACTTGAAACGTGAGTCAGGCAGGACAGGAGAGAGAGACTTGTGACGAGAGTCAGACTCTTCAGGAGAGAGGCTTTGGACGAGAGTGAGGCCGGGTAAGAGAGGGGCTTGTGACGAGAGTCAGGCAGGACAAGAGAGAGAGTCTTGTGACGAGAATCATGCAGGGTAGCGGAGAGGGGTATCGGACCAGTAATGCAAGACAGGAGCAATAGTCATGGGACGAGAGTCAGGCAGGAAATGAGAGAAAGGCTTCGGATGTGTTTCAGGCAGGACAGAAGAGAGAGGCATGGAACGAGAGAGAGGCAGGACAGGAGAGAGAGTCTTCGGACGAGAGGCAGGAAGGACAGGAAAGACAGTCTTGGGACAGAGTAAGGCAGGATAGGAGAGAGAGGATTGGGATGAGAGTCAGGCAGGAGAGTAGAGAGAGGCTTGGGACGAGTCAGGCACGACAGGAGAGAAAGGCTGGAGACGAGATTCAGGCAGGAAAGGAGAGAGAGGCTTTAGACGAGAGTCAGGAAGGACAAGAGAGGGAGTATTGGATCGAGAGTCATGCAGGACAGGAAAGAGAGGCCTGGGACTAGAGTCAGGCAGGACAAGGAGAGAGAGGCTTGGGACGAGAGTCAGGTAGGGTGGGAGAGAGAGGATTGGGACGAGAGTCAAACAATGTGGGAAAGAGAGGGCTGGGACGAGAGTTAGGCAGGACTGGAGAGAGAGAGTTCGGGACGAGACTCATTATTGGTAGGAGAGAGGGGCTTGGGACGAGAGTCAGGCAGGACAAGGAGAGAGAGGCTTGGGACGAGAGTCAGGTAGGGTGGGAGAGAGAGGATTGGGACGAGAGTCAAACAATGTGGGAAAGAGAGGGCTGGGACGAGAGTTAGGCAGGAATGGAGAGAGAGAGTTTGGGACGAGACTCATTATTGGTAGGAGAGAGGGGCTTGGGACGAGAGTCAGGCTGGGCTTGAGAGAGAGGCTCGGGAAGATAGTCAGGCAGGACAGGAGAGGGAGGATTGGGACGAGAGTCAGGCAGGGAACGATAGAGAGGCATGGAACGAGAGTCAGTCAGGACAGGAGAGTGAGTCTTCGGACAAGAGTCATTCAGGACAAGTGATGCTTGGGGGGAGAGTCAGGCATGCCAGGAGAGAGAGGCTTGGGACGAGAATCAGGCAACGCAGGAGAGAGAGGCTTGGGACCGAGTCAGGCAGGATAGGTGAGAGAGGCTTGGGACGAGAATCAGGCAGGACAGGTGAGAGAGGGGCTTGGGACGAGAGTCAGGCAGGACAGGAGAGAGACACTTGAAACGTGAGTCATGCAGGACAGGAGAGAGAGTCTTGTGACGAGAGTCAGACTCTTCAGGAGAGAGGCTTTGGACGAGAGTGAGGCCGGGTAAGAGAGGGGCTTGTGACGAGAGTCAGGCAGGACAAGAGAGAGAGTCTTGTGACGAGAATCATGCAGGGTAGCGGAGAGGGGCCTCGGACCAGTCAGGCAAGACAGGAGCAAGAGTCTTGGGACGAGAGTCAGGCAGGAAATGAGAGAAAGGCTTCGGATGTGTTTCAGGCAGGACAGAAGAGAGAGGCATGGGACGAGAGAGAGGCAGGACAGGAGAGAGAATCTTTGGACGAGAGTCAGGCAGGACAGGAGAGACAGTCTTGGGACAGAGTCAGGCAGGATATGAGAGAGATCCTTGGGATGAGAGTCAGGCAGGAGAGTAGAGATAGGCTTGGGGCGAGTCAGGCAGAACAGGAGAGAAAGGCTGGAGACGAGATTCAGGCAGGACAGGAGAGAGAGGCTTTAGACGAGAGTCAGTAAGGACAGGAGAGGGAGTATTGGATCGAGAGTCATACAGGACAGGAAAGAGAGGCCTGGAACTAGAGTCAGGTAGGACCGGAGACAGAGGCTGAGGACGAGAGTCAGGTAGGACAGAAGAGAGTGGCATGGGACGGGAGTCAGGCAGGACAAAGAGAGAGAGGCTTAGGACGAGAGTCAGGCAGGGTGGGAGAGAGGGGATTGGGACGAGAGTCAAACAATGTGGGAAAGAGAGGGCTGGGACGAGAGTTAGGCAGGACTGGAGAGAGAGAGTTTGGGACGAGACTCAGGATTGGTAAGAGAGGGGCTTGGGACGAGAGTCAGGCAGGGCTTGAGAGATAGGCTTGGGAAGATAGTCATGCAGGACAGGAGAGGGAGGCTTGGGACGAGAGTCAGGCAGGGCAGGATAGAGAGGCATGGGACGAGAGTCAGGCAGGACAGGAGAGTGAGGCTTCGGACAAGAGTCATTCAGGACAAGAGAGGCTTGGGGGGAGAGTCAGGCATGCCAGGAGAGAGAGGCTTGGGACGAGAATCAGGGAGGATAGGTGAGAGAGGGGCTTGGGACCGAGTCAGGCAGGATGGGTGAGAGAGGCTTGGGACGAGAATCAGGAAGGATATGTGAGAGAGGGGCTTGGGACGAGAGTCAGGCAGGACAGGAGAGAGACACTTGAAACGTGAGTAAGGACAGGAGAGACTTGTGACAAGAGTTAGACTCTTCAGGATGGAGGCTTTGGACGAGAGTGAGGCCGGGTGAGAGAGGGGCTTGTGACGAGAGTCAGGTAGGACAAGAGAGAGAGTCTTGTGACGAGAATCATGCAGGGTAGCGGAGAGGGGCCTCGGACCAGTCAGGGAAGACAGGAACAAGAGTCTTGGGACGAGAGTAAGGCAGGAAATGAGAGAAAGTCTTCGGATGTGTTTCAGGCAAGACAGAAGAGAGAGGCATGGGACGAGAGAGAGGCAGGACAGGAGAGAGAGTCTTCGGCCGAGAGTCAGGCAGGACAGGAGATAGAGGCTTAGGACAGATTCAGGCAGGATAGGAGAGAGAGGCTTGGGATGAGAGTCAGGCAGAAAAATAGAGAGAGGCTTGGGACGTAAGTCAGGAAGGACAGGAGAGGGAGCATTAGATCGAGAGTCATTCAGGACAGGAAAGAGAGGCCTGGGACTAGAGTCAGGCAGGACCGGAGACAGAGGCTTGGGACGAGAGTCAGGTAGGACAGAAGAGAGAGGCATGGGACGAGAGTCAGGCAGGACAAGAGAGAGAGGCTGAGGACGAGAGTCAGGCAGGGTGGGAGAGAGAGGATTCGGACGAGAGTCGAGCAATATGGGAAAGAGAGGGCTGGGACGAGAGTTAGGCAGGACTGGAGAGAGAGAGTTTTGGACGAGACTTTGGCTTGGTTGGAGAGAGGGGCTTTGTACGAGAGTCAGGCAGGGCTTGAGAGAGAGGCTTGTGACGAGAGTCAGGCAGGACAGGAGAGGGAGGCTTGGGACGAGAGTCAGGCAGGGCAGGATAGAGAGGCATGGAACGAGAGTCAGGGAGGACAAGAGAGAGAGGCTTGGGACGAGAGTCAGGTAAGACAGAAGAGTGAGGATTGGGACGAGAGTCAGGCAGTTCAGGAGAGAGAGGCTTAGGATGAGAGTCAGGAAGGAGAGAAGAGAGCATGAGACGAGAGTCAAGCAGGACAGGAGAGAGAGGCTTGGGACGAGAGTGAAGCAGGAAAGGGGTGAGAGGCTAAGGACTAGAGTCAGGCATGACAGGAGAGAGTGGCTTGGGACGAGAGTCAGGCAACATAGGAGAGAGAGGGTTAGGACGAGAGTCAGGCAGAATAGGAGATAGAGGCTTGGGACGAGTGTCAGGCAGGACAGGAGAGCGAGGCTTGGGACGAGAGTCATGGAGGACAGGAGAAAGAGGCTTAGGACGAGAGTTAAGCAGGAGAGGAGAGAGACGCTTGGGAAGAGAAACAGGCAGGACAGGAGAAAGAGGCTTAGGACGACAGTCAGGGAGGACAGAAGAGGGAGTCTTGGGACGAGAGTTAGGCAGGACACGAGAGAGAGGCTTGGGAGGAGAGTCCTGCAGTACCGGAGAGAGAGGCATGGGACGAGAGTAGGCAGGACAGGAAAGAGAGGCTTGTGACGAGAGTCAGGCTCGGTAGGAGAGAGGCTTAGGACGAGAGTCAGGCCTGGTAAGAGAGATGTGCTTGGGGCGAGAGTCAGGCAGGACAGGAGAGAGACACTTGGGACGAGAATCATGTAGAGTAGGAGAAAGGGGCTTCGGACCAGTCAGGCAAGAGAGGAGGGAGAGTCTTGGGACGAGAGTCAGGCAGGAAAGTAGAGAGAGGCTTCGGATGTGTTCTAGGGAGGACAGATGAGAGATGCTTGGGACGAGCGTCAGGCAGGAAGGGAGAGAGAGTCTTTTGACGAGAGTCAGGCAGGACAGGAGAGAGAGGCTTGGGACGAGAGTCAGGCAGGACAAGAGAAAAAAGGCTTGGGGCGAGAGTCAGTCAGGGTAGGAGAGAAGGGCTTAGGACGAGAGTCGGGCAAGTAGGAGAAAGAGGCTTCTGATGAGAGTCAGGCAGGACATGAGTGAGATGTTTGGGACGAATTAAGGTAGGACAGAAGAGAGAGGCTTGTGACGAGAGTCTGGCAGGATAGGAAATTAAAGCTTAGTACGAGAGTCATGCAGGACAGGAGAGAGAGGCTTGGGACGAGAATCAGGCATGACAGGAGAGAGAGGCTTGGGGCGAGAGTCAGGCAGGACAGGAGAGAGAGGCTTCGGACAAGAGTCATTCAGGACAAGAGAGGCTTGGGGGAGAGTCAGGCTGGTCAGGAGAGAGAGGCTTGGGACGAAAATCAGGCAGCGCAGGAGAGAGAGGCTTGGGACCGAGTCAGGTAGGACAGGTGAGAGAGGCTTGGAACGAGATTCAGGCAGGACAGGTGAGAGAGGGGCATGGAACGAGAGTCAGGCAGGACATAAGAGATACACTTGGAACGTGAGTCAACAGGACAGGAGAGATACACTTGGAACGTGAGTCAAGCAGGACAGGAGAGAGAGACTTGTAACGAGAATCAGACTCGTCAGGAGAGAGGCTTTGGACGAGAGTGAGGCCGGGTAAGAGAGAGGGGCTTGTGACGAGAGTCAGGCAGGTCAAGAGAGAGAATCTTGGGACGAGAATCATGCATGGTACCTGAGAGGGGCCTCGGACCAGTCAGGCAAGACAGGAGCAAGAGTCTTGGGACGAAAGTCAGGCAGGAAATGAGAGAAAGGCTTCGGATGTGTTTCATGCAAGACAGAAGAGAGAGGCATGGGACGAGAGAGAGGCAGGACAGGAGAGAGAGTCTTCGGACGAGAGTTAGGCAGGACAGGAGAGAGACACTTGAAACGTGAGTCAGGCAGGATAGGAGAGAGAGCCTTGGGATGAGAGTCAGGCAGGAGAGTAGAGACAGGCTTGGGGCGAGTCAGGCAGGACAGGAGAGAAAGGCTGGAGACGAGATTCAGGCAGGAAAGGAGAGAGAGGCTTTAGACGAGAGTCAGGAAGGACAGGAGAGGGAGTATTGGATCGAGAGTCATGCAGGACAGGAAAGAGAGGCCTGGGACTAGAGTCAGGCAGGACCGGAGACAGAGGCTTGGGACGAGAGTCAGGTAGGACAGAAGAGAGAGGCATTGGACGAGAGTCAGGCAGGACAAGGAGAGAGAGGCTTGGGACGAGAGTCAGGCAAGGTGCGAGAGAGAGGATTGGGACGAGAGTCAAACAATGTGGGAAAGAGAGTGCTCAGACGAGAGTTAGGCAGGACTGGAGAGAGAGAGTTTGGGACGAGACTCAGGATTGGTAGGAGAGAGGGGCTTTGGACGAGAGTCAGGCAGGGCTTGAGAGAGAGGCTCGGGAAGATAGTCAGGCAGGACAGGAGAGGGAGGCTTGGGACGAGAGTCAGGCAGGCACGATAGAGAGGCATGGGACGAGAGTCAGGCAGGAAAGGAGAGTGAGGCTTCGGACAAGAGTCATTTAGGACAAGAGAGGCTTGGGGGGAGAGTCAGGCATGCCAGGAGAGAGAGGCTTGGGACGAGAATCAGGCAACGCAGGAGAGAGAGGCTTGGGAACGAGTAAGGCAGGATAGGTGAGAAAGGCTTGGGACGAGAATCAGGCAGGACAGGTGAGAGAGGGGCTTGGGACGAGAGTGAGGCAGGACAGGAGAGAGACACTTGAAACGTGAGTCATGCAGGACAGGAGAGAGAGACTTGTGACGAGAGTCAGACTCTTCAGGAGAGAGGCTTTGGACGAAAGTGAGGCCGGGTGAGAGAGAGGCTTGTGACGAGAGTCAGGCAGGACAAGAGAGTCTTGTGACGAGAATCATGCAGGGTAGCGGAGAGGGGCCTCGGACCAGTCAGGCAAGACAGGAGCAAGAGTCTTGGGACGAGAGTCAGGCAGGAAATGAGAGAAAGGCTTCGGATGTGTCTCAGGCAGGACAGAAAAGAGAGGCATGGGACGAGAGAGAGGCAGGACAGGAGAGAGAGTCTTCGGCCGAGAGTCAGGCAGGACAGGACAGAGAGGTTGGGGACAGAGTCAGGCAGGAGAGTAGAGAGAGGCTTGGCGCGTAAGTCAGGAAGGACAGGAGAAGGAGCATTGGATCGAGAGTCATTCAGGACAGGAAAGAGAGGCCTGTGACTAGAGTTAGGCAGGACCGGAGACAGAGGCTTGTGACGAGAGTCCCGTAGATCAGAAGAGAGAGGCATGGGACCCAGAGTCAGGCAGGACTGGAGAGAGAGGCTGAGGACGAGAGTCAGGCAGGGTGGGAGAGAGAGAAATTGGGACGAGAGTCAAGCAATGTGGGAAAGAGAGGGCTGGGGCGAGAGTTAGGCAGGAGTGGAGAGAGAGAGTTTGGGATGAGACTCAGGCTTGGTAGGAGAGAGGGGCTTGTTACGAGAGTAAGGGAAGGCTTGAGAGAGAGGCTTGGGACGAGAGTAAGGGAGGGCTTGAGAGAGAGGCTTGGGACGAGAGTAAGGGAGGGCTTGAGAGAGAGGCTTGGGACGAGAGTCAGACAGGACAAGAGAGGGAGGCTTGGAACGAGAGTCAGGCAGGGCAGGATAGAGAGGCATGGGACGAGAGTCATCCAGGACAAGAGAGAGATTCTTGTGACGAGAATCATGCAGGGTAGCGGAGAGGGGCCTCGGACCAGTCAGGCAAGACAGGAGCAAGAGTCTTGGGACGAGAGTCAGGCATGAAATGAGAGAAAGGCTTCAGATGTGTTTCAGGCAGGACAGAAGAGAGAGGCATGGGACGAGAGAGAGGCAGGACAGGAGAGAGAGTCTTCGGCCGAGAGTCAGGCAGGACTGGAGAGAGAGGTTTGGGACAGAGTCAGGCAGGAGAGTAGAGAGAGGCTTGGCACGTAAGTCAGGAAGGACAGGAGAAGGAGCATTGGATCGAGAGTTAGGCAGGACAAGAGAGAGAGTTTGGGACGAGAGTCAGGCAGGGCATGAGGGAGAGGCTTGGGACGAGAGTCAGGCAGGACAGGAGAGGGAGGCTTGGCACGAGAGTCAGGCAGGGCAGGATAGAGAAGCATGGGACGAGAGTCAGGGAAGACAGGAGAGAGAGGCTTGGGACGAGAGTCAGGTAAGACAGAAGAGAGAGGCTTGGTACGAGAGTCAGGCATATCAGGAGAGAGTGGCATAGGATGAGAGTCAGGAAGGAGAGAAGAGAGAAGCATGGGACGAGAGTCAGGTAGGACAGGAGAGAGAGGCTTGAGACGACAGTGAGGCAGGAAAGGGGAGAGAGGCGTAGGACGAGAGTCAGGCATGACAGGAGAGAGAGGCTTGGGAAGAGAGTGAGGCAATTCAGGAGAGAGAGGGTTAGGATGAGAGTCAGGCAGAATAGGAGATAGAGGGCTCTGAAGAGTGGCAGGCAGGACAGGAGAGCGAGGCTTGGGACGAGAATGCTACAGGCTAGGAGAGAGGGGCTTCGGACGAGAGGCAGGCAAGAAAGAAGGGAGATTCTTGGGACAAGAGTCAGGCAGGACACGAGAGTGATACTTCGGATGAGAGTCAGGCAGGAGAAAAGAGAGAGGCATGGGAAGAGAGTCAGGCAGAACAGGAGAGAGAGTCTTCGGACGAGAGTTAGGCAGGACTGGAGAGAGAGAGGCTTGAGACTAGAGTCAGGCAATGTGGGAAAGAGAGTGCTGGGACGAGAGTTAGGCAGGACAAGAGAGAGAGTTTGTGACGAGAGTCAGGCAGGGCATTAGGGAGAGGCTTGGGACGAGAATCCTGCAGGCTAGGAGAGAGGGGCTTCGGACGAGAGGCAGGCAAGAAAGAAGGGAAAGTCTTGGGACGAGAGTCAGGCAGGACACGAGAGTGATGCTTCGGATGAGAGTCAGGCAGGAGAAAAGAGAGAGGCATGGGACGAGAGTCAGGCAGAACAGGAGAGAGAGTCTTCTGACGAGAGTCAGGCAGGACTGGAGAGAGAGAGGCTTGAGACGAGAATCAGGCAAGAAAGGAGAGAGAGGCTTGCGACGAGATTCATTCAGGATATGAGAGAGAGGATTGGGACCAGAGTCATGCAGGACAGGAGATAGAGCTTGGGACAGGAGTCAGGCTGGGTAGGAGAGAGGAGCTCGGGAAGAGAGTCAAGCAGGGCAGGAGAGAGATGCTTGGGGCGAGAGTTCAGGCAGTACAGGAGAGGGAGTCTTGGAACGAGATTCAGGCAGGACAGGACAGAGAGGCTTGGGACGAGAGTCAAGCATTGTGGGAAAGAGAAGGTTGGAACGAAAGTTAGGCAAACTGGAGGGAGAGCTTGGGACGAGAGTCCGTCTTGGTAGGAGACAAGGGCTTGGGACGAGTGTCAGTCAGGGCATGGGACAGAGGCCTGGGACAAGAGTCAGGCGGGACAGGACAGAGGGGCTTGGGACGAGAGTCAGGCAGGGTAGGAGAAAGAGGCATGGGACGAGAGTCAGGGAGGACAGGAGAGAGAGGCTTGGGACGAGAGTCAGGCAAGACAGGAGAGACAGGCTTGGGACGAGAGTAAGGCAGATCAGGAGAGAGAGGCTTAGGATGAGAGTCAGGCAGGACAGAAGAGAGGAGCATGGGACGAGAGTCAGGCAGGACAGGAGAGAGAGGCTAGGGACGAGAGTCAAATAGGACAGGGGAGAGAGGCTTAGGACGAGAGTCAGGCATGACAGGAGAGAGAACCTTGGGACGAGAGTCAGGCAGGACAGGAGAGAGAGTGTTAGGACGAGAATCAGGCAGAATAGGAGATAGAGGCCTGGGACGAGTGTCAGGCAGGACAGGAGAGCGAGGCTTGGGACGAGAGTTAGGGAGAACAGGAGAAAGAGGTTTAGGACGAAAGTCAGTAAGGACAGGAGAGAGAGACTTGGGACGAGAAGCAGGCAGGACCGAAGAGAAAGGCTTAGGACGAGAGTCAGGCAGGACAGGAGAGAGAGGCTTTGGACGAGAGTCAGGCAGGAAACGAGAGAGAGGTTTGGGACGAGAGTCAGGCAGGACATGAGAGAGAGGCTTCGGACGACAGTCAGGAAGGAAAGGAGAGAGAGTCTTGGGACGAGAGTCAGGCAGGAAAGGAGAGAGAGGCTTGTGACAAGAGTCAGGCAGAACAGGAGAGAGAGCCTTGGGACGAGAATCAGGCTCGGCAGGAGAGAGGCTTGGGACGAGAGTCAGGCCGGGTAAGAGAGAGGGGCTTGTGACGAGAGTCAGGCAGGACAAGAGAGAGAGGTTGGGACGAGAATCAGGCAGGGAAGTAGACGGAGCTTGGGACCGAGTCAGGCAGGATAGGAAAGAGAGGTTTGGGACGAGAATCAGAGAGTACAGGTGAGAGAGGGCATGGGAGGAGAGTCAGGCAGTACATGAGAGAGACACTTGGAAAGTGAGTCAGGCAGGACAGGAGAGAGAGGCTTGTGACGAGAGTCAGTCTCGGTGGGAGAAAGGCTTGGGACGAGAGTCAGGCCGGGTAGGAGAGAGGGGCTTGTGACGAGTCAGGAAGGACAAGAGAGAGAGGCTTGGGGCGAGAATCATGCAGGGTAGGGGAGAGGGTCTTCGGACCAGTCAGGCAAGAAAGGAGCAAGAGTCTTGGGACGAGGGTCAGGCAGGAAAGCAGAGAGAGGCTTCGGACGAGAGTCAGGCAGGACAGGAGAGAGAGGCTTAGGACAGAGTCAGGCAGGATAGGCGAGAGAGGCTTGGGATGAGAGTCAGGCAGGAGAGTAGAGAGAGGCTTGGGGCAAGAGTCAGGCAGGGCAGGAGATAGAGGCATGGAACGAGAGTCAAGGAGGACAGGAGAGAGAGGCTTGGGACGAGAGTCATGCAAAACAGGAGAGAGAGGCTTAGGACGATAGTCAGGCAGATTAGGAGAGAGATGTTTGGGACGAGAGTGAGGTAGGAGAGGGGAGAAAGGCTTAAAACGAGAGTCAAGCATGACACGAGAGAGAGGCTTGGGACGAGAGTCAGGCAGGACATGGGAGAAAGGCTTTGGACGAGATTCAGGAAGGACAGGAGAGGAAGAATTGGATCGAGAGTCATGCTGGACAGGAAAGAGATTTCTGGGACTAGAGTTAGGCAGGGCAGGAGACAGAGGCTTGGGACGAGAGTCAGGTAGGACAGGAGAGAGAGGCATGGGACGAGAGTCAGTCAGGACAGGAGAGAGAGGCTTGGGACGAGAGTCAGGCAAGACAGCAGAGAGAGGCTTGGGACGAGAATCAAGCATGGTGGGAGAGAGAGGATTGGGACGAGAGTCAGGCAGGACTGGAGAGAGAGCTTGGGAGGAGAGTCAGTCTGGGTAGGAGAGAGAGGCTTGGGAAGAGAGTCAAGCAATGTGGGAAAAAGAGGGCTGGAACGAGAGTTAGGCAGGACTGGAGAGAGTGTTTGGGACGAGAGTCAGGCTTGGTAGGAGAGAGGGGCTTTGGATGAGAGTCAGGCAGGGCATGAGAGAGAGGCGTGGGGCGTGAGTCAGGCAGGACAGGATAGAGAGTCTTTGGACGAGAGTTATGCAAGACAGGAGAGAGAGGCTTAGGACCAGAGTCAGGCAGATAAGGTGAGAGAAGCTTGTGATGAGAGTCAGGCAGGACAGAAGATAGACGTATGGGACGAGAGACAGGCAAGACAGGAGAGAGAGGTTTGGGACGATAGTCAGGTAGGAGAGGGGAGAGAGGCTTAGGACGAGAGTAAGGCATGACAGTAGAGAGAGGCTTGGGACGAGAGTCATGCAGGACAGGAGAGAGAGGGTTCGGACGAGAGTCAAGCAGAATAGGAGATAGAGGTCTTGGACGAGTGTCAGGCATGACAGGAGAGCGATGCTTGGGACGAGAGTTAGGGAGTAGAGGAGAAAGAGTCTTAAGACGAGAGTCAGGCAGGACAGGAGAGAGAGGTTCGGGATGAGGGTCAGGCAGGACAGAAGAGAGAGGCTTGGGACGAGAGTCAGGCAGGACAAGAGAGAGAGGCTTGGGACGAGAGTCAGGCAGGAGAGGAGAAAGAGGCTTACGACGAGAGTAAGGCAGGGCAAGAGAGAGAGGCTTGGGAGGAGAGTCAGGCAGGACAGGAGAGAGAGGCTTGAGACGAGAATCAGGCAGGACAGAAGAGAGAGGCTTGAGGCCGAGTCAGGCAGGATAGGACAGATAGGTTTGGGACGAGAATCAGGCAGGACAGGTGAGAGAGAGACTTGAGACGAGAGTCAGGCAGGACAGTAGAGAGACGCTGGGGACGATAGTCAGGCAGGAAAGGAGAGAGAGTCTTTGGACGATAGTCAGTCATTACAGGAGAGAGACACTTGGAAGGAGGGTCTTGCAGGACAGAAGAGATAGGCCTGGTACTAGAGTCAGGCAGAGGGAGGAGAAAGACGCTTGGGACGAGAGTGAGGCTCGGCAGGAGAGAGGCTTGGGAGGAGAGTCAGGCCGGTTAAGAGAGAGAGGCTTGGTAGGAGAGTCAGGCAGGACAGGAGAGACAGGCTTGGGACGACAGGCAGGCAGGAAAGGAGAGAGAGTCTTCGGACGAGAGTGAAGCAGAACATGAAAGACAGTCTTGGGACCGAGTCAAGCAGTATAGGAGAGAGAGGCTTGCGACGAGAGTCAGGCAGGAGAGGAGAGACAGGCTTGGGGCGAGAGTCAGGCAGGACAGGAGAGAGAGGCTGGAGACGAGAGACAGGGAGGACAGGAGAGAGAGGCTTGGGACGAGAGTCAGGCAAGGCAGGAGAGACAGTCTTGGGACGAGAGTTAGGCAGATCGGGAGAGAGAGGCTTAGGATGAGAGTCAAGCAGGACAGAAGAGAGAAGAATGGGACGAGAGTCAGGCATGACAGGAGAGAGAGGCTTGGGACGAGAGTCAATAGGACAGGGGAGAGAGGCTTAGGAAGAGAGTCAGGCATGACAGGAGAGAGAGGCTTAGGACGAGAGTCAGGCAGGACAGGAGAGACAGGGTTAGGACGAGAATCAGGCAGAATAGGAGATAGAGGCCTGGGACGAGTGTCAGGCAGGACAGGAGAGCGAAGCTTGGGAGGAGAGTTAGGGAGAACAGGAGAAAGAGGCTTAGGACGACAGTCAGTAAGGACAGGAGAGAGATGCTTGTGACGAAAGGGAGGCAGGACAGGAGAGAGAGGCATGAGACGACAGTCAGGCAGGACAGGAGAGAGAGGCTTTGGACGAGAGTCAGGTAGGAAACGAGAGAGAGGTTTGGGACGAGAGTCAGGCAGGACATGAGAAAGAGGCTTCCGACGACAGTCAGGAAGGACAGGAGAGAGAGTCTTCTGACGAGAGTCAGGCAGGACAGGAGAGAGAGGCTTGGGACGAGAGTCAGGCAGGACAGGAGAGAGAGGCTTGGGACGAGAATCAGGCTCGGCAGGAGAGAGGCTTGGGACGAGAGTCAGCAGGGTAAGAGAGAGGGGCTTGTGACGAGAGTCAGGCAGGACAAAAGATAGAGGTTGGGACGAGAATCAGGCAGGGAAGGAGACAGAGGCTTAGGAACGAGTCAGGCAGGATAGGAGAGAGAGGCTTGGGACAAGAATCAGAGAGGACAGGTGAGAGAGGGCTTGGGACGAGAGTCAGGCATGACAGGAGAGAGAGGCTTGGGACGAGAGTCGGGCAGGACAGGAGAGAGAGGGTTAGGACGGGAATCAGGCAGAATAGGAGATAGAGGCCTGAGACGAGTGTCAGGCAGGACAGGAGAGCGAAGCTTGGGAGGAGAGTTAGGGAGAGCAGGAGAAAGAGGCTTAGGACGACAGTCAATAAGGACAGGAGAGAGAGGCTTTTGACGAGAGGCAGGCAGGACAGGAGAGAGAGGTTTGGGACGAGAGTCAGGCAGGACAGGAGAGAGAGGCTTTGGACGAGAGTCAGGCAGGAAACGAGAGAGAGGTTTGGGACGAGAGTCAGGCAGGACATGAGAGAGAGGCTTCGGACGACAGTCAGGAAGGATAGGAGAGAGAGTTTTAGGACGAGAGTCAGGCAGGACAGGGGAGAGAAGCTTGTGACGAGAATCAGTCTCGGCAGGAGAGAGGCTTGGGACGAGAGTCAGGCAGGGTAAGAGAGAGGGGCTTTTGACGAGAGTCAGGCAGGACAAGAGACGAGAATCAGTCAGGGAAGGAGACAGAGGCTTGGGACCGAGTCAGGCAGGATAGGAGAGAGAGGCTTGGGACGAGAATCAGAGAGGACAGGTGAGAGAGGGAGGAGAGTCAGGCAGTACAGGAGAGAGACACTTGGAACGCGAGTCAGGCGGGACAAGAGAGAGAGGCTTGTGACGAGAGTCAGTCTCGGTGGGAGAGAGGCTTGGGACGAGAGTCAGGCCGGGTAGGAGAGAGGGGCTTGTGACGAGTCAGGAAGGACAAGAGAGAGAGGCTTCGGACGAGAATCATGCAGGGTAGGGGAGAGTGTCTTCGGACCAGTCAGGCAAGACAGGAGCAAGAATCTTGGGACGAGGGTCAGGCAGGAAAGGGGAGAGAGGCTTCGGACGAGAGTCAGGCAGGACAGGAGAGAGAGGCTTGGGACAGAGTCAGGCAGGATAGGCGAGAAAGGCTTGGGATGAGAGTCAGGTAAGAGAGTAGGGAGAGGCTTGGGACAAGAGTCAGTCAGGGAAGGAGATAGAGGCATGGGACGAGAGTCAAGGAGGACAGGAGAGAGAGGCTTGGGACGAGAGTCATGCAAAACAGGAGAGAGAGGCTTAGGACGATAGTCAGGCAGATCAGGAGAGAGAGGTTTGGGACGAGAGTGAGGTAGGAGAGGGGAGAGAGGCTTAAAACGAGAGTTAAGCATGACAGGAGAGAGATGCTTGGGACGAGAGTCAGGCAGGACATGAGAGAAAGGTTTTGGACGAGATTCAGGAAGGACAGGAGAGGAGGGATTGGATCGAGAATCATTAGGACAGGAAAGAGATGTCTGGGACTAGAGTTAGGCAGGACAGGAGAGAGAGAGGCTTGGGACGAGAGTCAGGTAGGACAGGAGAGAGAGGCGTGGGACGAGAGTCAGGCAGGACAGGAGAGAGAGGCTTGGGACGAGAGTCAGGCAAGACAGCAGAGAGAGGCTTGGGACGAGAGTCAAGCATGGTGGGAGAGAGAGGATTGGGACGAGAGTCAGGCAGGACTGGAGAGAAAGCTTGGGAGGAGAGTCAGTTTGGGTAGGAGAGAGAGGCTTAGGAAGAGAGTCAAGCAATGTGGAAAAAGAGGGCTGGAAGGAAAGTTAGGCAGGACTGGAGAGAGAGTTTGGGACGAGAGTCAGGCTTGGTAGGAGAGAGGGGCTTTGGATGGGAGTCATGCAGTGCATGAGAGAGAGGCTTGGTACGCGAGACAGGCAGGACAGGAGAGAGAGTCTTGG
The DNA here is from genome assembly GCF_036320965.1 of Panulirus ornatus. Taxonomy (NCBI): domain Eukaryota; kingdom Metazoa; phylum Arthropoda; class Malacostraca; order Decapoda; family Palinuridae; genus Panulirus; species Panulirus ornatus. The sequence goes on from NC_092225.1 coordinate 34,622,283, forward strand.
GACGAGAGTTATGCAAAACAGGAGAGAGAGCCTTGGGACGAGAGTCAGGCAGATCAGTAGAGAGAAGCTTGGGATGAGAGTCAGGCAGGACAGAAAAGAGAAGCATGGGACGGGAGACAGGCAGGACAGGAGAGAGAGGTTTGGGACGAGAGTCAGGTAGGAGAGGGGAGAGAGGCTTAGGACGAGAGTCAGGCTTGACAGGAGAGAGAGGCTTGGGACGAGAGTCAGGCAGGACAGGAGAGAGAGGGGTCGGACGAGAGTCAAGCAGAGTAGGAGATAGAGGCCTTGGACGAGTGTCAGGCATGACAGGAGAGCGATGCTTGGGACGAGAGTTAGGGAGTACAGGAGAAAGAGTCTTACGACGAGAGTCAGGCAGGACAGGAGAGAGAAGTTCGGGATGAGAGTCAGGCAGGACAGGAGAGAGAAGTTCGTGATGAGAGTCAGGCAGGACAGGAGAGAGAATTTCGGGATGAGAGTCAGGCAGGACAGGAGAGAGAGGCTTGGGCCGAGAGTCAGGCAGGACAGGAGAGAAGAGGCTTGGGACGAGAGTCAGGCATTAGAGGAGAAAGAGGCTTAGGACGAGAGTAAGGCAAGGCAAGAGAGAGAAGCTTGGGAGGAGAGTGAGGCAGGACAGGAGAGAGAGGCTTGAGACGAGAATCAGGCAGGACAGAAGAGAGAGGCTTGAGGCCGTGTCAGGCAGGATATGATAGATAGGTTTGGGACGAGAATCAGGCAGGACAGGTGAGAGAGAGACTTGAGACGAGAGTCAGGCAGGACAGGAGGGAGACGCTGGGGACGATAGTCAGGCAGGACAGGAGAGAGAGGCTTTGGACGATAGTCAGGCAGGACAGGAGAGAGACACTTGGAACGTGGGTCCTGCAGGACAGGTGAGATAGGCCTAGTACTAGAGTCAGGCAGGAGAGGAGAGAGAGGCTTCGGCCGAGAGTCAGGCTCGGCAGGAGAGACAGGGTTGGGACGACAGGCAGGCAGGTAAGGAGAGAGAGTCTTCGGACGAGAGTCAAGCAGGACATAAAAGACAGTCTTCGGAGAGAGTCAGGCAGTATAGGAGAGAGAGTCTTGCGACGAGAGTCAGGCAGGAGAGGAGAGACAGGATTGGGGCGAGAGTCAGGCAGGACAGGAGAGGCTGGAGACGAGAGACAGGCAGGACAAGAGAGGGAGGCTTTGGGCGAGAGTCAGGAAAGACAAGAGAGGGAGGATTGGATTGAGAGTCATGCAGGACAGAAAAGAGAGGCCTGGGACTAGAGTCAGGCAGGAAAGGAGAGAGATGCTTGGGACGAGAGTCAGGTAGGACAGGAGAGAGAAGGATGGGACGAAAGTCAGGCAGGACAGGAGAGAGAGGCTTGGGACGAGAGTCAGGCAAGTCATGAGAGAGAGGCTTGGGACAAGAGTCAGGCTGGGTGGGAGAGAGAGTATTGAGACGAGAGTCAGGCTGGGTGGGAGAGAGAGTATTGTGACGGGAGTCAGGCAGGACTGGAGAGAGAGCTTAGGACAAGAGTCAGGCTGGGTAGGAGAGAAGAGCTCGGGAAGAGAGTCAGGCAGGGCAGGAGAGAGAGGCTTGGGACGAAAGTTCAGGCAGGACAGGACAGCGAGTCTTGGGACGAGAGTCAAGCAGGACAGAACATAGAGGCTTGCGACGAGAGTCAAGCATTGTGGGAAACAGAAGGTTGGGACGAGAGTTAGGCAGGACTGGAGAGAGAGCTTGGGGCGAAAGTCATTCTTGGTAGGAGAGAGGGGCTCTGGACGAGTGTCAGGCAGGGCATGAGAGAGAGGCTTGGGACGAGAGTCAGATGGGACAGGACAGAGAGTCTTCGGACGAGAGCCAAGCAGGGTAGGAGAGAGACTCATGGGACGAGAGTCAGGGAGAACAGGAGAGTGAGGCTTGGGACCAGAGTCAGGCAAGACAGGAGAGAGAGGCTTGGGACGAGAGTCAGGCACATCAGGAGAGAGAGGCTTAGGATGAGAGTCAGGCAGGACAGAAGAGAGAAGCATGCGACGAGCGTCAGGCAGGACAGGAGAGAGAGGCTTGGAACGAGAGTCAGGTAAGACAGGGGAGAGAGGCTTAGGACGAGAGTCAGGGAAGACAGGAGCAAGAGTCTTGGGACGAGAGTCAGGCAGGACAGGAGAGAGGGTTAGGACGAGAGTCAGGCAGAGAAGGAGATAGAGGCCTTTGACGAGTGTCAGGCAGGACAGGAGAGCGAGGCTTGGGACGAGAGTCAGGGAGGACATAAGAAAGAGGCTTAGGACGACAGTCAGTAAGGACAGGAGAATGAGGCTTGGGGCGAAAGGCAGGCAGGACAGGAGAGAGAGGCTTTGAACGAGAGTCAGGCAGGAAATGATAGAGAGGTTTGGGACGAGAGTCAGGCAGGACATGAGAGAGAGGCTTCGTAAGACAGTCAGTAAGGACAGGAGAGAGAGTCTTTGGACGAGGGTCAGGCAGGACAGGAGAGAAAGGCCTGGGACGAGAGTCAGGCAGGACAGGAGAGAGAGGCTTGGGACGAGATTTAGGCTCGGCAGGAGAGAGGCTTGGGACGAGAGTCAGGCCGGGTAAGAGAGAGGGGCTTGTGACTAGAGTCAGGCAGGACAAGAGAGAGAGGCTTGGGACGAGAATCAGGCAGGGCAGGAGAGAGAGGCTTGGGACCGAGTCAGGCAGAATAGGAGAGAGAAGCTTGGGACGAGAATCAGGGAGGACAGGTTAGAGATGGCTTGGGACGAGAGTCAGGCAGTACAGGAGAGAGGCACTTGGAACGTGAGTCAGGCAGCACAGGAGAGAATGGCTTTTGATGAGAGTCAGTCTCGGCAGGAGAGAGGCTTGGGACGAGAGTCAGGCAGGACAGGAGAGAGAGGCTGGAGACGAGAGTCAGGCAGGACAGGGGAGAGAGGCTTGGGAAGAGAGGCAGGGAAGACAGAAGAGAGAAGCATGGGACGAGAATCAGGCAGGACAGGAGAGAGAGGTTTGGGACGAGAGTCAGGTAGGAGAGGGGAAAGAGGCTTAGGACGAGAGTAAGGAAGGACAGGAGAGGAAGGATTGGATTAAGAATCATACAGGATAGGAAAGAGAGGTCTGGGACTAGAGTCAGGCAGGTCAGGAGAGAGAGGCTTGGGACGAGAGTCAGGTAGGACAGGAGAGAGAGAGGCATTGGACGAGAGCCAGGCAAGACAGTAGAGAGAGGCTTGGGACGGGAGTCAGGCAAGACAGTAGAGAGATGCTTGGGACGAGAGTCAGGTAGGGTGCAAAGGGAGGTCTGCGACGAGAGTTAGGCAGGACTTGAGAGAGAGTTTGGGACGAGAGTCAGGCTTGGTAGGAGAGAGGGGCTTGGGACGAGAGTCAGGCAGGGCATGAGAGAGAGGCTTGGGACGAGAGTCAGGCAGGACAGGAGAGAAACCCATGGGACGAGAGTCAGGGAGGACAGGAGAGAGAGGCTTGGGACGAGAGTCATGCAAGACAGGAGAGAGAGGCCTGGGACGAGAGTCAGGCAGATGAGGAGAGAGAGGTTTAGAACGAGAGTCAGGCAGGACAGAAGAGAGAAGAATAGGACGAGAGTCAGGCAGGACAGGAGAGAGAGGTTTGTGACGAAAGTCAGGTAGGAGAGGGGAGAGAGGATTAAGACGAGAGTCAGGTATGACAAGAGAGAGAGGCTTGGGAAGAGACTCAGGCAAGACAGGAGAGAGAGGGTTCAGACGAGAGTCAGGAAGAATAGGAGATAGAGGCTTGGGACGAGGGTCAGGCAGGGCAGAAGAGCGATGCTTGGGACGAGAGTCAGGGAGGACAGGAGAAAGGGTCTTAGGACGAGAGTCAGACAGGACAGGAGAGAGAGGTTCGGGATTAGAGTCAGGCAGGACAGAATAGAGAGGCTTGGGACGAGAGGCAGGCAGGACAGGAGAGAGAGGCTTGGGAGGAGAGGCAGGCAGGACCAGAGAGAGAGGCATGGGACCAGAGTCAAGCAGGACAGGAATAAAGGCTTGGGACGAGAGTCAGGCTCGGCAGGAGAGAGGCTTGGGACGAGAGTCAGGCCGGGTAAGATAGAGGGGCTTGGGGCGAGAGTCAGGCAGGACAGGAGAGAGCGGCTTGGGACGAGAATCATGTAGGGTAGGAGAGAGGGGCTTCGGACCTGTTAGGCAAGACCGGAGGGAGAGTCTTGGGACGAGAGTCAGGCAGGAAAGTAGAGAAAGGCTTCGGATGTGTTTCAGACAGGACAGAAGAGAGAGGCTTGGGACGAGAGTTAGGCATGACAGGAGAGAGACAGTCTTCGGACGAGAGTCAGGCAGGACAGGATAGAGAGGCTTGGGACGAGAGTCAGTCAGGACAGGAGAGAGATGCTTTGGACGAGAGTCACTCAGGGTAGGAGAGAAGGACTTGGGACGAGAGTTAGGCAAGTAGGAAAAAGAGGCTTCTGATGAGAGGCAGGCAGGACAAGAGAGAGAGGTTTGAGACGAGATTAAGGTAGGAAAGGAGAGAGAGGCTTGTGAAGAGATTCTGGCTGGACAGGAGACCTAGGCTTGTGACGAGAGTCAGGCAGGAGAGGAGAGAGAGGTTGGAGACGAGAGACAGGCAGGACAGGAGAGAGAGGCTTTGGACGAGAGTCAGGAAGGACAGGAGAGGGAGGATTAGATGGAGAGTCATATAGGACAGGAAAGAGAGGTTTGGGACGAGAGTCAGGCAGGACAGGAGACAGAGGCTTGGGATGAGAGTTAGGTAGGAGAGAAGAGAGAGGTATGGTATGAGAGTCAGGCAGGAAAGGAGAGAGGGGCTTGGGACGAGAGTCAGCCAAGACATGAGAGAGAGGCTTGGGACGAGAGTCAGGCAGGGTGGGAGAGAGAGGAGTGGGGCGAGAGTCAGGAAGGACTGGAGAGAGAGCTTGGGGCGAGAGTCAGGCTGGGTAGGAGAGAGGGGCTTGGGAAGAGAGTCAGGCAGTGCAGGAGAGAGAGGCTTGGGACGAGAGTTCAGGAAGGACAGGACAAAGAGTCTTGGAACGAGAGTCAGGCATTGTGGGAAAGAGAGGGTTGGGAAAAGAGTAAGGCAGGACTGGAGAGAGAGCTTGGGACGAGAGTCAGTCTTGGTAGGAGAGAGGGGCTTGGGACGAGTATCAGGCAAGGCATGAGAGAGAGACTTGGGACGAGAGTCAGGCAGGACAGGACAGAGAGACTTAGGACAAGAGTAAGGCAGGGCAGGAGAGAGAGGCATGGGACGAAAGTCTGGGAGGACAGGAGAGAGAGGATTGGGACGAGAGTCAGGCAAGTCAGGATAGAGAGGCCTGGGACGAGAGTCAGGCAGATTTGGAGAGAGAGGCTTACGATGAGAGTCAGGCAGGACAGAAGAGAGAAGCATGGGACGAGAGTCAGGCAGGACAGGAGAGAGATGCTTGGGACGAGAGTCAGGTAGGACAGGGGATAGAGGCTTAGGACGAGAGTCAGGCATGATAGGAGAGAGAGGCTTAGGAGGAGAGTCAGGCAGGACAGGAGAGAGAGGGATAGGACGAGAGTCAGGCAGAATAAGAGATAGAGGCCTGGGACGAGAGTCAGGAAGGACAGGAGAGTGAGGCTTTGGACGAGAGTATGGGAGGACAGAAGAGTCAGGCAGGACAGGAGAGAGAGGCCTGGGAGGAGAGGCAGGCAGGACCGGAGAGAGAGTCATGGGAAGAAAATCAGGCAGGACAGGAAAGAAAGGCTTGGGACGAGAGTCAGGCAGATAAAGGAGAGAGAGGTTTAGGACGAGAGTCAGGCACGAGAGGAGAGAGAGGCTTGGGACGACAGTCACGAAGGGCTGGAGAGAGAGTCTTTGGACGAGAGTCAGGCAGGACATGAGAGAGAGGCTTGGGAGGAGAGGCAGGCAGGACCGGAGAGAGAGTCTTGGGACGAGAATCAGGCAGGACAGGAGAGAGAGGCTTGGGACGAGAATCAGGCTCGGCAGGAGAAAGGCTCGGGACGAGAGTCAGGCCGGGTAAGAGAGAGGGGCTTGTGACGAGAGTCAGGCGGGACAAGAGAGAGAGAGGCTTGGGACGAGAATCAGGCAGGACAGGTGAGAGAGGGGCTTGGTACGAGACTCAGGCAGGACAGGAGAGAGACACTTGGAACGTGAGTCAGGCAGGACAGGAGAGAGAGGCTTGTGACGAGAGTCAGACTCGTCAGGAGACAGGCTTGGGAGGAGAGTCAGGCCGGGTAAGAGAGAGGGGCTTCTGACGAGAGTCAGGAATGACAAGAAAGAGAGGCTTAGGAGGAGAATCATGCAGGGTAGGGGAGAGGGCCTTAGGACCAGTCAGGCAAGACAGGAGCAAGAGTCTTGGGACGAGAGTCAGACAGGAAAGGAGAGAGAGGCTTCGAATGTGTTTCAGGAAGGACAGAAGAGAGAGGCATGGGGCGAGGGCCAGGCAGGACACGAGAGAGAGTCTTCGGACGAGAGTCAGGCAGAAAAAGACAGAGAGGCTTGGGACAGAGTCAGGCAGGATAGGAGAGACAGGGTTGGGATGAGAGTCAGGCAGGAGAGTAGAGACAGGCTTTGGGCGAGAGTCAGTCAGTACATAAGAGAGAGGCTGGAGACGAGAGTCAGGCAGGAGAGAAGAGAGAGGCTTTGGACGAGAGTCAGGAAGTACAGGAGAGGGAGAATTGGATCGAGAGTCATGCAGGACAGGAAACAGAGGCCTAGGACTAGAATCAGGCAGGGCAGGAGAGAGAGGCTTGGGACGAGAGTCAGGTAGGACAGGAGAGAGAGGCTTTCGACGAGAGTCAGGCAGGGTTGGAGAGAGAGGATTGGGACGAGAGTCAAGAAGGACTGGATATAGAGCTTTGGACGAGAGTCAGGCTGGGTAGGAGAGAGAGGTTTGGGACAACGGTCAAGCAATGTGGGAGAGAGAGGGCTGGGACGAGAGTTAGGCAGGACTGGAGAAAGAGTTTGGGGTGAGTCAAGCTTGGTATGAGAGAGGGGCTTGGGACGAGAGTCATGCAGGGCATGAGAGTGAGGCTTGGGACGAGGGTCAGGCAGGACAGGAGAAAGTGGTTTGGGACTAGTCAGGAGGGGCAGGATAGAGAGGCATGGGACGAGAGTCAGGCAAAACAGGAGAGAGAGGCTTGGGACGAGAGTCAGGCAAAACAGGAGAGGCTTGGGACGAGAGTCAGGCAGATCAGGCAGGACAGAAGAGAGAAGCATGGGACAAGAGTCAGGCACGACAAGGGAGAGATGCTTGGGACGAGAGTGAGGCAGGAAAGTGGAGAGAGGCTTAGCACGAGAGTCAGGCATGACAGGAGAGAGAAGCTTGGGACGAGAGTCAGGCAGGAGAGGAGAGAGAGGGTTAGGACGAGAGTCAGGCTGAATAGGAGATAGAGGCCTGGGACGAGTGTCAGGCAGGACAGGAGACCGAAGCTTCGGACGAGAGTCAGGCAGGACAGGAGAGAGAGGTTTGGGACGAGAGTCAGGCAGGACAGCAGAGAGAGGCTTCTGACGACAGTCAGGAAGGACAGGAGAGAGAGTCCTGGGACGAGAGTCAGGCAGGACAGGAGAGAGAGGCTTGGGAGGAGAGGGATTCAGGACCGGAGAGAGAGGCCTGTGACGAGAGTCAGGCAGAACAGGAAAGAGAGGCTTGGGACGAGAGTCAGTCAGGACAGTGGTGAGAGTCTTCGGACGAGAATTCTGCAGGGTAGAAGAGAGGGGCTTCGGACGAGAGGCAATCAAGACAGGAGGGAGAGTCTTGGAACGAGAGTCACACAGGACACGAGAGAGATGCTTGGGATGAGAGTCAGGCAGGAGAAAAGAGAGAGGCATGGGACGAGAGTCAGGCAGCAAAGGAGAGAGAGAGTCTTCGGACGAGAGTCAGGCAGAACTGGAGACAGAGAGGCTTGAGACGAAAGTCAATCAGGACAGGAGTAGAGAAACTTGGGACGAGAGTCATACAGAACAGGAGAGAAACGCTTGGGACGAGAGTCATTCAGGACAGGAGAGAGAGGATTGGGACGAGAATCAGGCTGAGCCGGAGAGAGAGGGTTGGGACGAGAGTCAGGCTAGACAGGAGTGAGACGCTTGAGACGAAAGTCAGGCAGAACAGGAGAGAAACGCTTGGGACGAGAGTCATTCAGGACAGGAGAGAGAGGATTGGGACGAGAATCAGGCTGAGCCGGAGAGAGAGGGTTGGGACGAGAGTGAGTCTAGACAGGAGTGAGACGCTTGAGACGAAAGTAAGGCAGGACAGGAGAGAGAGGCTTGGAACGAGAGTCAGGCAGGTTAGGAGAGAAGGGCTTGGGATGAGAGTCAGGCAAGTAGGAGAAAGAGGCTTTGACGAGAGTCAGGCAGGACAGGAGAGAGAGGTTTGGGACGAGACTAAGGTAGGACAGGAGAGAGAGGCTTTTGACCAGAGTCTGACAGAAGAGGATACAGAGGCTTGGGACGAGAGTCAGTCAGGACAGGAGAGAGAAGCTTGGGACAAGAAACAGGCAGGACAAGAGAGAGATACTTGGGACGAGTGTCAGGCAGGACAGGAGTGATAGGCTTAGGACGAGAGTAAGGCAGGACAAGAGAGAGAAGCTTGGGAGGAGAGCCAGGCAGGACAGGAGAGAGAGGCTTCGGACGAGAATCAGGCAGGACAGGAGAGGCTTGGGACCGAGTCAGGTAGGATTGGAGAGATAAGCTTAAGACGAGAATCAGGCAGGACAGGTGAGAGAGAGGCTTGAGACGAGAGTCAGGCTAGACAGGAGAGAGACGCTGGGGACGAGAGTCAGGCAGGACAGGAGAGAGAGGCTTTGGACGAGAGTCAGGCAGGACAGGAGAGAGACACTTGGAACGAGGGTCATGATGGACAGGAGAGAGAGGCCTGGTATCAGAGTCAGACAGCACAGGAGAGAGAGGCTTGGGACGAGAGTCAGGCTCGGCAGGAGAGAGGCTTGGGAGGAGAGTGAGCCCGGGTAAGAGAGAGGGGCTTGGGAGGAGAGTCAGGCAGGACAGGAGAGAAAGACTTTCGAAGAGAATCATGCAGGGTAGGAGAGAGGGTCTTCGGACAAGTCAGGGAAGACAGGAGGGATAGTCATGGGACGAGAGTCAGGCAGGAAAGGAGAGAGAAGCTTCGGATGTGTTTCAGGCCGAACAGAAGAGAGAGGCTTAGGACGAGAGTCAGGCAGGAAAGGGAGTCTTCGGAGGAGAGTCAGGCAGGACATGGGAGAGAGGCTTGGGACAGAGTCAGGCAGGATATGAGAGAGAGGCTTGGGACGAGAGTCAGGCAGGAGAGGAGAGAGAGGCTTGGGGCGAGAGTCAGGCGAGACAAGAGAAAGAGGCTGGAGACGAGAGTCAGGCAGGACAGGAGAGAGGGGTTTGGACGAGTGTCAAGCAGGACAGGAGAGGGAGGATTGGATCGAGAGTCATGATGAACAGGAAAGAGAGGTCTGGGACTAGAGTCAGGTAGGGCAGGAGAGAGAGGCTTGGCACGAGAGTCAGGTAGGATAGGAGAGAGAGGCATGGGACGAGAGTCAGGCAGGACAGGAGAGAGAGGCTTGAGACGAGAGTCAGGCAAACAGGAGAGAGAGGCTTGGGACGAGAGTCAGGCGGGACAGGAAAGAGTGGCTTGGGACGAGAGTCAAGTAATGTGGGAGAGAGATGGTTGGGACGAGAGTTAGGCAGGACAGGAGAGAGAGCATGGGACGAGAGTCAGGCTTGGTAGGAGAGAGGGGCTTGATACGAGAATCACCCAGGGCATGAGAGAGAGGCTTGTGAAGAGAGTCAGGCAGGAAAGGACAGAGAGACTTGGTACGAGAGTCAGACAGGGCAGGAGAGAGAGGCATGGGACGAGAGTCAGAGAGGACAGGAGAGATGGGCCTGGGACGAGAGACAGGCAACCCAGGAGAGAGAGTCTTAGGACGAGAGTCAAGTAGGACAAGAGAGAGAGCCTTAGGATGAGAGTCAGGAAGGACAGAAGAGAGAAGCATGGGACAAAGAGTCAGGCAGGGCAGGAGAGACAGGCTTGGGACGAGATTCAGGCAGGAGAGGGGAGATAGGCTTGGGACGATAGTCAGCCATTACAGGAGAGAGAGGCTTGGGACGAGAGTCAGGCAGGACAGGAGAGACAGGGTTAGGACGAGAGTCAGGCAGGATAGGAGATAGAGGCCTGGGACGAGTGACAGGCAGGACAGGAGAGCGAGGCTTGGGACGAGATTCAGGGAGGACAGGAGAAAGAGGCTTGGGACGAGTGTCAGGCAGGACAGGAGAGAGAGTCTTGGGAGGAAAGGCAGTCAGGATGGAGAGAGAGGCATGGGATTAGAGTCAGGCAAAACAGGAGAGAGAGGCTTGGGACGAGAGTCAGGCAGGACATGAGAGAGAGGTTTGGGACGACAGTTAGGAAGGAAAGGAGAGAGAGGCTTGGTACGAGATTCAGGCAGGAGAGGAGAGAGAGGCTTGGGGCGAGAGTCAGGTAAGACAGGAGGGAGAGGCTTATGACGAGAGTCAGGCAGGACAAGAGAGAGAGGCTTTGGACGAGAGTCAGGCAGGACAGGAGAGGGAGGATTGGATCGAGAGTCATGCAGGACAGGAAAGAGAGGCTTGGGACGAGAGTCAGGCAAGACAGGAAAGAGAGGCTTCGGACGAGAGCCAGGCAGGGTGGGAGAAAGAGGGTTGGGACGAGAGTCAGGCAGGACTGGAGAGAGAGCTTGGGACGAGAGTCAGGCAAGGTAGGAGAGATAGGCTTGGAAAGAGTCAGGCAGGTTAGGCGAGAGATGCATGGGACGAGAGTCAGAAAGGAGAGGAGAGAGAGGCTTCGGACGAGAGTCAGACAGGACAGAAGAGAGAGGCTTGGGACGAGTGTTAGGCAGGACAGGAGAGAAAGGGTTAGGACGAGAGTCAGGTAGCATAGGAGATAGAGTCCTGGGACGAGTGTCAGGCAGGACAGGAGAGCGATGCTTGGGACGAGAGTCAGGGAGGACAGGCGAAAGAGGCTTAGGACGAGAGTCAGGCAGGACAGGAGAGAAAGACTTGGGAGGAAAGGCAGGCAGGACCGGAGAGAGAGGCATGGGACGAGAGTCAGGCAGGACAGGAGAGAGAGGCTTCGGAGGAAAGGCAGGCAGGACCGGAGAGAGAGGCATGGGACGAAAGTCAGGAAGGACAGGAAAGAGAGGCTTGGACGAGAGTCAGGCAGGGCAGGAGATAGGGTCTTGCGACAACAGTTAGGAAGGACAGGAGAGAGAGGCTTCTGACGAGAGTCAGGCATGAGAGAAGCTAGAGTCTTGGGGCGAGAGCCAGGGAAGACTTGAGAGAGTGGCTTATGACGAGAGTCAGGCGGGACAGGAGAGAGAGGCTTTAAACGAGAGTCAGGCAGGACAGGAGTGGGAGAATTGGATCGAGAGTCATGCAGGACAGGAAAGAGAGGCTTGGGACGCGAATCAGGCAAGAGAGGAGATAGAGGCTGGGGACGAGAGTCAGGCAGAGTGGAAGAGAGAGGATTGGGACGAGAGTCAGGCAGGACTAGAGAGAGACCTTGGGACGAGAGTCAGGCTGGGTAGGAGACAGAGGCTTGGAAAGAGTCAGGCAGAGCAGGAGAGAGATGCTTAGAACGAGAGTCAGACAGGACAGGAGAGAGAGGCTTGGGACAAGAGTCAGGCAGCACAGGAGAGAGAGGCTTGGGACATGAGTCAGGCAGGGTGGGAGAGAGAGGCTTGAAGCGAGAGTCAGGCAAGACAGGAGAGAGAGTCATGGGACAGAGTCATGCAAGATAGGAGAGTGAGGGTTGGTACGAGAGTCAGGCAGGAGAGGAGAGAGAAGCTTGGGGCGAGTGTCAGGCAAGACAGGAGAGAGAGGCTGGAGACGAGAGTCAGGCAGGACAGGAATGAGAGACTTGGGACGAGAGTCAGGTAAGACAGGAGAGAGAGGCATGAGACGAGAGTCAGGCAGGAGAGGAGAGAGAGGCTTGGGACGAGAGTCAGGCAAGACAGGAGAGAGAGGCTTGCGACGAGAGTCAGGCAGGGTGGGAGAGAAGGGATTTGGACGAGAGTCAGGCAGGACTGGAGAGAGAGCTTGGGACGATAGTCAGGCAGGAGAGGAGAGAGAGGCTTGGGACGAGAGTCAGGCAAGACAGGAGAGAGAGGCTTGCGACGAGAGTCAGGCAGGGTGGGAGAGAAGGGATGTGGACGAGAGTCAGGCAGGACTGGAGAGAGAGCTTGGGACGATAGTCAGGCAGGACAGGACAGAGAGGCTTGGGACGAGAGTCAAGCAATATGAGAGAGAGAGGGTTGGGACGAGAGTTAGGCAGGACTGGAGAGAGAGCTTGGGACGAGAGTCAGGCTTGAGAGTGGGGCTTGAGACGAGAGTCACCCAGGGCAGGAGAGAGAGGCTTGGGAAGAGAGTCAAGCAGGACAGGACAGAGAGGCTTTGTACGAAAATCAGGGAGGACAGGAAAAAGAGGCTTAGGACGAGAGTCAGGCAGGGCAGGAGAGAGAGGTTCGGGATTAGAGTCAGACAAGACAGGAGAGAGAGGCTTAGGACAAGGGTCAGGCACGACAGGAGAGAGAGGCTTAGGATGAGAGTCAGGCAGGAAAGAAGAGAGAAGCATGGGACTAGAGTCAAGCAGGATAGGAGAGAGGGGCTTGGGACAAGAGTCAGGCAGGACAGGAGAGAGAGGGTTAGGACGAGAGTCTCGCAGGATAGGAGATAGAGGCCTGGGACGAGTGTCAGGCAGGACAGAAGAGCGAGGCTTGGGACGAGAGTCAGGCAGGACAGGAGAGAGATGATTGGGACGACAGTCAGGCAGGACAGGAGAGAGAGGGTTGGGACAAGAGTCAAGCAGGACAGGAGAGAGAGACTTGGGAGGAGATGCAGGCAAGACCGGAGAGAGAGACATGGGACTATAGTCAGGCAGGACAGGAGAGAGCGGCTTTGGACGAGAATCATGCAGGGTAGGAGAGAGGGGCTTCGGACCAGTGAGGCAAGACAGGAGGGCGAGTCTTGAGACGAGAGTCAGGCAGGAAAGGAGAGAGAGGATTCGGATGTGTTTCAGGCAGGACAGAAGAGAGAGGCTTGGAACGAGAGTCAGGCAGGAAAGGAGAGAGAGTCTTCGGACAAGAGTCAGGCAGGACGGTAGAGAGATGCTTGGGACGACAGTCAGGCAGGACAGGAGAGAGAGGGTTGGGACGAGAGTCAGGCAGGACTGGAGAGAGAGGCTTTGGACGAGAATCAGGTAGAACAGGAGAGGGAGGATTGGATCGAGAGTCATGACGAACAGGAAAGAGAGGTTTGGGACGAGAGTCAGGGAGAACAGGAGAAAGAGGCTTGTGACGAGAGTCAGGCAGGACAGGAGAGAGATGCTTAGAAAGAGAGTCAAGCAGGACAGGAGATAGAGGTTTTGGACGAGAGTCAGACAGGACGGCAGAAAGATGCTTGGGACGACAGTCAGGAAGGACAGGAGATAGAGAATTGGGTCGAGAGTCAAGCAGGACAGGAGATAGAGGTTTGGGAAGAGATGGAGCCAAGACCGGAAAGAGAGGCATGGGACGATAGTCAGGCAGGACAGGGGAGAGAGGCTTTGGACGAGAGTCAGGCAGGACAGGAGAGAGAGAGGCTTGGGACGAGAATCCTGCAGGGTAGGAGAGAGGGGCCTCGGCCGAGAGGCAGGCAAGACAGGAGGGCGAGTCTTGGGACGAGAGTCAGGCAGGACACGGATGAGAGGTTTCGGATGAGAGTGAGGCAGGACAAAAGAGAGAGGATTGGGACGAGATTCAGGCAGGACAGGAGAGAGAGAGTCTTCGGACGAGAGTAATGCAGACCTGGAGAAAGAGAGGCTTCAGACGAGAGTTAGACAGGACTGGAGAAAAAGGCTTGTGAAGAGAGTCAGAAAGGACATTAGAGAAACGCTTGGGACAAGAGTCATTCAGGACAGGGGAGAGAGGCTTGGGACCAGAGTCATGCAGGACAGGAGAGCGAGGCCTGGGACGAGAGTCAGGCAGAACAGGAGAGTAAGGCTTTGGACGAGAATCAAGCAGGACAGGAGAAAGGGGCTTGGGACGAGAATAAATATGAACCGGACGGAGAGTGTTGGGAAGAAAGTCAGGCTGTACAGGACAGCAGGACAGGAGAGAGAGGCTTAGGACGAGAGTCAGGCAGGACACGAGAGTGAGGCCTGGGACGAGAGTCATGCAGGACAAGAGACAGACACTGAGGACGAGAGGCAGGCATGGCAGGAGAGAGAGTCTTTGGACGAGAGTCAGAAAGGACAGGAGAGAGAGGCCTGGTACTAGAGTCAGACAGCACAGGAGAGAGAGGCTTGGGACGAGAGTCAAGCTAGGCAGGAGAGAGGCTTGGGACGAGAGTTAGGCCGGGTAAGAGAGAGGGTCTTGGGACGAGAGTCAAGCTCGGCACGAGAGAGGCTTGGGACGAGAATCATGCAGGGTAGGAGAGAGGGGCTTCGGACCAGTGAGGCAAGAGAGGAGGGAGAGTCTTGGGATGAGAGTCAGGCAGGAAAGGAGAGAGAGGATTCGGATGTTTTTCTGGCAGGACAGAAGAGAGAGGCATGATAGAAGTGTCAGGCAGGACAGGAGAGAGAGTTTTGCGAAGAGAGTAAGACAGGAGAGGAGAGAGAAGCTTAGGACGAGAGTCAGGCAGGACAAGAGAGTGAGGCTTGGGACGAGAGTCAGGCAGGGTAGGAGATAAGGGCTTGGGACGAGAGTCAGCCAAGTAGGAGAAAGAGGCTTGGGACGAGAGTCAAGCAGGATAGGGGAGAGAGGCTTGGGACGAGAATAAATCTGGACCGGAGAGAGAGGATTGGGACGAGAGTCTGGCAGGACAAGAGATAGAAGCTTGTTAGGAGAGGCAGGCAGGACAGGAGAGAGAAGCTTAGGACGAGAGACAGGCATTACAGGAGAGAGAGACTTGGGACGAGAGTCAGAAAGGACTAGAGAGAGAGGCTTGGGACGAGAGTCTGGCAGGACAAGAGATAGGAGCTTGTTAGGAGAGGCAGGCAGGACAGGAGAGAGAAGCTTGGGACAGAGTGAGGCAGGATATGAGAGAGAGGCTTCGAACGAGAGTCAGGCAGGACAGGAGATAGAGGCTTGGGACGATAGTAGGGCAGGACAGAGGAGAAATGCTTGTGACTAGAGTTAGGCAGGACAGGAGAGAAAGGCTTAGGACGACGGTCAGGCAGGGTTGGAGAGAGAGGTTTTGGACGAGAGTCAGGCAGGACAGGACAGAGAAGGTTAGGACGAGAGACAGGCAGGACAGGAGATAGATGGCTGGGACGAGTGTCAAGCAGGACAAGAGAGAGAGGCTTGGGACGAGAATCATTAAGGACAGAAGAGATATTCTTGGGACGAGAGTCAGGCAGGACAGGAGATAGAGGCTGGGGACGAGAGTCAGGGAGGACAAGAGAAAGAGTCTTGGGTCGAGAGTCAGGCAGGACAGGAGAGAGAGAGGCTTGGGACGAGAGTCACACAGGAGATGAGAGAGAGGCTTGGGACGAGAGTCAGGCAGGACAAGAGAGAGAGGATCTGGACGAGAGTGAGAGAGAACAGAGAGAAAGGCTTGGGAGGAGAGTCATTCAGGACAGGAGAGAGAGGCTTAGGATGAGAGTCAGGCAAGACAGGAGAGTGAGGCTTGGGACGAGAGTCATGCAGGATAGGGGAGAAGTGCTTGGAACGAGAGTCAGGCAAGTAGGAGAAAGAGGCTTGGGACGAGAGTCAAACAGGACAGGAGAGAGAGGTTTGGGACGAGACTAAGGTAGGACAAGAGAGAGAGGCTTGTGACGAGAGTCTGGCAGGACAGGAGAGAGAGACTTGGGACGAGAGACAGGCAGGACAGAAGAGAGAGCCTTGGGACGAAAGTCAGGCAGGACAGGAGAGAGAGATTTGGGACGAGAGTCAGAAAGGACAAGAGAGAGAGGCTTGGGACGAGAGTAAGGCAGGACAAGAGAGAGAGGTTTGGGACGAGAATCATTAAGGACGGAAGAGATATGCTTGGGACGAGAGTCAGGCAGGACAGGAGATAGAGGCTGGGGACGAGAGTCAGGCAGGACAGGAGAAAGAGTCTTGGGTCGAGAGTCAGGCAGGACAGGAGAGAGAGGCTTGGGACGAGAGTAAGGCAGGAGAGGAGACAGAGGTTTGCGACGAGAGTCAGGTAGGGCCGGATAGAGAGGCTTGGGACGAGAGTCAGGCAGGACAGTAGAGAGAGGCTTCGGACAAGATTCAGGCAGGACAGGAGAGAGAGGCTTAGGATGAGAGTCAGGCAGGACAGGAGAGAGTGGCTTGGGACGAGAGTCAGGCAGGACACGAGAGAGAGGCTTGGGACAAGAGTCGGGCAGGACCATATAGAGACACTTGGGACGAGAGTCAGGCAGGATAGGAGAGAGAGGCTTGGGGCGATAGTCATGCAGGACCTGAGAGAGAGGCTTAGGACGAGAGTCACGCAGTATAGGAAAGAGAGGCTTTTGACGAGAGCCAGCGAGGACAGGACAGAGAGGTATTTGACAAGAGTGAGGCAGGACAGGGGACAGAGCCTTGGGACGAGAGTCAGGCAGGACTAGAGAGAGGATTTGGACGAGAATTAGACAGAACAGAGAGAAAGGCTTGTTAGGAGTCATTCTGGAAAGGAGAGAGAGGCTTAGGATGAGAGTCAGGCAAGACAGGAGAGTGAGGATTGGGACGAGGGTCATGCAGGGTAGGGGAGAAGTGCTTGGGGACGAGAATCAGGCAAGTAGGAGAAAGAGGTTTGGGACGAGAGTCAAGCAGGACAGGAGAGAGAGGTTTGGGACCAGACTAAGGTAGGACAAGAGAGAGAGGCTTCGGACAAGATTCAGGCAGGACAGGAGAGAGAGGCTTGTGACGAGAGTCTGGCAGGATAGGAGAGAGAGGCTTGTGACGAGAGTCAGGCAGGACAGAATAGAGAGGCTTGGGACGAAAGTCAGGCAGGACAGGAGAGAGAGACTTGGGACGAGAGTCAGAAAGGACAGGAGAAAGAGGCTGGGGACGAGAGTAAGGCAGGACAAGAGAGAGAGGCTTAGGACGAGAATCATTAAGGACGGAAGAGATATGTTTGGTACGAGAGTCAGGCAGGACAGGAGATAGAGGCTGGTGACGAGAGTCAGGCAGGACAGGAGAAAGAGTCTTGTGTCGAGAGTCAGGCAGGACAGGAGAGAGAGGCTTGGGACGAGAGTCAGGCAGGAGAGGAGAGAGAGGTTTGCGACGAGAGTCAGGTAGGGCCGGATAGAGAGGCTTGGGACGAGAGTCAGGCAGGACAGTAGAGAGAGGCTTCGGACAAGATTCAGGCAGGACAGGAGAGAGAGGCTTAGGATAAGAGTCAGGCAGGACAGGAGAGAGTGGCTTGGGACGAGAGTCAGGCAGGACACGAGAGAGAGGCTTGGGACAAGAGTCAGGCAGGATAGGAGAGAGAGGCTTGGGGCGATAGTCATGCAGGACCTGAGAGAGAGGCTTAGGACGAGAGTCACGCAGTACAGGAAAGAGAGGCTTTTGACGAGAGTCAGCGAGGACAGGACAGAGAGGTATTTGACAAGAGTGAGGCAGGACAGGGGACAGAGCCTTGGGACGAGAGTCAGGCAGGACAAGAGAGAGGATTTGGACGAGAGTTAGACAGAACAGAGAGAAAGACTTGTTAGGAGAGTCATTCGGGACAGGAGAGAGAGGCTTAGGATGAGAGTCAGGCAAGACAGGAGAGTGAGGCTTGGGACGAGAGTCATGCAGGGTAGGGGAGAAGTGCTTGGGACGAGAATCAGGCAAGTAGGAGAAAGAGGCTTGGGACGAGAGTCAAGCAGGACAGGAGAGAGAGCTTTGGGACTAGACTAAGGTAGGACTAGAGAGAGAGGCTTGTGACGAGAGTCTGGCAGGATAGGAGAGAGAGGCTTGGGACGAGAGTCAGGCAGGACAGAAGAGAGAGGCTTGGGACGAAAGTCAGGCAGGACAGGAGAGACAGACTTGGGACGAGAGTCAGAAAGGACAGGAGAGAGAGGCTGGGGACGAGAGTAAGGCAGGACAAGAGAGAGAGGCTTGGGAGGAGAGTCAGGAATGACAGGAGAGAGAATCTTGGGACGAGAATCAGGCATTACAGGAGAGAGAGGCTAGGGACTGATTCAGGCAGTATAGGAGAGAGAGGCTTGGGACGAGAATCACGCAGGACTGGTGAGAGAGAGGCTTGGGACGAGAGTCTGGCTGAATAGGAGAGAGAGGCTTTGGACGAGAGTCAGGCAGGACAGGAGAGAAAGGCCTGGTACTAGAGTCAGGTAGGACAGGAGAGAGAGGCTTGGGACGAGAGTCAGGCTCGGCAGGAGAGAGGCTTGGGACGAGAGTCAGGCCGGGTCAGAGAGAGGGCTTGGGACGAGAGTCAGGCAGAACAGGAGAGAAAGGCTTGAGACGAGAATCATGTAGGGTAGGAGAGAAGGGTTTCGGACCAGTGAGGCAAGGCAGGAGGGAGAGTCTTGGGACGAGAGTCTGGCAGGAAAGGAGAGACTTCGGATGTGTTTCAGGCAGGACAGAAGAGAGAGGCATGGGCCGAGAGTCAGGCAGGACAGGAGAGAGAGTCTCCGGACGAGAGCCACGCAGGATAGGAGATAGAGGCCTGGGACAAGAATGAAGCAGGACAGGAGAGAGAGGCTTGGGACGAGAGTTAGCCAGGAAAGGAGAGAGAGGTTTAGGACGAGAGTCAGGCAGGACAGGAGCGAGAGGCTCGGAACGACAATTAGGCAGGACATGAGAGAGAGGCTTAGGACGAGAGTCAGGCAGAACAGGAGAGTGAGGCTTGCGACGAGAGTCAGGCAGGGTAGGAGAGGAGGGCTTGGGACGAGAGTCAGGCAAGTAGGAGAAAGAGGCTTGGTACGAGAGCCAAGCAGGACAGGAGAGAGAGGTTTGGGACGAGAATAAGGTAGAACAGGAGAGAGAGGCTTGCGACGAGAGTCTGGCAGTAAAGGAGGGAGAGGCGTGGGACGAGAGTTATCCAGGACAGTAGAGAGAGTTTTAGGACGAGAGTAAGGCAGGACAGGAGAGAGAGGCTTCGGACGACAGTGAGGCAGGACATGAGAGAGAGGCTTGGGACGAGAGTTATTCAGGACAGGGGAGAGGGGCCTTGGACAAGAGTCAGGCAGGACAAGATAGAGAGGCTTGGGAGGAGAGTCGAGCAGTTCAGAAGAGAGGGGCTTGGGACGAGAATAAATCTGGACCGGACAGAGAGGGTTGATCCGAGAGTCATCCAGGACGGGAAAGAGAGGCTTAGGTGGAGAGCTAGGCAGGACAGGAGAGAGAGTCTTTGAACGACAGTCAGGCAGAACAGGGGAGAGAGGCTTAGGACGAGAGTCAAGCAGGACAGGAGAGAGAGGCTTGGGACGAGAGTCAGGAAGGACAGGAGAGAGAAGCTTAGGACGACAGTCAGGCAGGACCAGAGAGAGATATTTGGGACGAGAGTCAGGCAGGATAGGAGAGAGAGGCTTGAGGCGAGAGTCAGGCAGGACAGGAGATAGAGGCTTAGGACGAGAGTCAAGCAGTAAAGGAGAGAGAGGCTTTTGAAGAGAGTCAGGCAGGACAGGAGCGAGGGGTATTTGACGAGAGTGAAGTAGGACAGGGGACACAGCCTTGTCAAGAGAGTGAGGCACGACAAGAGAGAGAGGATTTGGACGAGAGTCAGACAGAACAGAGAGAAAGGCTTGGGACAAGAGTCATTCAGGACAGGAGAGTGAGTCTTGGGACGAGAGTCAGGCAGGACAAGAGAGAGAGGCTTGGGGCGAGAGTCAGGCAGGAGGAGAGAGAGAGGCTTAGGACAAGAATCAGGCAGGTTCGGATAGAGAGGCTTGGGACGAGAGTCAGGCACAACAGGAGAGAGAGGCTTGGGTATGAGTTAAGCAAGAAAGGAGAGAGGGGTTTGGGACGAGAATAAATCTGGACCGGACAGAGATGGTTGAGACGAGAGTCAGGCAGGACATGAGAGAGAGGCTTGGGACGAGATTCAGGCAGGACAAGAGAGAGAGGCTTGGGACGAGAGTCAGGCAGGAGGACAGAGAGAGGCTTAGGACAGGAATCAGGCAGGGTCGGACAGAGAGGCTTGGGACGAGAGTCAGGCAGAACAGGAGAGAGAGGCTTGGGACGAGAGTCAAGCGGGAAAAGAGATAGAAGCTTGGGAGAAGAGGCAGGCAGGACAGGAAAGAGAGAAGCTTGGGACGAGAGTCAGGCAGGACAAGAGAGAGAGGCTTAGGACAGAGTCAGGCAGGACATGAGAGGGAAGCTTTGGACGAGAGTCAGGCAGGACAGGAGAGAGAGGCTTGGGACGAGAGTCAGGCAGGACTGGGGAGTAAGGCTTGGGAAGAGAGTCAGTCATGACAGGAGAGAGACTCTTGACGAGAGAGTCAGGCAGGACAGGAGAGAGAGGTTTGCGACGACGGTCAGGCAGGGTAGGAGAGAGAGGCCTCGGACGAGAGTCAGGAACGACAGAATAGAGAGGGTAAGACGAGAATCAGGCAGGACAGGAGATAGATGCCTGGGACGAGTGTCAGGCATGACAGGAGAGAGAGGCCTGGGACGAGAGTCAATAAGGACAGAAGAGATATGCTTGGGACGAGAGTCAGGCAGGATAGGAGAGAGAGGCTTGTGACGACAGTCAGGCAGGACAGGGGAGAGAGGCTTGGGACGAGAGTCAGGCAGGACAGGAGAAAGAGGCTTGGGACGAGAGTCAGGCAGGAGGAGAGAGAGAGGCTTAGGACAGGAGTTCGGCAGGGTAAGATGGAGAGGCTTGGGACGAGAGTCAGGCAGGACAGGAGAGAGAGGCTAGGGACGAGAGTCAGGTAGGACAGGAGAGAGAGAGGCTTAGGATGAGAGTCAGGCAGGACAGAAGAGAGAGGCTTGACGAGATAGTCAGGCAGGACAGCAGTGAGATACTTGGGGCAACGGTCAGTCAGGGTAGGAGAGACAGGCTTGGGACGAGATTCAGGCAGGACACGAGAGAGGGTTAGGACGAGAGTCAGGCAGGACAGGAGAAAGTTGTCTGGGACGAGTTTCAGGCAGGATAGGATAGTGAGGCTTAGGACGAGAGCCAGGAAGAACATAAGAGATATGCTTTGGACGAGAGTCAGGCAGGACAGGAGAGAGGGGCTTGGGACGACAATAAATCTGGACCGGAAGAGAGGGTTGGGACGAGAGTCAGGCAGGACTAGAGATAGAAGCTTGGGAGGAAATGCAGGCACGACAGAAGAGAGAAGCTTGGAGCGAGAGTCAGGCAGGATAGGAGAGAGAGATTTGGGAGAGAGTCAGGCAGGATATGAGAGAGAGGTTTTGGACGAGAGTCAGGCAGGACATCAGAGAGAGGCTTGGGACGATAGTCAGGCTGGACAGGGGAGAAAGGCTTGGGACCAGAGTCAGGCAGGACAGGAGAGAGAGACTTGACGAGAGAGTAAGGCAGGACAGGAGAGAGAGGCTTGTGACGACGGTCAGGCAGGATAAGAGAGAAAGGCTTGGGACGAGAGTCGGGCAGGACAGGACAGAGAGGGTTAGGACGAGAATCAGGCAGGACAGGAGATAGATGCCTGGGACGAGTGTCATGAGTTATAGGAGAGAGAGGATTGTGACGAGAGTCAGGAAGGACGGAAGATATATGCTTTGGAGGAGATTCAGGCAAGACAGGAGATAGAGGCTTGGGACGAGAGTCAGGCAGGACAGGAGGGAGAGGCTTGGAACGAGAGTCAGGCAGGAGAGGAGAGAGAGGCTTAGGACGGGAATCAGGTAGGGCCGGGTAGAGAGGCTTAGGACGAGAGTCAGGCAGGACAGGAGAGAGAGGCTTGGGGCGAGAGTCAGGCAGGACAGTAGAGAGACGCTTAGGATGAGAGTCAGGCAGGACAGAAGAGTGAGTCTTAGGACGAGAGTCAGGCAGTTTAGGAGAGAAGGGCTTCGGACGAGAGTTAGGCAAGTACGAGAGAGAGGCTTGGGACGAGAGTCAGGCAGGACATGATAGAGAAGCTTTGGACAAGAGACAGGCAGTACACAATAAAGAGGCTTGGGACGAGAGTCAAGCAGGACAGGAGAGAGCGACTTGTGACGAGATTCAGGCACGACAGGAGAGAGAGGTTTGGGACGAGAGTCAGACAGGACGAAAGATAGAAGCTTGGGAAGAGAGGCAGGCAAGACAGGAGAGAGAAGCTTGGGAGGAGAATTAGGCAGGACAGCAGAGAGAGGCTTGGGACGAGAGTCAGGCAGTAGAGGAGAGAAAGGCTTTGAACGAGAGTCAGGAAGGGCCGGATAGAGAAGCTTGAGACAAGGGTCAGGCAGGACAGGAAAGAGAATCTTGGTACGAGAGTCAAGCAGGACAGGAGAGAGGGGCTTGGATCGAGAATAATTCTTGACCGGACAGGGAGGGTTAGGACGAGAGTCAGGCTGAATAGGAGAGAGAGGGTTGGGACGATAGTCATGCAGGACAGGAGAGAGAGGCTTAGGACGAGAGGGAGTCAGGGTAGGAGAGAAGCTCTTGGGATGAGAGTCAGGCAAGTAGGAGAAAGAAGCTTGGGACGAGAGTCAGGCAGGACATGAGAGAGAGGCTTGGGACGAGAGTCAGGCAGGACAAGAGATAGAAGCTTGGGAGAAGAGGCAGGCAGGACAGGAGAGATAAGCTTGGGACGAGAGTCAGGCAGGACATGAGAGAGAGGCTTGGGACAGAGTCAGGCAGGATATGAGAGGGAGGCTTTGGAAGAGAGTCAGGCAGGACAGGAGAGAGAGGTTTGGGACGATAGTCAGGCAGGACAGGAGAGAGAGACGTCGGACGAGAAGTAGGCACGACAGGAGAGAGAGGCTTGGCACGAGAGTCAGGCAGGACAAGAGATAGAAGCTTGGGAGAAGAGGCAGGCAGGACAGGAGAGATAAGCTTGGGACGAGAGTCAGGCAGGGCTTGAGAGAGAGGCTTGGGACAGAATCAGGCAGGATATGAGAGGGAGGCTTTGGACGAGAGTCAGGCAGGACAGGAGAGAGAGGTTTGGGACGATAGTCAGGCAGGACAGGGGAGAAAGGATTTGACCGAGAGTCAAGCAGGACAGGAGAGAGACTCTTGACGAGAGAGTCAGGCATGACAGGAGAGAGAGGCTTGGTACGAGATTCAAGCAGGACAGGAAAGAGGGGCTTGGGAAGAGAATAATTCTGGACCTGACAGAGAGGGTTGGGACGAGAGTCAGACTCTACAGGAGAGAGAGGGTTGGGACGAATGTCATGCAGGACAGGAGAGAGAGGCTTAGGACAAAAGTCAGGGAGGACAGGAGAGTGAGGCTTGGGAAGAGAGTCAGGCAGGGGAGGAGAGAAGTGCTTGGGACGAGAGTCAGGCAAGTAGGAGAAAGAGGCTTGGGACGAGAGTCAGGAAGGACATGAGAGAGAGGTTGGGATGAGAGTCAGGCAGGACAAGAGAGAGAGACTTGTGACGAGAGTCAGGCAGGACACGAGCGAGAGATTTGGGAAGAGAGTCAGGCAGGACAGGTGAGAGAGGCTTGGGACAAGAGTCAGGAGGGAAAAGAGATAAAAGCTTGGGAGAAGAGGCAGACAGGACAGGAGAGATAAACTTGGGACGAGAATCAGTCAGGACATGAGAGAGAGGCTTGGGGCAGAATCAGGTTGGATATGAGACGGAGGCTTTAGACGATAGTCTGGCAGGACATGGGAGAAAGGCTTGGGACGAGAGACAGGCAGTACAGGAGAGAGAGGCTTGGGACGACGGTTAGGCAGTGTAGGAGAGAGAGGCTTGGGACGAGAGTCAGGAAGGACAGAGGAGATATTCTTGGGACGAGAGTTAGGCAAGACAGGAGATAGAGGCTTGGGACGAGAGTCAGGCAAGACAGGAGAGAGAGGCTTGGGACGAGAGTCAGGCAGGACATGAAAGAGAGGCTTGGGGCGAGAGTCAGGCAGAAGGAGAGACAGAGGCTTAGGACAGGAATTAGGCAGTGGAGGATAGAGAGGCTTTGGACGAGAGTCAGGCAGGACAGGAGAGAAAGGCTTGGGACGAAAGTCAGGTAGGACAGGAGAGAGAGGCTTAGGATGAGAGTCTGGCAGGAGAGAAGAGAGAGGCTTAACGAGATAGTCAGTTAGGACAGGAGAGAAAGGCTTTTGAGGAGAGTCAGGCAGGACAGGGGAGAGAGGCTTGGGACGAGAGTCAGGTGTGACAGGAGAGAGAGGCTTGACGAGAGAGTCAGGCAGGACAGGAGAGATAGCTTTGGGATGACGGTCAGGCAGGGTAGGAGAGAGAGGCTTGTGACGAGATTCAGCCAGGACACGAGAGAGAGGGTTAGGACGAGAGTCAGGCAGGACAGGAGATAGAGAGGCTTAGGACAGGAATCAGGCAGGGTCTAATAGAGAAGCTTGGGACGAGAGTCAGGCAGCACAGGAGAGAGAGGCTTGGGACGAGAGTCAGGTAGGACAGGAGAGAGGGTCTGACGATGATAGTTACGAAGGACAGAAGAGAGAGGCTTGACGAGATAGTCAGGTATGACAGGAGAGAAAGGCTTGGGACGAGAGTCAGGCACGACAGGGGAGAGAGGCTTGGGACGAGAGTCAGGCAGGACAGGAAAGAGAGGTTTGACGAGAGATTAGGCAGGATTGGAGAGAGAGCCTTGGGACGACGGTCAGGCAGGGTAGGAGAGAGAGGCTTGGGACGAGAGTCAGGCAGGACACGAGAGAGAGGGTTAGTTCGAGAGTCAAGTAGGACAGGAGAGAGGGGCTTGGGACGAGAGCCAGGAAGAACATAAGAGATATGCTTGGGACGAGAGTCAGGAAAGACAGGAGGTAGAGACTTGGCACGACAGGTAGGCAGAACAGGAGAGAGAGGCTTGGAACGAGAGTCAGGCATGACAGGAGAGAGGGGCTTGGGACGAGAATCAGGCAGGTTAGTAGAGAACGGCTTTTGGTGAGAGTCAGGCAAGTAGGAGAATGAGGCTTCTGACGACAGTCAGACAGAACATGATAGAGAGGCTTTGGACGAGAGTCAGCCAGTAGAAGAGAGAGAGGCTTGGGACGAGAGTCAGGCAAGACAGGAGAGAGAGGCTTGGGACGAGAGTCAGGTAGGACAGGAGAGAGAGGCTTAGGATGAGAGTCAGGCAGGACAGAAGAGAGAGGCTTAACGAGACAGTCAGGCAGGACAAGAGAGAGAGCCTTGGGACGACGGTCAGGCAGGGTAGGAGAGAGTGGCTTGGGACAAGAGTCAGCCAGGACACGAGAGAGAGGGTTAGGACGGGAGTCGGGTAGGACAGGAGATAGGGTCTTACGATGAGAGTCAGGCAGGACAAAAGACAGAGGCTTAACGAGAAAGTCAGGTAGGACAGGAGAGAAAGGCCTGGGACGAGAGTCAGTCAGGACAGGGGAGAGAGGCTTGGGACGAGAGTCAGGCAGGACAAGAGAGAGAGAGGCTTGACGAGAGATTATGCAGGACGGGAGAGAGAGCCTTGGGACGACGGTCAGGCAGGGTAGGAGAGAAAGGCTTGGGACGAGAGTCTGGGACAAGTGTCATTCAGGACAGGAGAGTGAGGCTTGGGACGAAAGCCAGGAACAACATAAGAGATATGCTTGGGACGAGAGTATGGCAAGACAGTAGATAGAGACTTAGGACGACAGTCAGGCAGAACAGAGGAGAAAGGCTTGGAACGAGAGTCAGGCACGAGATTCAGGCAGGTTAGTAGAGAAGGGCTTGGGAGGAGTCAGGCAAGTACGAGAATGGGACTTCTGACGGAGTCAGGCAGGACATGAGAGAGAGGCTTTGGACGAGAGTCAGGCAGTACAAGCGAGAGAAGCTTGGGACGAGAGTCAGGCACGACAGGAGAGAGGGAATTGGAAGGAGAGTCAGCACGACAGGAGAAAGAGGTTTGGACGAAAGTCAGGCAGGACAAGAGATAGAAGCTTCGGAGAGATGCAGGCAGGACAAGAGAGAGAAGCTTGGGACGAGAGCCAGGCAGGGCAGGAGAGAGAGGCTTGGGACGAGAGTCAAGCAGGAGTCGACAGAGAGAATTTGGTCGGGAGTCAGGAAGGGCCGGCTAGAGAGGTTTGTGACGAGAGTCAGGCAGGAAAGGAGAGAGAGGCTTGGTACGAGAGTCAAGCAGGACAGGAGAGAGGGGCTTGGGAAGAGAATAACTCTGGACCGGAAAGAGAGGGTTGGACGAGAGTCAGGCTGGATAGGAGAGAGAGGGTTGGGACGAGTAGTCAGCAGGACAGGAGAGAGGTGGCTTAGGAGAAAGAGTCAGGGCAGGAGAGGAGAGGAGGCTTGGAGAGAGTCAGCGGACAGTAGGAAAGAGGCTTGGGACGAGAGTCAGGAGGACAGAGAGAAGGCTTGGGAAAGATCAGGCAGGACAAGGAAGAGAGGGTTGGGACGAGAGGCAGGAGGACAGGAGAGATGAGAGCTTGGACGGATCAGGCAGGCGAGATAGAGAGGCTTGGGAAGAGTCAGGCAGGAAGGAGGAGGCTTTGGGGGAGAGTCAAGGAGGACAGGAGAGGAGGGCTTTACGATGAGTCAGGGGACAGGAGAGAGAGACTTTTGGACGAGAGGTTTAGGCAGGACAGGAGAGAGAGGCTTGGCAAGAATCAGGCAGGACAAGAGATAAAGTTTGGAGAAGAGGCAGGCAGGACAGGAGAGAATGCTTGGGACGAAGTCCGGCAGGACATGAGAGAGAGGCTTGGGACAGATCAGGCAGGATATGAGAGGGAGATTTGGACGAGAGTCAGGCAGGACAGGAGAGAGAGGTTTGGACGATATCAGGCAGGACAGGGGAGAAAGGTTTGGAGGAGTCAAGGGAGGACAGGAGGAGACTTGGGGCGAGGGTCGGTGCAGGAGGAGAGAGGGGTCTTAAGGGCGGAAAAAGGGGGGGAGGAACGGAGAGAGAGGGTTGGGCGAGAGTCAGGCACAGGAGAGAGAAATTGGACGAAGTCAGCAGGGCTGGGGAGAGGGGGTTAGGACAAAGCCCGGGAGGAAGAGATGAAGGGTTTGGGGAAAAGAGTCAGGGCAGGGAAGGGGAGAAGGGTTGGGACGAGAGTCAGGCAGAAAGGGGAGAAAAGGCTTTGGGGCGAGAGTCAGGCAGGACAGGAGAGAGAGGTTTGGGGTGGGAGAGTCAGGGGAAGGGGGATTGTGAGGTTGGGGCACCCAGAGATTTAAAGACAGGAGAAAGGGAAGGGGGCTTGGGACGAGAGTCAAGGCAAATAAAGGGGGAAGAGGGGCGGACGGGGAATAATTTGGGACGGAACAGGGGAATGAAGGACGGGGCAGTAGGTTTGGAGAGAGGAGGTTTGGAGATAGTCTGGCGGACAGGGAGAAGGCTTGGGACGAAAGCAGGCAGGGGAAGGGGAAGACCTTGGGGCGAGGTTGGAAGGGAGGAGAAAGAGGCTTGGGACGAGAGTCAGGGAAGGGACAGAGGAGATTCTTGGGACGAGAGTTAGGAAGGGCAAAAGGAAAAAGGGCTTGGGACGAGAGGGCAGGCAGGACGGAGAGAGAGGCTTGGGACGAGAGTCAGGCATGACAGGAGAGAGGGGCTTGGGACGAGAATCAGGCAGGGTAAGGAAGAAGGCTTTTGGTGAGAGTCAGGCAAGTAGAGATGAGGCTTCTGAGACAGTCAGACAGGACATGGTAGAGAGGCTTTTGGGACGAGAGTCAGGCAGTTAAGAGAGAGAGGCTTGGGACGAGAGTCAGGCAGGACAGGAGAGAGAGGCTTGGGACGAGATCAGTGGAACGGGAGAGAGAGGCTTGGAGAGAGTCAGGCAGGACAGAAAAGAGAGGCTTGACGAGATAGTCAGGCAGGACAGAGTGAGAAGGGTTGCACAGGTCAGTCAGGAGGAGAGAAGGCTTGGGACGAGATCAGGCAGGACAGGAGAGAGGTTGGACGAGAGTCAGGCAGGACAGGAGAGAGTTGTCTTGGGACGAGTAGTCAGGCAGGTAGATAGTGAGGCTTGGACGAGAGTCAGGAGAATAGAGATAGCTTTGGACGAGAGTCAGGCAGGACAGGAGAGAGAGGCTTGGGACGAAGTCAAGCAATCGGACGAGAGAGGTTGGGACGAGAGTCAGGCAGGACTAGAGATAGAGGCTTGGGACGAAGTCAGGCAGAAGGAGAGAGAGCTTGGACGAGAGTCAGGCAGGATAGGAGAGAGGGATTGGAGAGAGTCAAGTTGAGGACAGGTGGACGAGAGCACAGCTGTCAGAGAGAGGTGGGACGAAGTCACTGGACAGGGAGAGAGAGGTTGGACAGAGTCAGGCAGGACAGGAGAGAGAGCTTGGGACGAGAGCAGTGCAGGACAGGAGAGAGAGTCTTGGACGACGGTCAGGCAGGACAAGAGAGAAGAGCTTGGGACGAGAGTCAGGCAGGAAAGGGAAAAGAGGGTTAGGACGAGAATCAGGCAGGGAAGAGAGATAAGCTGGGACGAGGTCATGCAGACAGGAGAGAGAGGACTTGTGACGAGAGTCAGGCAAGGACGAGAGATAAGGCTTTGGACGAGATAATCAGGCAAGACAGGAGATGAGGCTTGGACGAGAGTCAGGCAGGACAGGAGGGAGAGGCTTGGGACGAGAGTCAGGCAGGACAGGAGAGAGAGGCTTGGGACAGAGTCAGGCAGGATACAGAGAGAGGCTTAGGACAGAAATCAGGCAGGAGGACAGAGAGGCTTGGGACGAGAGTCAGGCAGAACAGGAGAGAGAGGCTTGGGACGAGAGTCAAGCGGGAAAAAGAGATGAAGCTGGGAGAAGAGCAGGCAGGACAGGAAGAGAGAAGGCTTGGGACGAGAGTCAGTCAGGGCTTGAGAGAGAGGCTTGGGACAGAATCAGGCAGGATATGAGAGGGAGGCTTTGGACGAGAGTCAGGCAGGACAGGAGAGAGAGGTTTGGGACGATAGTCAGGCAGGACAGGGGAGAAAGGATTTGACCGAGAGTCAAGCAGGACAGGAGAGAGACTCTTGACGAGAGAGTCAGGCATGACAGGAGAGAGAGGCTTGGTACGAGATTCAAGCAGGACAGGAAAGAGGGGCTTGGGAAGAGAATAATTCTGGACCTGACAGAGAGGGTTGGGACGAGAGTCAGACTCTACAGGAGAGAGAGGGTTGGGACGAATGTCATGCAGGACAGGAGAGAGAGGCTTAGGACAAAAGTCAGGGAGGACAGGAGAGTGAGGCTTGGGAAGAGAGTCAGGCAGGGGAGGAGAGAAGTGCTTGGGACGAGAGTCAGGCAAGTAGGAGAAAGAGGCTTGGGACGAGAGTCAGGAAGGACATGAGAGAGAGGTTGGGATGAGAGTCAGGCAGGACAAGAGAGAGAGACTTGTGACGAGAGTCAGGCAGGACACGAGCGAGAGATTTGGGAAGAGAGTCAGGCAGGACAGGTGAGAGAGGCTTGGGACAAGAGTCAGGAGGGAAAAGAGATAAAAGCTTGGGAGAAGAGGCAGACAGGACAGGAGAGATAAACTTGGGACGAGAATCAGTCAGGACATGAGAGAGAGGCTTGGGGCAGAATCAGGTTGGATATGAGACGGAGGCTTTAGACGATAGTCTGGCAGGACATGGGAGAAAGGCTTGGGACGAGAGACAGGCAGTACAGGAGAGAGAGGCTTGGGACGACGGTTAGGCAGTGTAGGAGAGAGAGGCTTGGGACGAGAGTCAGGAAGGACAGAGGAGATATTCTTGGGACGAGAGTTAGGCAAGACAGGAGATAGAGGCTTGGGACGAGAGTCAGGCAAGACAGGAGAGAGAGGCTTGGGACGAGAGTCAGGCAGGACATGAAAGAGAGGCTTGGGGCGAGAGTCAGGCAGAAGGAGAGACAGAGGCTTAGGACAGGAATTAGGCAGTGGAGGATAGAGAGGCTTTGGACGAGAGTCAGGCAGGACAGGAGAGAAAGGCTTGGGACGAAAGTCAGGTAGGACAGGAGAGAGAGGCTTAGGATGAGAGTCTGGCAGGAGAGAAGAGAGAGGCTTAACGAGATAGTCAGTTAGGACAGGAGAGAAAGGCTTTTGAGGAGAGTCAGGCAGGACAGGGGAGAGAGGCTTGGGACGAGAGTCAGGTGTGACAGGAGAGAGAGGCTTGACGAGAGAGTCAGGCAGGACAGGAGAGATAGCTTTGGGATGACGGTCAGGCAGGGTAGGAGAGAGAGGCTTGTGACGAGATTCAGCCAGGACACGAGAGAGAGGGTTAGGACGAGAGTCAGGCAGGACAGGAGATAGAGAGGCTTAGGACAGGAATCAGGCAGGGTCTAATAGAGAAGCTTGGGACGAGAGTCAGGCAGCACAGGAGAGAGAGGCTTGGGACGAGAGTCAGGTAGGACAGGAGAGAGGGTCTGACGATGATAGTTACGAAGGACAGAAGAGAGAGGCTTGACGAGATAGTCAGGTATGACAGGAGAGAAAGGCTTGGGACGAGAGTCAGGCACGACAGGGGAGAGAGGCTTGGGACGAGAGTCAGGCAGGACAGGAAAGAGAGGTTTGACGAGAGATTAGGCAGGATTGGAGAGAGAGCCTTGGGACGACGGTCAGGCAGGGTAGGAGAGAGAGGCTTGGGACGAGAGTCAGGCAGGACACGAGAGAGAGGGTTAGTTCGAGAGTCAAGTAGGACAGGAGAGAGGGGCTTGGGACGAGAGCCAGGAAGAACATAAGAGATATGCTTGGGACGAGAGTCAGGAAAGACAGGAGGTAGAGACTTGGCACGACAGGTAGGCAGAACAGGAGAGAGAGGCTTGGAACGAGAGTCAGGCATGACAGGAGAGAGGGGCTTGGGACGAGAATCAGGCAGGTTAGTAGAGAACGGCTTTTGGTGAGAGTCAGGCAAGTAGGAGAATGAGGCTTCTGACGACAGTCAGACAGAACATGATAGAGAGGCTTTGGACGAGAGTCAGCCAGTAGAAGAGAGAGAGGCTTGGGACGAGAGTCAGGCAAGACAGGAGAGAGAGGCTTGGGACGAGAGTCAGGTAGGACAGGAGAGAGAGGCTTAGGATGAGAGTCAGGCAGGACAGAAGAGAGAGGCTTAACGAGACAGTCAGGCAGGACAAGAGAGAGAGCCTTGGGACGACGGTCAGGCAGGGTAGGAGAGAGTGGCTTGGGACAAGAGTCAGCCAGGACACGAGAGAGAGGGTTAGGACGGGAGTCGGGTAGGACAGGAGATAGGGTCTTACGATGAGAGTCAGGCAGGACAAAAGACAGAGGCTTAACGAGAAAGTCAGGTAGGACAGGAGAGAAAGGCCTGGGACGAGAGTCAGTCAGGACAGGGGAGAGAGGCTTGGGACGAGAGTCAGGCAGGACAAGAGAGAGAGAGGCTTGACGAGAGATTATGCAGGACGGGAGAGAGAGCCTTGGGACGACGGTCAGGCAGGGTAGGAGAGAAAGGCTTGGGACGAGAGTCTGGGACAAGTGTCATTCAGGACAGGAGAGTGAGGCTTGGGACGAAAGCCAGGAACAACATAAGAGATATGCTTGGGACGAGAGTATGGCAAGACAGTAGATAGAGACTTAGGACGACAGTCAGGCAGAACAGAGGAGAAAGGCTTGGAACGAGAGTCAGGCACGAGATTCAGGCAGGTTAGTAGAGAAGGGCTTGGGAGGAGTCAGGCAAGTACGAGAATGGGACTTCTGACGGAGTCAGGCAGGACATGAGAGAGAGGCTTTGGACGAGAGTCAGGCAGTACAAGCGAGAGAAGCTTGGGACGAGAGTCAGGCACGACAGGAGAGAGGGAATTGGAAGGAGAGTCAGGCACGACAGGAGAAAGAGGTTTGGGACGAAAGTCAGGCAGGACAAGAGATAGAAGCTTCGGAAGAGATGCAGGCAGGACAAGAGAGAGAAGCTTGGGACGAGAGCCAGGCAGGGCAGGAGAGAGAGGCTTGGGACGAGAGTCAAGCAGGAGTCGACAGAGAGAATTTGGTCGGGAGTCAGGAAGGGCCGGCTAGAGAGGTTTGTGACGAGAGTCAGGCAGGAAAGGAGAGAGAGGCTTGGTACGAGAGTCAAGCAGGACAGGAGAGAGGGGCTTGGGAAGAGAATAACTCTGGACTGGACAGGGAGTGTTAGGACGAGATTCAGGCTGGAATGGAGAGAGAGGGTTGGGATGAGAGTCATGATGGACAGGAGAGAAAGGCTTAGGACGAAAGTCAGGGAGGACAGGAGAGTGAGGCTTGGGACGAGAGTCAGGCAGAGTAGGAGAGAAGGGCTTTGGACGAGAGTCAGGCAAGTAGGAGAAAGAGGTTTGGGTCGAAAGTCAGGCAGGACATAAGAGAGATGCTTGGGACGAGAGTCAGGCAGGATAAGAGAGAGATAGTCTTGGGACGACAGTCATTCAAGACAGGAGAGAAAGAGACTTGGGACGAGAGTCAGGCACGACAGGAGAGAGAGGCTTGGCACGAGAGTCAGGCAGGACAAGAGGTAGAAGCTTGAGAGAAGAGGCAGGCAGGACAGGAGAGATAAGCTTGGGACGAGAGTCAGGCAGGACAAGAGAGAGAGGCTTCGGACAGAGTCAGGCAGGATATGATAGGGAGGCTTTGGACGAGAGTCAGGCAGGACGGGAGAGAGACGTTTGGGACGATGGTCAGGCAGAACAGGGGAGAAAGGCTTCGGCTGAGATTTAGGCAGGACAGGAGAGAGACTTGAGGAGAGAGTTAGGCAGGACAGGAGAGAGAGGCTTGGTACGAGAGTCAAGCAGGACAGGAGAGAGGGGCATGGGAGGAGAATAATTCTGGATCTGAAAGAGAGGGTTGGGACGAGAGTCAGGCTGGACAGGAGAGAGAGGGTTGGGACGAGTGTCACGCAGCTTGGGACGAGAGTCAGGCAGGACAAGAGAGAGAGGCTTCGGACAGAGTCAGGCAGGATATGATAGGGAGGCTTTGGACGAGACTCAGGCAGGACGGGAGAGAGACGTTTGGGACGATGGTCAGGCAGAACAGGGGAGAAAGGCTTCGGCTGAGATTTAGGCAGGACAGGAGAGAGACTTGAGGAGAGAGTTAGGCAGGACAGGAGAGAGAGGCTTGGTACGAGAGTCAAGCAGGACAGGAGAGAGGGGCATGGGAGGAGAATAATTCTGGATCTGAAAGAGAGGGTTGGGACGAGAGTCAGGCTGGACAGGAGAGAGAGGGTTGGGACGAGTGTCACGCAGGATAGGAGAGAGAGGCTTAGGACAAAACTCAGGGAGGACAGGAGAGTGAGGCTTAGGATGAGAGTCAAGCAGGACAGAAGACAAAGGCTTAAGGAGATAGTCAGTTAGGACAGTAGAGAAAGGCTTGGGACAAGAATCAGGCAGGACAGGGGAGAGAGGGTTATGACGAGAGTCAGGTAGGACAGGAGATAGAGAGGCTTAGGACAGGAATCAGGCAGGGTCGGATAGAGAGGCTTGGGATGAGAGTCAGGCAGGACAGGAGAAAAAGGCTTGGGACGAGAGTCAAGTAGGACAGGAGAGAGAGTCTTACGATGAGAGTCAGGCAGGACAGGAGAGAGAGACTTCGGACGAGAGTCAGGCACGACAGGAGAGAGAGGCTTGGGACAAGAATCAGGCAGGACAAGAGATAAAAGTTTGGGAGAAGAGAGAGGCAGGACAGGAGAGAGATGCTTGGGACGAAAGTCCGGCAGGACATGAGAGAGAGGCTTGGGACAGAGTCAGGCAGGATATGAGAGGGAGACTTTGGACGAGAGTCAGGCAGAACAGGAGAGAGAGGCTTTGGACGATGGTCAGGCAGAACAGGGGAGAAAGGCTTCGGCTGAGATTTAGGCAGGACAGGAGAGAGACTTGAGGAGAGAGTTAGGCAGGACAGGAGAGAGAGGCTTGGTACGAGAGTCAAGCAGGACAGGAGAGAGGGGCATGGGAGGAGAATAATTCTGGACCGGAAAGAGAGGGTTGGGACGAGAGTCAGGCTGGACAGGAGAGAGAGGGTTGGGACGAGTGTCACGCAGGACAGGAGAGAGAGGCTTAGGACAAAACTCAGGGAGGACAGGAGAGTGAGGCTTAGGATGAGAGTCAAGCAGGACAGAAGACAGAGGCTTAAGGAGATAGTCAGTTAGGACAGTAGAGAAAGGCTTGGGACAAGAATCAGGCAGGACAGGGGAGAGAGGGTTATGACGAGAGTCAGGTAGGACAGGAGATAGAGAGGCTTAGGACAGGAATCAGGCAGGGTCGGATAGAGAGGCTTGGGATGAGAGTCAGGCAGGACAGGAGAAAAAGGCTTGGGACGAGAGTCAAGTAGGACAGGAGAGAGAGTCTTACGATGAGAGTCAGGCAGGACAGGAGAGAGAGACTTCGGACGAGAGTCAGGCACGGACAGGAGAGAGAGGCTTGGGACAAGAATCAGGCAGGACAAGAGATAAAAGTTTGGGAGAAGAGGCAGGCAGGACAGGAGAGAGATGCTTGGGACGAAAGTCCGGCAGGACATGAGAGAGAGGCTTGGGACAGAGTCAGGCAGGATATGAGAGGGAGACTTTGGACGAGAGTCAGGCAGGACAGGAGAGAGAGGCTTTGGACGATATTCAGGCAGGACAGGGGAGAAAGGCTTGGGACGAGAGTCAGGCAGGACAGGAGAGAGAGGCTTGGGACGACGGTCGGGCAGTGTAGGAGAGAGAGTCTTAAGACGAGAGTCAGGCAGGACACGAGAGAGAGGGTTAGGGCGAGAGTCAGGCAGGACAGGAGAGAGAAACTTAGGACGAGTCAGGCACGATATGAGAGAGAGTTATGGGACGAGAGCCAGGCAGGATAAGAGATAGAAGCATGGGAAGAGAGACATGCAGGACAGGAGAGAGAAGCTTGGGACGAGAGTCAGGCAGGACAGGAGAGAGAGGCTTTGGACGAGAGTCAGGCAGGACAGGAGAGAGAGATGCTTTGGATGGGAGTCAGGAAGGGCCGGATAGAGAGGCTTGGGACGAGAGTCATTCAAGACAGGAGAGAGAGGCTTGGGACGAGAGTCAAGCAATACAAGAGAGAGGGGCTTGTGACGAGAATAATTCTGGACCGGACAGGGAATGTTAGGACGAGAGTCAGGCTAGAGAGGAGAGAGAGTGTTGGGATGAGAGTCATGTAGGACAGGAGAGAGAGGCTTAGGACGAAAGTCAGGCAGGGTATTAGAGAAGACCTTTGGACGAGAGTCTGGTAAGTAGGAGAAAGAGGCTTGGGACGAGAGTCAGACAGGACATGAAGGAGAGGCTTGGGACGAGAGTCAGGAAGGACAAGAGAAAGAGAGGCTTGGGACGAGAGTCAGGCAGGACAGGAGAGAGAGACTTGGGACGAGAGTCAGGCACGACAGGAGAGAGAGGCTTGGCACGAGAGTCAGGCAGGACAGCAGATAGAAGCTTGTTAGAAGAGGCAGGCAGGACGGGAGAGATAAGCTTTGGACGAGAGTCAGGCAGGGCAGGAGAGAGAGACTTGGGGCGAGAGTCAGGCACCAGAGGAGAAAGAGGCTTGGGACAAGAGTCGGGCAGGACAGGAAAGAGAGGCTTGGGGCGAGAGACAGGCAGGAAGAGACACAGAGGCTTAGGCAAGAATCAGGCAGTGGAGGATAGAGAGGCTTTGGACGAGAGTCAGGCAGGACAGGAGAGAGAGGCTTGGGACGAGAGTCAGGTAGGAGAGGAGAGAGAGGCTTAGGATGAGAGTCAGTCAGGACAGAAGAGAGAGGCTTAACGATATAGTAATTTAGGACAAGAGAGAAAGGCTTTTGAGGAGAGTCAGGCAGGACAAGGGAGAGAGATTTGGGACGAGAGATAGGCAGGACAGGAGAGAGAGGCTTGACGAGAGAGTCAGGCAGGACAAGAGAGCCTTGGGATGACTGTCAGGCAGGG
The DNA here is from genome assembly GCF_036320965.1 of Panulirus ornatus. Taxonomy (NCBI): domain Eukaryota; kingdom Metazoa; phylum Arthropoda; class Malacostraca; order Decapoda; family Palinuridae; genus Panulirus; species Panulirus ornatus. The sequence goes on from NC_092225.1 coordinate 34,657,953, forward strand.
TAGGCGAGAGAGGCTTGTAACGAGATTCAGCCAGGACAGGAGAGAGAGAGAGAGTTAGGACGAGAGTCAGGCAGGACAGGGGATAGAGAGGCTTAGGACAGGAATCAGGCAGGGTCGGATAGAGAGGCTTGGGACGAGAGTCAGGCAGCACAGGAGAGAGAGGCTTGGGACGAGAGTCAGGTAGGACAGGAGAGAGGGTCTTACGATTAGACTTAGGCAGGACAGAAGAGAAAGGCTTGACGAGATAGTCAGGTAGGACAGGAGAGAAAGGCTTGGGACGAGAGACAGGCAGGACAGAAGAGAGTGGCTTGGGACGAAAGTCAGGCAGGACAGGAGAGAAAGACTTGGGACGAGAGTCAGAAAGGATAGGAGAGAGAGGCTGGGGACGAGAGTACGGCAGGACTAGAGAGAGGGGCTTGGGAGGAGAGTCAGTCCGGGTAAGAGAGAGGGGCTTGGGGCGAGAGTCAGGGAGGGCAGGAGGGAGAGGCTAGGGAAGAGAATCATGCAAGGTAGGAGAGAGGGGCTTCGGACCAGTGAGGCAAGACAGGAGGGAGAGTCTTGGGACGAGAGTCAGGCAGGAAAGGAGAGAGAGGATTCGGATGTTTTTCTGGCAGGACAGAAGAGAGAAGCATGAGACAAGTGTCAGGCAGGACTGAAGAGAGAGTCTTGCGACGAGAGTCAGAAAGGACAGGAGAGAGAGGCTAAGGACGAGAGTCAGGCAGGACAAGAGAGTTAGGCGTGGGACAAGAGTCAGGCATGGTAGGAGAGAAGGGCTTGGGACGAGAGTCAGGCAAGTAGGAGAAAGAGGCTTGGGACGAGAGTCAAGCAGGACAGGGGAGAGAGGCTTGGGACGAGAATAAATCTGAACCGGAGAGAGAGGATTGCGACGAGAGTCTGGCAGGACAAGAGATAGAAGCTTGTTAGGAGAGGCAGGCAGGACAGGAGAGAGAAGCTTGGGACGAGAGTCAGGCATTACAGGAGAGAGGAGACTTGGGACGAGAGTCAGAAAGGACATTAGAGAGGCTTGGGAAAAGAGTCTGGCAGGACAAGAGATAGAATCTTGTTAGGAGATGCAGGCAGGACAGGAGAGAGAAGCTTGGGACGAGAGTCAGGCAGGACAGGAGAGAGAAGCTTGGGACAGAGTGAGGCAGGATATGAGAGAGAGGCTTCGGACGAGAGTCAGGCAGGACAGGAGATAGAGGCTTGGGACGATAGTAGGGCAGGACAGAGGAGAAATGCTTGTGACTTGAGTTAGGCAGGACAGGAGAGAAAGGCTTAGGACGACGGTCAGGCAGGGTTGGAGAGAGAGGCTTTGGACGAGAGCCAGGCAGGACAGGACAGAGAAGGTCAGGACGAGAGACAGGCAGGACAGTAGATAGATGCCTGGGACGAGTGTCAAGCAGGACAAGAGAGAGAGGCTTGGGACGAGAATCATTAAGGAAAGAAGAGATATGCTTGGGACGAGAGTCAGGCAGGACAGGAGATAGAGGCTGGGGACGAGAGTCAGGCAGGACAGGAGAAAGAATCTTGGGTTGAGAGTCAGGCAGGACAGGAGAGAGAGGCTTGGGACGAGAGTCAGGCAGGAGAGGAGAGAGAGGCTTGCGACGAGAGTCAGGCAGGGCCAGATAGAGAGGCTTGGGACGAGAGTCAGGCAGGACAGTAGAGAGAGGCTTCGGACGAGATTCAGGCAGGATAGGAGAGAGAGGCTTAGGATGAGAGTCAGGCAGGACAGGAGAGAGTGGCTTGGGACGAGAGTCAGGCAGGACACGAGAGAGAGGCTTGGGACAAGAGTCAGTCAGGACCATAGAGAAACAATTGGGTCGAGAGTCAGGCAGGAAAGGAGAGAGAGGCTTGGGGCGATAGGCATGCAGGACCTGAAAGAGAGACTGAGGACGAGAGTCACGCAGTACAGGAAAGAGAGGCTTTTGACGAGAGTCAGCGAGGACAGGACAGTGAGGTATTTGACAAGAGTGAGGCAGGACAGGGGACAGAGCCTTGGAACGAGCGTCCGGCAGGACAAGAGAGAGAGGATTTGGACGAGAGTGAGACAGAACAGAGAGAAAGGCTCGGGAGGAGAGTAATTCCGGACAGGAGAGAGAGGCTTAGGATGAGAGTCAGGCAAGACAGGAGAGTGAGGTTTGGGACGAGAGTCATGCAGGGTAGGGGAGAAGTGCATGGGACGAGAGTCAGGCAAGTAGGAGAAAGAGGCTTGGGACGAGAGTCAAGCAGGACAGGAGAGAGAGGTTTGGGACGAGACTAAGGTAGGACAAGAGAAAGAGGCTTGTGACGAGAGTCTGGCAGGACAGGAGAGAGAGGCTTGGGACGAGAGTCAGGCAGGACAGAAGAGAGAGGCTTGGGACGAGAGTCAGGCAGAACAGGAGAGACAGACTTGGGACGAGAGTCAGAAAGGACAGGAGAGAGAGGCTGGGGACGAGAGTAAGGTAGGCTAAGAGAGACAGGCTTGGGAGGAGAGTCAGGAAGGACAAGAGAGAGAATCTTGGGACGAGAATCAGGCAGGACAGGAGAGAGAGGCTTGGGACTGATTCAGGCCTGATAGGAGAGAGAGGCTTGGGACGAGAATGACGCAGGACTGGTGAGAGAGAGTCTTTGGACGAGAGTCAGGCAGGACACGAGAGAGAGGCTTGGGACAAGAGTCAGGCAGGACCATAGAGAGACACTTGGGACGAGAGTCAGGCAGGATAGGTGAGAGAGGCTTGGGGCGATAGTCAGGCAGGACCTGAGAGAGAGGCTTAGGACGAGAGTCACGTAGTAAAAGAAAGAGAGGCTTTTGACGAGAGTCAGCAAAGACAGGACAGAGAGGTATTTGACAAGAGTGAGGCAGGACAGAGGACAGAGCTTTGGGACGAGCGTCAGGCAGGACAAGAGAGAGAGGATTTGGACGAGAGTGAGACAGAACAGAGAGAAAAGCTTAGGGGGAGAGTCATTCAGGACGAAAAGTCATTTGGACGAAAGTCAGGAAGGACAGGAGAGAGAGACCACGGACGAGAGTCAGAAAGGACAGGAGAGAGAGGCTGGGGACGAGAGTAAGGCAGGACAAGAGAGAGAGTCTTGGGAGGAGAGTCAGGAATGACAGGAGAGAGAATCTTGGGACGAGAATCAGGCATTACAGGAGAGAGAGGCTTGGGACTGATTCAGGCCTGATAGGAGAGAGAGGCCTGGGACGAGAATCACGCAGGACTGGTGAGAGAGAGGCTTGGGACGAGAGTCAGGCAGGACAGGAGAGATAGGCCTGGTACTAGAGTCAGGCAGGACGAGAGTCACGTAGGACAGGCGAGAGGGTCTTACGATGATAGTTACGAAGGACAGAAGAGAGAGGCTTGACGATATAGACAGGTAGGACAGGAGAGAAAGGTTTGGGACGAGAGTCAGGCAGGACAGGGGAGAGAGGCTTGGGACGAGAGTCAGGCAGGACAGGAGAGAGAGGCTTGTCGAGAGATTAGGCAGGATTGGAGAGAGAGCCTTGGGACAACGGTCAGGCAAGGTAGGAGAGAGAGGCTTGGGACGAGAGTCAGGTAGGACACGAGAGAGAGGGTTAGGACGAGAGTCAGGCAGTACAGGAGGGAGGGGCTTGGGACGAGAGCCAGGAAGAACATAAGAGATATGCTTGGGACGAGAGTCAGGCAAGACAGGAGGTAGAGACTTGGCACGACAGTCAGGCAGAACAGGAGAGAGAGGCTTGGAACGAGTGTCAGGCACGACAGGAGAGAGGGGCTTGGGACGAGAATCATGGAGCTTAGTAGAGAAGGGGTTTTGGTGAGAGTCAGGCAAGTAGGAGAATGAGCCTTCTGACGAGAGTCAGACAGAACATGAGAGAGAGGCTTTGGACGAGAGTCAGGCAGTTCAAGAGAGAGAGGCTTGGGACGAGTCAGGGACGAAAGGAGAGAGAGGCTTGGGACGAGTCAGGGACGAAAGGAGAGAGAGGCTTGGGACGAGAGTCAGGCAGGACAGGAAAGAGAGGCTTGGGACGACAGTCAGGCAGGAGGAGAGAGAGGGCGTAGGACAGGAATCAGGCAGGGGAGGATAGAGAGGCTTTGGACGAGAGTCAGGAAGGACAGGAGAGAGAGGCTTAGGACGAGACTCAGGTAGGACAGGAGATAGAGGCTTAGGATGAGAGTCAGGCAGGACAGAAGAGAGAGGCTTAACGAGATAGTCAGTTAGGACAGGTGAGAAACTCTTGTGACGAGTGTCAGGCAGGACAGGGGAGAGAGGCTTGGGACGAAAGTCAGGCAGAACAGGAGAGAGAGGCTTGACGAGACAGTCAGGCAGGACAAGAGAGAGAGCCTTGGGACGACGGTCAGGCAGGGTACGAGAGAGAGGCTTGGGACGAGAGTTAGCCAGACCCTTAGGACAGGAATCAGTCAGGACCGGATAGAGAGGCTTGGGAGGAGAGTCAGGCAGGAAAGAAGAGAGAGACTTTGGACGGGAGTCAGGTAGGACAGGAGAGAGAGTCTTACGATGAGAGTCAGGCAGGACAGAAGAGAGAGGCTTGACGAGATAGTCAGGTAGGACAGGAGAGAAAGGCCTGGGACGAGAGTCAGGCAGGACAGTGGAGAGAGGCTTTGGACGAGATTCAGGCAGGAAAAGGGAGAGAAGCTTGACGAGAAATTATGCAGGACAGGAGAGAGAGCCTTGGGACGACGGTCAGGCAGGGTAGGAGAGAAAAGCTCAGGACGAGAGTCAGGCAGGACACGAGAGAGAGGGTAAGGACGAGAGTCAGGCAGGAAAGGTCATAGATATCTGGGACAAGTGTCAGGCAGGACAGGAGAATGAGGTTTGGGACGAGAGCCAGGAAAAACATAAGAGATATGCTTGGGACGAGAGTATGGCAAGACAGGAGATAGAGACTTAGGACGACAGTCAGGCATAACAGAGGAGAAAGGCTTGGAACGAGAGTCAGGCACGACAGGAGAGAGGGGCTTGGGACGAGAATCAGGCAGGTTAGTAGAGAAGGGCTTGGGACGAGAGTCAGGCAAGTAGGATAATGGGACATCTGACGATAGTCAGGCAGGACATGAGAGAGAGGCTTTGGACGAGAGTCAGGCAGTAGAAGAGAGAGAGGCTTGGGACGAAAGTCAGGCAGGACAAGAGATAGAAGCTTGGGAAGAGAGGCAGGCAGGACAGGAGAGAGAAGCATGGGACGATAGTCAAGCAGGAGTCGACAGAGAGAATTTGGACGGGAGACAGGAAGGGCCGGATAGAGAGGGCTGTGACGAGAGTCAGGCAGGAAAGGAGAGAGAGGCTTGGTACGAGAGTCAAGCAGGATAGGAGAGAGGGGCTTGGGAAGAGAATAATTCTCGACCGGACAGAGAGTGTTAGGACGAGAGACAGGCTGGACAGGAGAGAGAGGGTTGGGACGAGAGTCATGGACAGGAGAGAGAGGTTTAGGACGAAAGTCAGGGAGGACAGGAGAGTGAGGCTTGGGACGAGAGTCAGTCAGGGTAGGAGAGAAGAGATTTTGACGACAGTCAGGCAAGTAGGAGAAAGAGGCTTGGGTCGAGAGTCAGGCAGGACATAAGAGAGGGGATTGGGACGAGAGTCAGGCAGGATAAGAGAGATATAGGCTTGGGACGAGAGTCATTCAAGACAGGATAGAGAGAGACTTGTGACGAGAGTCAGGCACGACAGGAGAGAGAGGCTTGGCACGAAAGTCAGGCAGGACAAGAGGAAGAAGCTTGGGAGAAGAGGCAGGCAGGACAGGAGAGATAAGCTTGGGTCGAGAGTCAGGCTGGACAAGAGAGAGAGGCTTGGGACAGAGTCAGGCAGGCTATGATAGGGAGGCTTTGGACGAGAGTCAGGCAGGACGGGAGAGAGACGCTTTGGACGATGGTCAGGCAGAACAGGGGAGAAAGGCTTCGGCTGAGAGTCAGGCAGGACAAGAGAGAGACTTGACCAGAGAGTCATGCAGGACAGGAGAGAGAGGCTTGGTACGAGAGTCAAGCAGGACAGGAGAGACGGGTATGTGAGGAAAATAATTCTGGACCGGAAAGAGAGGGTTGGGACGAGAGTCAGGCTGGACAGGAGAGAGAGGGTTGGGACGAGTGTCACGCAGGACAGGAGAGAGAGGCTTAGGACAAAACTCAGGGAGGACAGGAGAGTGAGGCTTAGGATGAGATTCAGGGAGGACAGAAGACAGCGGCTTAAGGAGATAGTCAGTTAGGACAGGAGGGAAAGACTTGGGACAAGAGTCAGGCAGGACAGGGGAGAGAGGGTTATGACGAGAGTCAGGTAGGACAGGAGATAGAGAGGCTTAGGACAGGAATCAGGCAGGGTCGGATAGAGAGGCTTGGGATGAGAGTCAGGCAGGACAGGAGAAAGAGGCTTGGGACGAGAGTCAAGTAGGACAGGAGAGAGAGTCTTACGATGAGAGTCAGGCAGGACAGGAGAGAGAGACTTGGGACGAGAGTCAGGCAGGAGAGGAGAGAGAGGCTTGGGACAAGAATCAGGCAGGACAAGAGATAGAAGTTTGGGGGAAGAGGCAGGCAGGACAGGAGAGAGAAGCTTGGGACGAGAGTCAGGCAGGACATGAGAGAGAGGCTTGGGACAGAGTCAGGCAGGATATGAGAGGGAAGGTTTGGACGAGAGTCAGGCAGGACCGGAGAGAGAGGCTTTGGACGATATTCAGGCAGGATAGGGGAGAAAGGCTTGGGACGAGAGTCAGGAAGGACAGGAGAGAGAGGCTTGGGCGAGAGTCAGGCAGGAGGAGACACAAAGGCTTAGGCAGGAATCAGGCAGTGGAGGATAGAGGGGCTTTGGACGAGAGTCAGGCAGGACAGGAGAGAGAGGCTTGGGACGAGAGTCAGGTATTACAGGAGAGAGAGGCTTAGGATGAGAGTCAGGCAGGACAGAAGAGAGAAGCTTAACGAGATAGTCAGTTAGGACAGGAGAGAAAAGCTTTTGAGGAGAGTCAGGTAGGACAGGGGAGAGACATTTGGGACGAAAGTCAGGCAGGACAGGAGAGAGAGGCTTGACGAGAGAGTCAGGCAGGACAGGAGAGAGAGCCTTGCGATGACTGTCAGGCAGGGTAGGAGAGAGAGGCTTGTGACGAGATTCAGCCAGGACACGAGAGAGAGGGTTAGGACGAGAGTCAGGCAGGACAAAGGATAGAGAGGCTTAGGACAGGAATCAGGCAGGGTCGGAGTGAGAGGCTTGGGACGAGAGTCAGGCAGCAGAGGAGAGAAAGGCTTGGGACGAGAGTCAGGTCTGACAGGAGAGAGGGTCTTACGATGAGAGTTAGGCAGGACAGAAGAGAGAGGCTTGACGAGATAGTCAGGTAGGACAGGAGAGAAAGGCTTGGGACGAGAGACAGGCAGGACATAAGAGAGAGGCTTGGGACAAAAGTCAGGCAGGACAGGAGAGAAAGACTTGGGACGAGAGTCAGAAAGGATAGGAGAGAGAGGCTGGAGACGAGAGTACGGCAGGGCAAGAGAGAGAGGCTTGGGAGGAGAGTAAGGAAGGACAGGAGAGAGAGGCTGGGGACGAGAGTCAGGCAGTAGAAGAGAGAGAAGCTTGGGACGAAAGTCAGGCAGGACAAGAGATAGAAGCTTGCGAAGAGAGGCAGGCAGGACAGGAGAGAGAAGCATGGAACGAGAGCCAGGCAGGGCAGGAGAGAGAGGCTTGGGACGATAGTTAAGCAGGAGTCGACAGAGAGAATTTGGACGAGAGTCAGGAAGGGCCGGATAGAGAGGCTTGTGACGAGAGTCAGGCAGGAAAGGAGAGAGAGGCTTGGTACGAGAGTCAAGCAGGATAGGAGAGAGGGGCTTGGGAAGAGAATAATTCTCGACCGGACAGAGAGTGTTAGGACGAGAGTCAGGCTGGACAGGAGAGAGAATGTTGGGACGAGAGTCATGGACAGGAGAGAGAGGTTTAGGACGAAAGTCAGGGAGGACAGGAGAGTGAGGCTTGGGACGAGAGTCAGGCAGGGTAGGAGAGAAGGACTTTTGACGACAGTCAGGCAAGTAGGAGAAAGAGGCTTGGGTCGAGAGTCATTCAAGACAGGAGAGAGAGGCTTGGGACGAGAATCAGGTAGGACAGGAGAGAGAGGCCTAGGATGAGAAGCAGGCAGGACAGAAGAGAGAGGCTTAACAAGATAGTCAGTTAGGACAGGAGAAAAAGGCTTGGGACGAGAGTCAGGCAGGACAGGGGAGAGAGGCTTGGGACGAGAGTCAGGTAGGACAGGAGAGAGAGGCTTGACGAGAGAGACAGGCACGACAGGAGAGAAAACCTTAGGATGACGGTCAGGCAGGGTAGGAGAGAGAGTCTTAAGACGAGAATCAGGCAGAACACGAGAGAGAGGGTTAGGGCGAGAGTCAGGCAGGACAAGAGAGAGAGACTTAGGGCGAGTCAATCACGACATGAGAGAGAGTTTTGGGACGAGAGTCAGGCAGGATAAGAGATAGAAGCTTGGGAAGAGAGACATGCAGGACAGGAGAGAGAAGCTTGGGACGAGAGTCAGGCATGTCAGGAGAGAGAGGCTTTGGACGAGAGTCAGGCAGGACAGGAGAGAGAGGCTTTGGATGGGAGTCAGGAAGGGCCGGATAGAGAGGCTTGGGACGAGAGTCTGGCAGGACAGGAGAGAGAGGCTTGGTACGAGAGTCAAGCAATACAAGAGAGAGGGGCTTGGACGAAAATAATTCTGGATCGGACAGGGAGGGTTAGGACGAGAGTCAGGCTGGAGAGGAGAGAGAGGGTTGGGACGAGAGTCATGTAGGACAGGAGAGAGAGGCTTCGGACGAAAGTCAGGCAGGGTATTAGAGAAGGCCTTTGGACGAGAGTCAGGTAAGTAGGAGAAAGAAGTTCTGGGACGAGAGTAAGGCAGGACATGAAGGAGAGGCTTGGGACGAGAGTCAGGAAGGACAAGAGAGAAAGAGGCTTGTGACGAGAGTCAGGCAGGACAGGAGAGAGAGACTTAGGACGAGAGTCAGGCACGACAGGAGAGAGAGACTTGGCACGAGAGTCAGGCAGGACAGCAGATAGAAGCTTTGGAGAAGAGGCAGGCAGGACGGGAGAGATAAGCTTTGGACGAGTCAGGCAGGATAGGAGAGAGAGACTGTGGAACGAGAGTCAGGCACGACAAGAGAAAGAGGCTTGGGACGAGAGTCAGGCAGGACAGGAAAGAGAGGCTTGGGCGAGAGTCAGGCTGGAGGAGACACAGAGGCTTAGGCAGGAATCAGGCAGTGGAGGATACAGAGGCTTTGGACGAGAGTCAGGCAGGACAGGAGAGAGAGGCTTAGGATGAGAGTCAGGCAGGACAGAAGAGAGAAGCTTAACGAGATAGTCAGTTAGGACAGGAGAGAAAGGCTTTTGACGAGAGTCAGGCAGGACAGGGGAGAGAGATTTGGGATGAGAGTCAGGCAGAACAGGAGAGAGAGGCTTGACGAGAGAGTCAGGCAGGACAGGAAAGAGAGCCTTGCGATGACTGTCAGGCAGGGTAGGAGAGAGAGGCTTGTGACGAGATTCAGCCAGGACATGAGAGAGAGGGTTAGGACGAGAGTCAGGCAGGACAAAGGATAGAGAGGCTTAGGACAGGAATCAGGCAGGGTCGGATAGAGAGGCTTGGGACGAGAGTCAGGCAGCAGAGGAGAGAAAGGCTTGGGACGAGAGTCAGGTCTGACAGGAGAGAGGGTCTTACGATGAGAGTTAGGCAGGACAGAAGAGAGAGGCTTGACGAGATAGTCAGGTAGGACAGGAGAGAAAGGCTTGGGACGAGAGACAGGCAGGACATAAGAGAGAGGCTTGGGACGAAAGTGAGGCAGGACAGGAGAGAAAGACTTGGGACGAGAGTCAGAAAGGATAGGAGAGAGAGGCTGGGGACGAGAGTAAGGCAGAACAGGAGAGTAAGCTTGGGAGGAGAGTCAAGAAGGACAGGAGAGGGAATATTGGGACGAGAATCAGGCAGGACAGGAGAGAGAGGCTTGGGACTGATTTAGGCAGGATAGGAGAGAGAGGCTTGGGATGAGAATCACGCAGGACTGGTGAGAGAGAGGCTTGGGACGAGAGTCAGGCAGGGCAGGAGACTGACACTGAGGACGAGATTCAGGCATGGCAGGCGAGAGAGTCTTTGGACGAGAGTCAGAAAGGACAGGAGAGAGATTCCTGGTACTAGAGTCAGACAGCACAGGAGAGAGAGGCTTGGGACGAGAGTCAAGCTCGGCAGGAGAGAGGCTTGGGACGAGAGTCAGGCTGAGTAAGAGAGAGGGGATTGGGGCGAGAGTCAGGGAGGGCAGGAGGGAGAGGCTTGGGACGAGAATCATGAAAGGTAGGTGAGAGGGGCTTCGGACCAGTGAGGCAAGACAGGAGGGAGAGTATTGGGACGAGAGTCAGGCAGGAAAGGAGAGAGAGGATTCGGATGTTTTTCTGGCAGGACAGAAGAGAGAAGCCGTGAGACAAGTGTCAGGCAGGACAGGAGAGAGAGTCTTGCGACGAGACTCAGACAGGACAGGAGAGAGAGGCTAAGGACGAGAGTCAGGCAGGACAAGAGAGTTAGGCTTGGGACGAGATTCAGGCATGGTAGGAGAGAAGGGCTTGGGACGACAGTCAGGCAAGCAGGAGAAAGCGGCTTGTGACGACAGTCAGGCAAGCAGGAGAAAGCGGCTTGTGACGAGAGTCAAGCAGGACAGGGGAGAGAGGCTTGGGACGAGAATAAATCTGGACCGGAGAAAGAGGATTGGGACGAGAGTCTGGCAGGACAAGAGATAGAAGCTTGTTAGGAGAGGCAGGCAGGACTGGAGAGAGAAGCTTGGGACGAGAGTCAGGCATTACAGGAGAGAGAGACTTGGGACGAGAGTCAGAAAGGACATGAGAGAGAGGCTTGGGACGAGAGTCTGGCAGGACAAGAGATAGAAGCTTGTTAGGAGAGGCAGGCAGAACAGGAGAGAGAAGCTTGACACGAGAGTCAGGCAGGACAGGAGAGAGAAGCTTGGGACAGAGTGAGGCAGGATATGAGAGAGAGGCTTCGGACGAGAGTCAGGCAGGACAGGAGATAGAGGCTTGGGACGATAGTAGGGCAGGACAGGGGAGAAATGCTTGTGACTAGAGTTAGGCAGGACAGGAGTGAAAGGCTTAGGACGACGGTCAGGCAAGGTTGGAGATAGAGGCTTTGGACGAGAGTCAGGCAGGACAGGACAGAGAAGGTCAGGACGAGAGACAGGCAGGACAGTAGATAGATGCCTGGGACGTGTGTCAAGCAGGACACTAGAGAGAGAGGCTTGGGACGAGAATCATTAAGGACAGAAGAGATATGCTTGGGACGAGAGTCAGGCAGGACAGGAGATAGAGGCTGGGGACGAGAGTCAGGCAGGACAGGAGAAAGAGTCTTGGGTCGAGAGTGAGGCAGGACAGGAGAGAGAGGCTTTGGACGAGAGTCAGGCAGGAGAGGAGAGAGAGGCTTGGGACTAGAGTCAGGAAGGACAAGAGAGAAAGAGGCTTGGGACGAGAGTCAGGCAGGATAGGAGAGAGAGACTTAGGACGAGAGTCAGGCACGACAGGAGAGAGAGACTTGGCACGAGAGTCAGGCAGGACAGCAGATAGAAGCTTGGGGGAAGAGGCAGGCAGGACGGGAGAGATAAGCTTTGGACGAAAGTTAGGCAGGACAGGAGAGAGAGACTGTGGAACGAGAGTCAGGCACGACAGGAGAAAGAGGCTTGGGATGAGAGTCAGGCAGGACAGGAAAGAGATTCTTGGGCGAGATTCAGGCAGGAGGAGACACAGAGGATTAGGCAGGAATCAGGCAGTGGAGGATAGAGAGGCTTTGGACGAGAGTCAGGCAGGACAGGAGAGAGAGGCTTGGGTTCGAGAGTCAGGTAGGACAAGAGAGAGAGGCTTAGGATGAGAGTCAGGCAGGACAGAAGAGAGAGGCTTAACGAGATATTCAGTTAGGACAGGAGAGAAAGGCTTTTGAGGAGAGTCAGGCAGGACAGGGGAGAGATTTGGGACGAGATTCAGGCAGGACAGGAGAGAGAGGCTTGACGAGAGAGTCAGGCAGAACATGAGAGAGAGCCTTGCGATGACTCTCAGGCAGGGTAGGAGAGAGAGGCTTGTGACGACATTCAGCCAGGACACGAGAGAGAGGGTTAGGACGAGAATAAGGCTGGACAAAGGATAGAGAGGCTTAGGACAGGAATCAGTCAGGGTCGGATAGAGAGGCTTGGGACGAGAGTCAGGCAGCAGAGGAGAGAAAGGCTTGGGACGAGAGTCAGGTCTGACAGGGGAGAGGGTCTTACGATGAGAGTTAGGCAGGACAGAAGAGAGAGGCTTGACGAGATAGTCAGGTAGGACAGGAGAGAAAGGCTTGGGACGAGAGACAGGCAGGACATAAGAGAGAGGCTTGGGACGAAAGTCAGGCAGGACAGGAGAGAAAGACTTGGGACGAGAGTCAGAAAGGATAGGAGAGAGAGGCTGGGGACGAGAGTACGGCAGGACAAGAGAGAGAGGCTTGGGAGGAGAGTCAGGATGGACAGGAGAGAGAGGCTGGGGACGAGAGTACGTCAGAACAGGAGAGTAAGTCTTGGGAGGAGAGTCAAGAAGGACAGGAGAGAGAATATTGGGACGAGAATCAGGCAGGACAGGAGAGAAAGGCTTGGGACTGACTTAGGCAGGATAGGAGAGAGAGGCTTGGGATGAGAATCACGCAGGACTGGTGAGAGAGAGGCTTGGGACGAGAGTCAGGCAGGGCAGGAGACAGACACTGAGGACGAGAGTCAGGCATGGCAGGCGAGAGAGTCTTTGGACGAGAGTCAGAAAGTACAGGAGAGAGAGGCCTGGTACTAGAGTCAGACAGCAGAGGAGAGAGAGGCTTAGGACGAGAGTCAAGCTCGGCAGTAGAGAGGCTTGGGACGAGAGTCAGGCCGAGTAAGAGAGAGGGGATTGGGGCGAGAGTCAGGGAGGGCATTAGGGAGAGGCTTGGGACGAGAATCATGCAAGGATGGAGAGAGGGGCTTCGGACCAGTGAGGCAAGACAGGAGGGAGAGTCTTGGGACGAGAGTCAGGCAGGAAAGGAGAGAGAGGATTCGGATGTTTTTCTGGCAGGACAGAAGAGAGAATCCTGAGACAAGTGTCAGGCAGGACAGGAGAGAGAGTCTTAGGACGAGAGTCAGACAGGACAGGAGAGAGAGGCTAAGAACGAGAGTCAGGCAGGACAAGAGAGTTAGGCTTGGGACGAGATTTAGGCATGGTAGGAGAGACGGGCTTAGGACGAGAGTCAGGCAAGTAGGAGAAAGCGGCTTGTGACGAGAGTCAAGCATGACAGGGTAGAGAGGCTTGGGACGACAATAAATCTGGACCGGAGAAAAAGGATTGGGACGAGAGTCTCGCAGGACAAGAGATAGAAGCTTGTTAGGAGAGGCAGGCAGGACAGGAGAGAGAAGCTTGGGACGAGAGTCAGGCATTACAGGAGAGAGAGACTTGGGACGAGAGTCAGAAAGGACATGAGAGAGAGGCTTGGGACGAGAGTCTGGCAGGACAAGAGATAGAAGCTTGTTAGGAGAGGCAGGCAGAACAGGAGAGAGAAGCTTGGCACGAGAGTCAGGCAGGACAGGAGAGAGAAGCTTGGGACAGAGTGAGGCAAGATATGAGAGAGAGGCTTCGGACGAGAGTCAGGCAGGACAGGAGATAGAGGCTTGGGACGATAGTAGTGCAGGACAGGGGAGAAATGCTTGTGACTAGAGTTAGGCAGGACAGGAGAGAAAGGCTTAGGACGACGGTCATGCAGGGTTGGAGAGAGAGGCTTTGGACGAGAGTCAGGCAGGACAGGACATAGAAGGTCAGGACGAGAGACAGGCAGGACTGTAGATAGATGCCTGGGACGAGTGTCAAGTAGGACAAGAGAGAGAGGCTTGGGACGAGAATCATTAAGGACAGAAGAGATATGCTTGGGACGAGAGTCAGGCAGGACAGGAGATAGAGGCTGGGGACGAGAGTCAGGCAGGACAGGAGAAAGAGTCTTGGGTCGAGAGTCAGGCAGGACAGGAGAGAGAGGCTTGGGACGAGAGTCAGGCAGGAGAGGAGAGAGAGGCTTGGGACGAGAGTCAGGCAGGTTTGGATAGAGAGGCTTGGGACGAGAGTCAGGAAGGACAGTAGAGAGAGGCTTCGGACGAGATTCAGGCAGGACAGGAGAGAGAGGCTTAGAATGAGAGTCAGGCAGGACAGGAGAGAGTGGCTTGGGACGAGAGTCAGGCAGGACACGAGATAGAGACTTGGGACAAGAGTCAGGCAGGACCATAGAGAGACACTTGGGACGGGAGTCAGGCAGGATAGGAGAGAGAGGCTTGGGGCGATAGTCATGCAGGACCTGAGAGAGAGGCTGAGGACGAGAGTCACGCAGTACAGGAAAGAGAGGCCTTTGACGAGAGTCAGCGAGGACAGGACAGAGAGGTATTTGACAAGAGTGAGGCAGGACAGGGGACAGAGCCTCGGGACGAGAGTCAGGCAGGACAAGAGAGAGAGGATTTGGACGAGAGTGAGACAGAACAGAGAGAAAGGCTTTGTAGGAGAGTCATTCCGGACAGGAGAGAGAGGCTTAGGATGAGAGTCAGGGAAGACAGGAGAGTGAGGCTTGGGACGAGAGTCATGCAGGGTAGGGAGAGAGAGTTGTGACGAGATTGGCAGACACGAGAGAATCTGGGACAAAGTCGCAAGACAGAGAACACTTGGGACAGTCACAGGAAGGTGAGAGAGGCTTGGCGATAGTCAGCAAGACCTGACTTGGACAGAGTCACGCATACAGGAAGAAGGCTTTGACGAGATCAGCGAGACAGACAGAAGGTATTTGACAAGTGTGAGGCAGGACAGATGACAGAGCCTTGGGACGAGAGTCAGGCAGGACAAGAGAGAGAGGATTTGGACTAGAGTGAGACAGAACATAGAGAAAATCTTAGGAGGAGAGTCATTCAGGACAGGAGGGAGAGGCTTAGGATGAGAGTCAGGGAAGACAGGAGAGTGAGGATTGGGACGAGAGTCACAGGGTAGGGAAAATTGCTTGGGACAGAGTCAGACAAGTAGAGAAAGAGTCTTAGCACGAGAGTCAAGCAGGACAGGAGAGAGAGGTTTGGGACGAACTAAGTAGGACAAGAGAAGAGGCTTGTGTCGAGAGTCTGGCAGGACAGGAGAGAGAGGCTTGGGACGAGAGTCAGGCAGACAGAAGAAAAGAGGCTTTGGACGAAAGTCAGGCAGGACAGAGAGAGAGACCAGGACGAGAGTCAGAAAGGACAGGAGAGAGAGGAGGGGACCAGAGTAAGGCAGGACAAGAGAGAGAGTCATGGGAGGAGAGTCAGGAATGAGAGGAGAGAGAATCTTGGACGAGAATCAGGCATTACAGGAGATAGAAGCTTGTTAGGAGAGGCAGGCAGGACAGGAGAGAAAAGCTTGGGACGAGAGTCAGGCAGGACAGGAGAGAGAAGCTTGGGATAGAGTGAGGCAGGATATGAGAGAGAGGCTTTGGACGAGAGTCAGCAGGACAGGAGATAGAGGCTTGGGACGAAGTAGGGCAGGACAGAGGAGAAATGCTTGTGACTAGAGTTAGGCAGGACAGAGAGAAAGGCTTAGGACGACGGTCAGGGTTGGAGAGAAGGCTTTGGACGGAGTCAGGCAGGACAGGAAAGAGAAGGTCAGTCGAGAGACACGCAGAACAGTAGATAGATGGACGAGTGTCAGCAGGACAAGAGAGAGAGGCTTGGGACGAGATCATTAAGGACAGAATAGATATGCTGACGAGAGTCAGGCAGGACAGGAGATAGAGCTGAGGACGAGAGTCAGGAAGACAGGAGAAAGAGTCTTGGTCGAGAGTCAGAAGGACAGGAGAGAGAGGCTTGGGACGGAGTCAGGCAGGAGAGGAAGAGAGGCTTGCGACGAGATTCAGCAGGTCCGGATAGAGAGGCTTGGGACAGAGTCAGGCAGGACAGTAGAAAGAGGCTTCGGACGAGATTCAGGCAGGACAGGAGAGAGACACTGGACGAGAGTCAGCAGGACAGGAGATAGAGGCTTGGGACGATAGTAGGGCAGGACAGGGGAGAAATGCTTGTGACTAGAGTTAGGCAGGACAGGAGAGAAAGGCTTAGGACGACGGTCATGCAGGGTTGGAGAGAGAGGCTTTGGACGAGAGTCAGGCAGGACAGGACATAGAAGGTCAGGACGAGAGACAGGCAGGACTGTAGATAGATGCCTGGGACGAGTGTCAAGTAGGACAAGAGAGAGAGGCTTGGGACGAGAATCATTAAGGACAGAAGAGATATGCTTGGGACGAGAGTCAGGCAGGACAGGAGATAGAGGCTGGGGACGAGAGTCAGGCAGGACAGGAGAAAGAGTCTTGGGTCGAGAGTCAGGCAGGACAGGAGAGAGAGGCTTGGGACGAGAGTCAGGCAGGAGAGGAGAGAGAGGCTTGGGACGAGAGTCAGGCAGGTTCGGATAGAGAGGCTTGGGACGAGAGTCAGGAAGGACAGTAGAGAGAGGCTTCGGACGAGATTCAGGCAGGACAGGAGAGAGAGGCTTAGAATGAGAGTCAGGCAGGACAGGAGAGAGTGGCTTGGGACGAGAGTCAGGCAGGACACGAGATAGAGACTTGGGACAAGAGTCAGGCAGGACCATAGAGAGACACTTGGGACGGGAGTCAGGGAGGATAGGAGAGAGAGGCTTGGGGCGATAGTCATGCAGGACCTGAGAGAGAGGCTGAGGACGAGAGTCACGCAGTACAGGAAAGAGAGGCCTTTGACGAGAGTCAGCGAGGACAGGACAGAGAGGTATTTGACAAGAGTGAGGCAGGACAGGGGACAGAGCCTCGGGACGAGAGTCAGGCAGGACAAGAGAGAGAGGATTTGGACGAGAGTGAGACAGAACAGAGAGAAAGGCTTTGTAGGAGAGTCATTCCGGACAGGAGAGAGAGGCTTAGGATGAGAGTCAGGGAAGACAGGAGAGTGAGGCTTGGGACGAGAGTCATGCAGGGTAGGGGAGAAGTGCATTGGACGAGAGTCAGGCAAGTAGGAGAGAGGCTTGGGACGAGAGTCAAACAGGACAGGAGAGAGAGGTTTGGGACGCGACTAAGGTAGGACAAGAGAGAGAGGCTTGTGACGAAAGTCTGGCAGGACAGGAGAGAGAGGCTTGGGACGAGAGTCAGGCAGGAGAGAAGAGAGAGGCTTGGGACGAAAGTCAGGCAGGACAGGAGAGACAGACTTGGGACGAGAGTCAGAAAGGAGAGGAGAGAGAGGCTGGGAACGAGAGTAAGGCAGGACAAGAGAGACAGGCTTGGGAGGAGAGTCAGGAAGGACAGGAGAGAGAATCTTGGGACGAGAATCAGGCATTACAGGAGAGAGAGGCTTGAGACTGATTCAGGCCGTAGAGGAGAGTGAGGCTTGGGACGAGAATCACGCAGGACTGGTGAGAGAGAGGCTTGGGACGAGAGTCAGGCAGGACAGGTGAGAGAGGCTTGGGACAAGAGTCAGGCAGGACCATAGAGTGACACTTGGGACGAGAGTCAGGCAGGATAGGAGAGAGAGGCTTGGGGCGATAGTCAGGCAGGACATGAGAGAGAGGCTTAGGATGATAGTCACGCAGTACAGGAAAGAGAGGCTTTTGACGAGAGTCAGCGAGGACAGGACAGAGAGGTACTTGACAAGAGTAAGGCAGGACAGGGGACAGAGCCTTGGGACGAGAGTCAGGCAGGACAAGAGAGAGAGGATTTGGACGAGAGTGAGACAGAACAGAGAGAAAGGCTTGGGAGGAGAGGCATTCAGGACAGGAGAGAGAGGCTGAGGATGAGAGTCAGGTAAGACAGGAGAGTGAGGCTTGGTACGAGAGTCATGCAGGGTAGGGGAGAAGTGCTTGGGACGAGAGTCAGGCAAGTAGGAGAAAGAGGCTTGGGACGAAAGTCAAGCAGGACAGGAGAGAGAGGTTTGGGACGAGACTAAGGTAGGACAAGAGAGAGAGGCTTGTAACGAGAGTCTGGCAGGACAGGAGAGAGAGGCTTGGGACGAGAGTCAGGCAGGACAGAAGAGAGAGGCTTGGGACGAAAGTCAGGCAGGACAGGAGAGAGAGTCTTGGGACGAGAGTCAGAAAGGACAGGATATAAGAGGCTGGGGACGAGAGTAAGGCAGGACAAGAGAGACAGGCTTGGGAAGAGAGTCAAGAAGGACAGGAGAGAGAATCTTGGGACGAGAATCAGGCAGGACAGGAGAGAAAGGATTGGTACTGATTCAGGCAGGATAGGAGAGAGAGGCTTGGGACGAGAATCACGCAGGACTGGTGAGAGAGAGTTTGTGGACGAGAGTCAGGCAGGACACGAGAGAGAGGCTTGGGACAAGAGTCAGGCAAGACCATAGAGAGACACTTGGGACGAGAGTCAGGCAGGATAGGTGAGAGAGGCTTGGGGCGATAGTCAGGCAGGACCTGAGAGAGAGGCTTTGGACGAGAGTCACGCAGTACAGGAAAGAGAGGCTTTTGACGAGAGTCAGCGAGGACAGGACAGAGAGGTATTTGACAAGTGTGAGGCAGGACAGATGACAGAGCCTTGAGACGAGAGTCAGGCAGGACAAGAGAGAGAGGATTTGGACTAGAGTGAGACAGAACATAGAGAAAAGCTTAGGAGGAGAGTCATTCAGGACAGGAGGGAGAGGCTTAGGATGAGAGTCAGGGAAGACAGGAGAGTGAGGATTGGGACGAGAGTCATGCAGGGTAGGGGAAAATTGCTTGGGACTAGAGTCAGACAAGTAGAAGAAAGAGTCTTAGCACGAGAGTCAAGCAGGACAGGAGAGAGAGGTTTGGGACGAGACTAAGGTAGGACAAGAGAGAGAGGCTTGTGACGAGAGTCTGGCAGGACAGGAGAGAGAGGCTTGGGACGAGAGTCAGGCAGGACAGAAGAAAGAGGCTTTGGACGAAAGTCAGGCAGGACAGGAGAGAGAGACCAGGGACGAGAGTCAGAAAGGACAGGAGAGAGAGGATGGGGACCAGAGTAAGGCAGGACAAGAGAGAGAGTCATGGGAGGAGAGTCAGGAATGAGAGGAGAGAGAATCTTGGGACGAGAATCAGGCATTACAGGAGATAGAAGCTTGTTAGGAGAGGCAGGCAGGACAGGAGAGAAAAGCTTGGGACGAGAGTCAGGCAGGACAGGAGAGAGAAGCTTGGGATAGAGTGAGGCAGGATATGAGAGAGAGGCTTCGGACGAGAGTCAGGCAGGACAGGAGATAGAGGCTTGGGACGATAGTAGGGCAGGACAGAGGAGAAATGCTTGTGACTAGAGTTAGGCAGGACAGGAGAGAAAGGCTTAGGACGACGGTCAGGCTGGGTTGGAGAGAGAGGCTTTGGACGAGAGTCAGGCAGGACAGGAAAGAGAAGGTCAGGTCGAGAGACACGCAGAACAGTAGATAGATGCCTGGGACGAGTGTCAAGCAGGACAAGAGAGAGAGGCTTGGGACGAGAATCATTAAGGACAGAAGAGATATGCTTGGGACGAGAGTCAGGCAGGACAGGAGATAGAGGCTGAGGACGAGAGTCAGGAAGTACAGGAGAAAGAGTCTTGGGTCGAGAGTCAGGAAGGACAGGAGAGAGAGGCTTGGGACGAGAGTCAGGCAGGAGAGGAGAGAGAGGCTTGCGACGAGATTCAGGCAGGTCCGGATAGAGAGGCTTGGGACGAGAGTCAGGCAGGACAGTAGAAAGAGGCTTCGGACGAGATTCAGGCAGGACAGGAGAGAGACACTTGGGACGAGAGTCAGGCAGGATAGGAGAGAGAGGCTTGGGGCGATAGTCATGCAGGACCTGAGAGAGAGGCTTAGGACGAGAGTCACGCAGTACAGGAAAGAGAGGCTTTTGACGAGAGTCAGCGAAGACAGGACAGAGAGGTATTTGACAAGAGTGAGGCAGGACAGGGGACAGAGCCTTAGGACGAAAGTCAGGCAGGACAAGAGAGAGAGGATTTGGACGAGAGTGAGACAGAACAGAGAGAAATGCTTGGGAGAGGCATTCAGGACAGCAGAGAGAGGCTTAGGATGAGAGTCAGGCAAGACAGGAGAATGAGGCTTGGGACGAGACTCATGTAGGGTAGGGGAGAAGTGCTTGGGACGAGAGTCAGGCAAGTAGGAGAAAGAGGCTTGTAACGAGAGTCAGGCAGGACAGAAGAGAGAGGCTTGGGACGAAAGTCAGGCAGGACAGGAGAGAGAGACCTGCAACGAGAGTCATAAAGGACAGGAGAGAGAGGCTGGGAACGAGAGTAAGGCAGGACAAGAGAGAGATGCTTGAGAGGAGTGTCGGGATTACAGGAGAGAGAATCTTGGGACGAGAATCTGGCAGGACAGCAGAGAAAGGCTTGGGAATGATTCAGGCAGGATAGGTTAGAGAGGCTTGGGACGAGAATCACGCAGGACTGGTGAGAGAGAGTCTTGGGACGAGAGTCAGGCAGAACACGAGAGAGAGGCTTGGGACAAGAGTCAGGCAGGACAGGAGAGAGACACTTGGGACGAGAGTCAGGCAGGATAGGAGAGAGAGGTTTGGGGCGATAGTCAGGCTAGACCTGAGAGAGAGACTTAGGACGAGAGTCACGCAGTCCAGGAGAGAGAGGCTTTTGACGAGAGTCAGCGAGGACAGGACAGAGAGGTATTTGACAAGAGTGAGGCAGGACAGGGGACAGAGCCTTGGGACGAGAGTCAGGCAGGACAAGAGAGAGAGGATTTGGACGAGAGTGAGACAGAACAGAGAGAAAAGCTTAGGAGGAGAGTCATTCAGGACAGGAGAGAGAGGCTTAGGATGAGAGTCAGGCAAGACAGGAGAGTGAGGCTTGGGACGAGAGTCATGCAGGGTAGGGGAGAAGTGCTTGGGACTAGAGTCAGGGAAGTAGGAGAAAGAGGCTGAGGACGAGAGTCAAGCAGGACAGGAGAGGCTTGGGACAAGAGTCAGGCAGAACCATAGAGAGACACTTGGGACGAAAGTCAGGCAGGAGAGGAGAGAGAGACCTGGGACGAGAGTCAGTCAGGACAGGAGAGAGAGGCTGGGGACGAGAGTAAGGCAGGACAAGAGAGAGAGGCTTGGGAGGAGAGTCAGCAATGACAGGAGAGAGAATCTTGGGACGAGAATCAGGCATTACAGGAGAGAGAGGCTTGGGACTGATTCTGGCAGTATGGGAGAGAGAGGCTTGGGACGAGAATCACGCAGGACTGGCGAGAGAGAGGCTTGGAACGAGAGTCAGGCAGGACAGGAGAGATAGGCCTGGTATTAGAGTCAGGCAGGACAGGAGAGAGAGGCTTGTTACGAGAGTCAGGCTTGGCAGGAGAGAGGCTTGGGACGAGAGTCAGGCCGGGTCAGAGAGAGGGCTTGGGACGAGAGTTAGGCAGAACAGGAGAGAGAGGCTTGAGACGAGAATCATGCACGGTAGGAGAGAGGGGCTTCGGACCAGTGAGGCAAGACAGGAGGGAGAGTCTCGTGACGAGAGTCAGGCAGGAAAGGAGAAAGAGACTTCGGATGTGTTTCAGGCAGGACAGAAGAGAGAGGCATGGGCCGAGAGTCAGGCAAGACAGGGGAGAGATTCTACGGACAAGAGACACGCAGGATAGGAGAGAGGGCCTGGGACGAGAATGAAGCAGGACAGGAGAGAGAGGCTTGGGACGAGAGTTAGCCAGGACAGGAGAGAGAGGTTTAGGACGAGAGTCAGGCAGGAAAGGAGAGAGAGGCTTGGGACGACAATTAGGCAGGACAGGAGAGAGAGTCTTTAGACGAGAATCAGGCAGGACAGGAGAGTGAGGTTTGGGACGAGAGTCAGGCAGGGTAGGAGAGAGAGGCTTAGGACGAGAGTCAGGCAGAACAGGAGAGTGAGGCTTGGGACGAGAGTCAGGCAGGGTAGGAGAGGAGGGCTTGGGACGAGAGTCAGGCATGTAGGGGAAAGAGGCTTGGTACGAGAGCCAAGCAGGACAGGAGAGAGAGGTTTGGGACGAGACTAGGGTAGAACAGGAGAGAGAGGCTTGCGACGAGAGTCTGGCAGTAAAGGAGGGAGAGGCTTGGAACGAGAGTCTTTCAGGACAGGAGAGGGAGGCTTCGGACGAGTTAGGCAGGACCAGAGAGGGACATTTGGGACGAGAGTCAGGCAGGGTAGGAGAGAAGGACTTGGCACGAGAGTCAGGCAAGTAGGAGAAAGAGGCTTGCGACGAGATTCAAGCAGGACAGGAGAGAGGGGCTTGGGACGAGAGTCATTCAGGACAGGAGAGAGAGTCTTCGGACGAGAGTTATTCAGGACAGGGGAGAGAGGCCTGGGACGAGAGTCATGAAGGACAGGATAGAGAGGCTTGGGACGAGAGTCAAGCAGGACAGAAGAGAGGGGCTTGGAACGTGAATAAAACTGGACCGGACAGAGAGGGATGGGACGAGAGTCATCCAGGACGGGAAAGAGAGGCTTAGGTGGAGAGCTAGGCATGACAGGAGAGAGAGTCTTTGCACGACAGTCACGCAGAACAGGGGAGAGAAGCTTAGGACGAGAGTCAAGGAGGACAGGAGAGAGAGGCTTGGGAAGAGAGTCAGGAAGGACAGGAGAGAGAAGCTTGTTACGACAGTCAGGCAGGACCAGAGAGAGACATTTGGGACGAGAGTCAGGCAGGATAGGAGAGAGAGGCTTGGGGCGAGAGTCAGGCGGGACAGGAGATAGAGGCTTAGGAGGAGAGTCACGCAGTAAAGGAAAGAGAGGCTTTTGACGAGAGTCAGGCAGGACAGGAGCGAGGGGTATTTGACGAGAGTGAAGCAGGCCAGGGGACAAAGCCTTGTCAAGAGAGTGAGGCAGGACAAGAGAGAGAGGATTTGAACGAGAGTCAGACAGAACAGAGAGAAAGGCTTGGGACAAGAGTCATTCAGGACAGGAGAGAAAGTCTTGGGACGAGAGTCATGCTAGAGAGGGGAGAGAGGATTGGGGCGAGAGGCAGGCAGGACAGGAGAGAGTCTTGGGACGAGAGT
This sequence comes from Panulirus ornatus, assembly GCF_036320965.1. NCBI lineage: Eukaryota > Metazoa > Arthropoda > Malacostraca > Decapoda > Palinuridae > Panulirus > Panulirus ornatus. The sequence continues at coordinate 34,680,879 of NC_092225.1, forward strand.
CAAGCAGGAAAGGAGAGAGGGGTTTCGGACGAGAAGAAATCGGGACCGGACAGAGAGGGTTGGGACGAGTGTCATGCAGGACATGAGAGAGAGGCTTGGGACGAGAGTCAGGCAGGACAAGAGAGAGAGGCTTGGGACGAGAGTCAGACAGGAGTAGAGAGAGATGTTTTGGACAGGAATCAGGCAGGGTCGGATAGAGAGGCTTGGGACGAGAGTCAGGCAGAACAGGAGAGAGAGGCTTGGGACGAGAGTCAGGTAGGACAGGAGAGAGAGGTTTAGGATGAGAGTCAGGCACGACAGGGGAGAGAGGCTTGGGACGACAGGCAGGCAGGACAGGAGAGAGAGGCTTAACGAGAGACTCAGGCAGGACAGGAGAGAGAGCCTTAGGACGACGGTCAGGCAGGGTAGGAGAGAGAGGTTTGGGACGAGAGTCAGGCAGGACACGAGAGAGAGGTTTAGCAGTCAGGCAGGACAGGAGGTAGATGTCTGGGACGAGTGTCAGGCAGGACAGGAGAGTGAGGCTTGGGACGAGACCAATGATGAACATAAGAGATATGCTTGGGAAGAGAGACAGGCAGGAGAGGAGATAGAGACTTACGACGACAGTCAGGCAGAACAGGAGAGAGAGGCTTGGAACGAGAGTCAGGCATGACAGGAGAGAGGGGCTTGGAACGAGAATGAGGCAGGTTAGGAGAGAGGCGCTTGAGACGAGAGTCAGGCAAGTAGGAGCATGAGGCTTCGGACGAGAGTCAGGCAGGACATGCGAGAGACGCTTTGGACGAGAGTCAGTCAGTACAAGAGAGGCATGGGACGACAGTCAGGCAGGACAGGAGAGACTTGGGACGAGTCAGGCACGACATGAGAGAGAGTTTTGGGACGAGAGTCAGGCAGGACAAGAGATACAAGCTTGGAAAAAGAGGCAGGCAGGACTGGAGAGAGAAGCTTGGGACGAGAGTCAGGCAGGACAGGAGAGAGAGGCTTTGGACGAGAGTCAGGTAGGACAGGAAAGAGAGGCTTTGGACGGGAGTCAGGAAGGGCCGGATAGAGTGGCTTGGGACAAGAGTCAGGCAGGACAGGAGAGAGAGGCTTGGTTAGAGAGTCAAGCAGGACAAGAGAGAGGGGCTTGGGACGCGAATAATTCTGGACCGGACTGGGAAGGTTAGGACGAGAGTCAGGCTGGAGAGGAGAGAGAGGGTTGGGACGAGAGTCATGTAGGACAGGAGAGAGAGGCTTAGGACGAAAGTCAGGCAGGGTATTAGAGAAGGCCTTTGGACGAGAGTCAGGCAAGTAGGAGAAAGAGGCTTGGGACGAGAGTCAGGCAAGACATGAGAGAGAGGCTTGGGACGAGAGTCAGGCAGGAGAAGAGAGAGAGAGGCTTGGGACGAGAGTCAGGCAGTGCGGGAGAGAGAGACTTGGTACGACAGTCAGTCACGACAGAAGAGAGAGGCTTGGCACGAGAGTCAGGCAGGACAGGAGATAGAAGCTTGGGAGAAGAGGCAGGCAGGACTGGAGAGAGAGGCTTGGGACAAAGTCAGGAAGGATATGAGAGAGAGGCTTTGGACGAGAGTCAGGCGGGACGGGAGAGAGAGGCTTTGGACAATGGTCAGGCAGGACAGGGGAGAAAGGCTTGTGACGAAAGTCAGGCAGGACAGGAGAGAGACTCTTGACGAGAGAGTCAGGCAGGACAGGAGAGAGAAGCTTGGGACGACGGTCAGGCAGGGTAGGAGAGAGAGGCCTCGGACAAGAGTCAGGCAGGACAGGATAGAGAGGGTAGGACGAAAATCAGGCAGGACAGGAGATAGATGCCTATGACGAGTGTCAGGCGTGACAGGAGAGAGAGGCTTGGGACGAGAGTCAGGAAGGACAGAAGAGATATTCTTGGGACGAGAGTCAGGCAGGATCGGAGATAGAGGCTTGGGAAGACAGTCAGGCAGAACAGAAGAGAGAGGATTGGGACGAGAGTCAGGCAGGACAGGAGAAAGAGGCTTGGGACGAGAGTCAGGCAGGAGGAGGGAGAGATGCTTAGGACAGGAGTTAGGCAGGGTCGGAGAGAGAGGCTTTGGAAGAGAGTCAGGCAGGACAGGAGAGAGAGAGAGGCTTAGGATGAGAGTCAGGCAGTACAGAAGAGAGAGGCTTGACGAGATAGTCAGGTAGGACAGGAGAGAAAGGCTTGGGACGAGAGTCAGGCTGAACAGGGGAGAGAGGGTTGGGACGAGAGTCAGGCAGGACATGAGAGAGAGGCTTGACGAGAGAGTCAGGCAGGACAGCATCGAGATGCTTTGGGCGACGGTCAGGCAGGGTAGGAGAGACAGGCTTGGGACGAGATTCAGGCAGGACACGAGAGAGAGGGTTAGGACGAGAGTCAGGCAGGACAGGAGAAAAATGTCTGGGACGAGTGTCAGGCAGGATAGGATAGTGAGGCTTAGGACGAGAGCCAGGAAGAACATAAGAGATATGCTTGGGACGATAGTCAGGCAGGACAGGAGAGAGGGACTTGGGACGACAATAAATCTGGACAGGACAAAGAGGGTTGGGACGAGAGTCATGCAAGACAGGAGAGAGGGGCTTGGGATGAGAGTCACGCAGGACATGAGAGAGAGGCTTGGGACGAGAGTCAGGCAGTACAAGAGAGAGAGGCTTGGGACGAGAGTCAGGCAGGAGAGGAGAGAGAAACTTGTGAAGAGAGTCAGGCACGACAGGAGATAGAGGCCTAGGACGAAAGTCAAGAAGGTCTAGAGATAGAAGCTTGGGAGGAAAAGCAGGCACGACAGAAGAGAGAAGCTTGGAGCGAGAATCAGGCAGGATACGAGAGAGAGACTTGGTAGAGAGTCACGCAGGATATGAGAGAGAGGCTTTGGACGAGAGTCAGGCAGGACATCAGAGAGAGGCTTGGGACGATAGTCAGGCTGGACAGGGGAAAAAGGCTTACGACGAGAGTCAAGCAGGACAGGAGAGAGAGGCCTGACGAGAGAGTAAGGCAAGACAAAAGACAGAAGCTTGGGACGACGATCAGGCAGGATAAGAGAGAAAGGCTTGGGACGAGAGTCAGGCAGGACAGGAGGGAGAGGCTTGGGACGAGAGTCAGGCAGGAGAGGAGAGAGAGTCTTGGGACGGGAGTCAGAAAGGGCCGGATGGAGAAGCTTGGGACGAGAGTCAGTCAGGACAGGAGAGAGAGGCTTGGGGCGAGAGTCAGGCAGGACAGGAGAGAGACGCTTAGGATGAGAGTCAGGCAGGACAGAAGAGTGAGGCTTGGGATGAGAGTCAGGCAGTTTAGGAGAGAAGGGCTTCGGACGAGTCAGGCAAATACGAGAAAGAGGCTTGGGACGAGAGTCAGGCAGGACATGAGAGAGAGGCTTTGGACGAGAAACAGGCAGTACAAGATAGAGAGGCTTGGGACGAGAGTCAAGCAGGACAGGAGAGAGAGACTTGGGACGAGAGTCAGGCACGATAAGAGAGAGAGGTTTGGGACGAGAGTCAGACGGGACAAAAGATAGAAGCTTGGGAAGAGAGGCAGTCAGGACAGGAGAGAGAAGCTTGGGAGGAGAGTCAGGAAGGACAGGAGAGAGAGGCTTAGGACGAGAGTCAGGCAGTAGAGGACAGAAAGGCTTTGGACGGGAGTCAGGAATGGCCGGATAGAGAAGCTGGAGACGAGGGTCAGGCAGGACAGGAAAGAGAAGCTTGGTACGATAATCAAGCAGGACAGGAGAGAGGGGCTTGGGTCGAGAATAATTCTTGACCGGACAGGAAGGGTTAGGACGAGAGTCAGGCTGGAGAGGAGAGAGAGGGTTGGGACGAGAGTCATGCAGGACAGGAGAGAGAGGCTTAGGACGAGAGGGAGGCAGGTTAGTAGAGAAGCTCTTGGGACGAGAGTCAGGCAAGTAGGAGAAAGAGGCTTGGGACGAGAGTCAGGCAGGACATGAGAGAGAAGCTTGGGACGAGAGTCAGGCAGGACAAGAGATAGAAGCTTGGGAGAAGAGGAAGGCAGGACAGGAGAGATAAGCTTGGGACGAGAGTCAGGCAGGACATGAGAGAGAGGGTTGGGACGAGAGTCAGGCAGGACATGAGAGAGATGATGGGATGAGAGTCAGGCAGGACAAGAGAGACAGAGGCTTGGGACGAGAGTCAGCCAGGACAGGAGCGAGAGACTTGGGACGAGAGTCAGGCAGGACAGGTGAGAGAGGCTTGGGACAAGAGTCAGGAAGGACAAGAGATAAAAGCTTGGGAGAAGAGGCAGGCAGGACAGGAGAGAGAAGCTTGGGACGAGAGTCAGTCAGGACATGAGAGAGAGGCTTGGGACAGAGTCAGGCAGGATATGAGACGGAGGCTTTAGACGAGAGTCAGGCAGGACAGGAGAGAGAGGCTTTGGACGATAGTCAGGCAGGACAGGGGAGAAAGGCTTGGGACGAGAGTCAGGCAGTACAGGAGAGAGAGGCTTGGGACGACGGTCAGACAGGGTAGGAGAGAGAGGCTTGGGGCGAGAGTCAGGGAGGACAGAAGAGATATGCCTTGGACGAGAGTCAGGCAGGACAGGAGAGAGAGGCTTGGGAAGAGAGTCGGGCAGGACATGAAAGAGAGCCTTGTGGCGAGAGTCAGGCAGGAGGAGAGACAGAGGCTTAGGACAAGAATCAGGCAGTGGAGGATAGAGAGGCTTTGGACGAGAGTCAGCCAGGACAAGAGAGAGAGGCTTTGGAAGAGAGTCAGGTAGAACAGGAGAGAGAGGCTTAGGATGAGAGTCAGGAAGGACAGAAGAGAGAGGCTTAACGAGATAGTCAGTTAGGACAGGAGACAAAGACTTGTGAGGAGATTCAGGCAGGACAGGGGAGAGAGTTTATGAGACGAGAGTCAGGAGTGACAGGAGAGAGAGGCTTGACGAGAGAGTCAGGCAGGACAGGAGAGAGAGCCCTGGGATGACGGTCAGGCAGTGTAGGAGAGAGAGGCTTGTGACTAGATTCAGCCAGGACACGAGAGAGAGGGTTAGGACGAGATTCAGGCATGACAGGCGATAGAGGGGCTTAGGACAGGAATCAGTCAGGGTTGGATAGAGAGGCTTGGGACAAGAGTCAGGCAGCACAGGAGTGAGAGGCTTGGGAAGAGAGTCAGGTAGGACAGGAGAGAGGGTCTTACGATGAGAGTTGGGCAGGACAGAAGAGAGAGGCTTGACGAGATAGTCAGGTAGGACAGGAGAGAAAGGCTTGGGACGAGAGTCAGGCAGGACAGGGAGGAGAGGCTTGGGACGAGAGTAAGGCAGGACAGGAGAGAGAGGCTTGTCGATAGATTAGGCAGGATTGGAGAGAGAGCCTTGGGACGACGGTCAGGCAGGTTAGGAGAGAGAGGCTTGGGACGAGAGTCAGGCAGGACACGAGAGAGAGGGTTGGGACGAGAGTCAGGCAGGACAGGAGATAATTGTCTGGGATAGTATCAGGCAGGACAGGAGAGTGAGGCTTGGGACGAGATCCAGGAAGAACATGAGAGATATGCTTGGGACTAGAGTCAGGCAAGACAAGATATAGAGACTTGGGAAGACAGTCAGGCAGAAAAGGAGAGAGAGGCTTGGAACGAGAGTCAGGCAAGACAGGAGAGAGGGGCTTGGAACGACAATCAAGCAGGTTAGTAGAGAAGGGCTTGGGTGAGAGTCAGGCAAATAGGAGAATGAAGCTTCTGGCGAGAGTCAGACAGAACATAAGAGAGATGCTTTGGACGAGAGTCAAGCAGTACAAGAGAGAGAGGCTTGGGACGAGAGTCAGGCACGACAGGAGAGAGAGGCTTGGGATGAGAGTCAGGCAGGACAGGAAAGAGAGGCTTGGGACGACAGTCAGGCAGGAGGAGAGAGAAAGGCTTATGACAGGAATCAGGCAGGGGAGGAGAGAGAGGCTTTGGACGAGAATCAGATAGGACAGGAGAGATAGGCTTGGGACGATAGTCAGGTAGGACAGGAGAGAGAGGCTTAGGATGAGAGTCAGGCAGGACAGAAGAGAGAGGCTTACCGAGATAGTCAGTTAGGACAGGTGAGAAAAGCTTGTGACGAGAATCAGGCAGGACACGGGAGAGAGGCTTGGAACGAAAGTAAGGCAGGACAGGAGAGAGAGGCTTCACGAGAGAGTCAAGCAGGACAAGAGAGAGAGCCTTGGGACGACGGTCAGGCAGGGTACGAGAGAGATGCTTGGGACGAGAGTCAGCCAGGACACGAGAGAGGGGGTTAGGACGTGAGTCAGGTAGGACAGGAGATAGAAAGGCTTAGGACAGGAATCAGTCAGGGTCGGATAGAGAGGCTTGGGACGAGAGTCAGGCAGGACAGGAGAGAGAGACTTTGGACGAGAGTCAGGTAGGACAGGAGAGAGGGTCTTACGATGAGAGTCAGGCAGGACAGAAGAGAGAGGCTTGACGAGATAGTCAGGTAGGACAGGAGAGAAAGGCTTGGGACGAGAGTCAGGCAGGACAGGGGAGAGAGGCTTGGGACGAGAGTCAGGCAGGACTGGAGAGAGAGGCTTGACGAGAGATTATGCAGGACAGGAGAGAGAGCCTTGATACGACTGTCAGGCAGGGTAGGAGAGATAGGCTCAGGACGAGAGTCAGGCAGGACATGAGAGAGAGGGTTAGGACGAGAGTCAGGCAGGACAGGTGATAGATGTCTGGGACAAGTGTCAGGCTGGACAGGAGAGTGAGGCTTGGGACGAGAGCCAGGAAGAACATAAGAGATATGCTTGGGGACGAGATATGGGGAAGAGATATGCTTAGGACGAGAGTCAGGCTAGACATGAGATAGAGACTCAGGACGACAGTCAAGCAGAACAGAGGAGAAAGGCTTGGAACGAGAGTCAGGCGCAACAGGAGAGAGGGGCTTGGGACGGGAATCAGGCAGGTTAGTAGAGAAGTTCTTGGGACGAGAGTCAGGCAAGTAGGAGAATGAGGCTTCTGACGAGAGTCAGGCAGGACATTAGAGAGAGGCTTTCGACGAGAGTCAGGCAGTACAAGAGAGAGAGGCTTGGGACGAGAGTCAACCAGGAGATGACAGAGAGAATTTGGACGGGAGTCAGGAAGGGCCGGATAGATTGGCTTCTACGAGAGTCAGGCAGGAAAGGAGAGAGAGGCTTGGTACGAGATTCAAGCTGGACAGGAGAGGGGGGCTTGGGAAGAAAATAATTCTGGAGAGGACAGGGAGTGTTAGGACGAGAGTCAGGCTGGACAGGAGAGAGAGGGTTGGGACGAGAGTCATGAAGGACAGGAGAGAGAGGCTTAGGACGAAAGTCAGGGAGGACAGGAGAGTGAGGCTTGGGACCAGAGTCAGGCAGGGCATAAGAGAGAGGCTTGGGACGAGAGTCAGGCAGGATAAGAGAGAGATAGGCTTCGGACGAGAGTCATTCAAGACAGGAGAGAGAGAGACTTAGGACGAGAGTCAGGCACGACAGGAGAGAGAGGCTTGGCACGAGAGTCAGGCAGGACAAGAGGTAGAAGCTTGGGAGAAGAGGCAGGGAGGACAGGAGAGATAAGCTTGGGACGAAAGTTAGGCAGGACAGGAGAGAGAGGTTTGGGACAGAGTCAGGCAGGATATGATATGGAGGCTTTGGACGAGAGTCAGGCAGGACGGGAGAGAGACGCTTGAGACGATGGTCAGGCAGGTCAGGGGAGAAAGGCTTCGGCCGAGAGTCAGGCAGGACAGGAGAGAGAGGCTTGGTACGAGAGTCAAGCCGGACAGGAGAGAGGGGCTTGGGAGTAGAATAATTCTGGACCGGACAGAGAAGGTTGGGATGAGAGTCAGGCTGGACAGGAGAGTGTTGGGACGAGTGTCACACAGGAAAGGAGAGAGAGGCTTAGGACAAAAGTCAGGTAGGACAGGAGAGTGAGGCTTAGGATGAGAGTCAGGTAGGACAGAAGACAGAGGCTTAAGGAGATAGTCAGTTAGGACAGGAGAGAAAGACTTGGGACAAGAGTCAGGCAGGACAGGGGAGAGGGGCTTGGGACGAGAGTCAGGCAGGAAATGAGAGAGAGGCTTGACGAGAGAGTCAGGCAGGACAGTAGAGAGAGCCTTGTGACGACGGTCAGGCAAGGTAGGAGAGAGAGGCTTGTGACGAGAGTCAGGCAGGACACGATAGAGAGGGTTAGGACGAGAGTCAGGTAGTACAGGAGATAGAGAGGCTTAGGACATGAATCAGGCAGGGTCGGATAGAGAGGCTTGGGATGAGAGTCAGGCAGGACAGGAGAAAGAGGCTTGGGACAAGAGTCAGGTGGGACAGGAGAGAGAGTCTTACGATGAGAGTCAGGCAGGACAGGAGAGAGAGACTTCGGACGAGAGTCAGGCGGGATAGGAGAGAGAGGCCTGGGAGAAGAATCAGGCAGGACAAGATATGGAAGCTTGGGAGAAGAGACAGGCAGGACATAAGACAGAAGCTTGGGACGAGAGTCAGGCAGGACATGAGAGAGAGACTTAGGATAGAGTCAGGCAGGATATGAGAAGGAGGCTTTCAACGAGAATCAGGCAGGACAGGAGAGAGAGGCTTTGGACGATATTCAGGCAGGACAGGGGAGAAAGGCTTGGGACGAGAATCAGGCAGGAACGGAGAGAGAGGCTTGGGACGACGGTCAGGCAGGGTAGGAGAGAGAGGCTTGGGACAAGAGTCAGGAGGGACAGAAGAGATATGCCTGGGACGAGAGTCAGGCAGGACAGGAGATAGAGGCTTGGGACGAGAGTCAGGCACGACAGGAGAGAGAGGCTTGGGACGAGAGTCAGGCAGGACAGGAAAGAGAAGCTTGTGACGAGAGTCAGGCAGGAGGAGAGAGAGAGGCTTAGGACAGGAATCAGTCATGGGGGGATAGAGAGGCTTTGGACGAGAGTCAGACAGGACAGGAGAGAGAGGCTTTGAACGAGATTCATGTAGGACAAGAGAGAGAGACTTAGGATGAGTGTCAGGCAGGACAGAAGAGAGAGGCTTACCGAGATAGTCAGTTAGGACAGGTGAGAAAGGCTTGTGACGAGAGTCAGGCAGGACAGGGGAGAGAGGCTTGGGACGAAAGTAAGGCAGGACAGGAGAGAGAGGCTTGACGAGAGAGTCAGGCAGGACAGGATATAGATAGGCCTAGGACAGGAATCAGGCAGGGTCGGATAGAGAGGCTTGGGACGAGAGTCAGGCAGCAGAGGAGAGAGAGGCTTGGGACGAGAGTCAGGTAGGACAGGAGAGAGGGTCTTACGATGAGAGTTAGGCAGGACAGAAGAGAGAGGCTTGACGAGGTAGTCAGGTAGGACAGGAGAGAAAGGCTTGGGACGAGAGTCAGGCAGGACAGGGGAGAGAGGCTTGGGACGAGAGTCAGTACGGACAGGAGAGAGAGGCTTGACGAGAGATTAGGCAGGATTGGAGAGAGAGCCTTGGGACGACGGTCAGGCAGGGTAGGAGAGAGAGGCTTAGGACGAGAGTCAGGCAGGACACTAGAGAGAGAGTTAGGACGAGAGTCAGGCAGGACAAGATATAATTGTCTGGGACAGTATCAGGCAGGACAGGAGAGTGAGGCTTGGGACGAGATCCAGGAAGAACATAAGAGATATTCTTGGGACGAGAGTCAGGCAAGATAGGAGATAGAGACTTGGGATGACACTCAGGCAGAACAGGAGAAAGAGGCTTGGAACGAGAGTCAGGCACGACAGGAGAGAGAGGCTTGGGATGAGAATCAGACAGGTTAGTAGAGAATTGCTTGGGTGAGAGACAGGCAAGTAGGAGAATGAGGCTTCTGACGAGAGTCAGACAGAACATGAGAGAGAGGCTGTGGACGAGAGTCAGGCACGACAGGAGAGGGAGGCTTGGGACGAGAGTCAGGCAGGACAGGAAAGAGAAGCTTGCGGCGACAGTCAGGCAGGAGGAGAGAGAGAGGCTTAGGACAGGAATCAGGTAGGGGAGGATAAAGTGGCTTTGGATGAGAGTCAGGCAGGGCAGGAGAGAGAGGCTTGGGACGAGAGTCAGGTAGGAAAGGAGAGAGAGCCTTAGGAGTAGAGTCAGGCAGGACAGAAGAGAGAGGCTTACCGAGATAGTCACTTAGGACAGGTGAGAAAAGCTTGTGACGAGAGTCAGGCAGGACAGGTGAGAGAGGCTTGGGACGTAAGTCAGGCAGGACAGGAGAGAGAGGCTTGACGAGAGAGTCAGGCAGGATAAGAAGGAGAGCCTTGGGACGACGGTCAGGCAAGGTAGGAGAGAGAGGCTTGGGACGAGAGTCATCCAGGGCACGAGAGAGAGGGTTAGGACGATAGTCAGGTAGGACAGGAGATAGAGAGGGTTAAGACAGGAATCAGTCAGAGTCGGATAGAGAGGCTTGGGACAAGAGTCAGGCAGGACAGGAGAGAGAGACTTTAGACGAGAGTTAGGTAGGACAGGAGAGAGGGTCTTACGATGAGACTCAGGCAGGACAGAAGAGAGAGGCTTGACGAGATAGTCAGGTAGGACAGGAGAGAAAGGCTTGGGACGAGAGTCAGGCAGGGCATGGGAGAGAGGCTTGGGACGAGAGTCAGGCAGGACAGGAGAGAGAGGCTTGACGAAAGATTATGCAGGACAGGAGAGAGAGCCTTGGGACGACGGTCAGGCAGGGTAGGAGAGAGAGGCTTGGGACGAGAGTCAGGCAGGACACGAGAGAGAGGGTTAGGAATAGAGTCAGGCAGGACAGGTGATAGATGTTTGTGACAAGTGCCAGGTAGGACAGGAGAGTGAGGCTTGGGACGAGAGCCAGGAAGAACATAAGAGCTATGCTTGGGACGATAGTCATGCAAGTCAGGAGATAGAGACTTAGGATGACAATCAGGCAGAACAGAGGAGAAAGGCTTGGAACGACAGTCAGGCACGACAGGAGAGAGGGCCTTGGTACGAGAATCAGGCAGGTTAGTAGAGAAGGGCTAGGGACGAGAGTCAGGCAAGTACGAGAATGAGGCTTCTGACGAGAGTCAGGCAGAACATGAGAGAGAGGCTTTGGACAAGAGTCAGGCAGTACAAGAGAGAGAGGCTTGGGACGAGAGTCAGGCACGACAGGAGAGAGAGAATTGGGACGAGAGTCAGGCAGGGCAGGAGAGAGAGGTTTGGGACGAGAGTCAGGCAGGACAAGAGATAGAAGCTTGGGAAGAGAGGCAGGCAGGACAGGAGAGAGAAGCTTTGGACGAGAGCCAGGCAGGGCAGGTGAGAGAGGCTTGGGACGAGAGTCAAACAGGAGATGACAGAGAGAATTTGGACGTGAGTCAGGAAGGGCCGGATAGAGAGGCTTGTGACCAGAGTCCGGCAGGAAAGGAGAGAGAGGCTTGGTACGAGAGTCAAGCAGGGCATGAGAGAGGTGCATGGGAAGAGAATAATTCTGGACCGGACAGGGAGTGTTAGGTCGAGAGTCAGGCTGGACAGGAGAGAGAGGGTTGGGACGAGAGTCATGAAGGACAGGAGAGAGAGGCTTAGGACGAGAGTCAGACTGAGTAGGAGAGAAGGGCTTTGGACGAGAGTCAGGCAAGCAGGAGAAAGAGGCTTGGGTCGAGAGTCAGGCAGGACATAAGAGAGAGATACGCTTCGGAGGAGAGTCATTCAAGACAGGAGAGAGAGAGACTTGTGACGAGAGTCCCGCACGACAGGAGAGAGAGGCTTGGCACGAGAGTCAGGCAGGACAAGAAGTAGAAGCTTGGGAGAAGAGGCAGGCAAGACAGGAGAGATAAGCTTGGGACGAGAGTCAGGCAGGACAGGAGAGAGAGGCTTCGGAGAGAGTCAGGCAGGATATGATAGGCAGGCTTTGGACGAGAGTCAGGCAGGACAGGAGAGAGACGCTTGGGACGATGGTCAGGCAGAACAGGGGAGAAAGGCTTCGTCCGAGTCAGACAGGACAGGAGAGAGACTCTTGGCGAGAGATTCAGGCAGGACAGGAGAGAGAGGCTTGGCACAAGACTCAAGCAGGACAGGAGAGAGGGGCTTGGGAGGAGAATAATTCTGGCCCGGACAGATAGGGTTGGGACAAGAGTCAGGCTGGACAGGAGAGAGAGGGTTGGGACGAGAGTCATGAAGGACAGGAGAGAGAGGCTTAGGACGAGAGTCAGGGAAGACAGGAGAGAGAGGTTTGGGACGAGAGTCAGGCAGAGTAGGAGAGAAGGGCTTTGGAGGAGAGTCAGGCAAGTAGGAGAAAGAGGCTTGGGTCGAGAGTCAGGCAGGACATAAGAGAGAGGCTTGGGACGAGAGTCAGGCAGAATAAGAGAGATATACGCTTCGGACGAGAGTCATTCAAGACAGGAGAGAGAGAGACTTGGGACGAGAGTCCCGCACGACAGGAGAGAGAGGCTTGGCACGAGAGTCAGGCAGGACAAGAGGTAGAAGCTTGGGAGAAGAGGCAGGCAGGACAGGAGAGGTAAGCTTGGGATGAGAGTCAGGCAGGACAGGAGAGAGAGGCTTCGGAGAGAGTCAGGCAGGATATGATAGGGAGGCTTTGGACGAGAGTCAGGCAGGACAGGAGAGAGACGCTTGGGACGATAAGTCAGGCAGGACAGGGGAGAAAGGCTTCGGCCGAGATTCAGACAGGACAGGAGAGAGACTCTTGGCGAGAGATTCAGGCAGGACAGGAGAGAGAGTCTTGGCACAAGACTCAAGCAGGACATGAGAGAGGGGCTTGGGTGGAGTATAATTCTGGACCGGACAGATAGGGTTGGGACAAGAGTCAGGCTGGACAGGAGAGAGAGGGTTGGGACGATTGTCACGCAGGACAGAAGAGAGTGGCTTGGGACAAAAGTCTGGGAGGAAAGGAGAGTGAGGCTTAGGATGATAGTCAGGCAGGACAGAAGACAGAGGCTTAAGGAGATAGTTAGTTAGGACAGGAGAGAAAGGCTTGGGACTAGATTCAGGCAGGACAGGGGAGAGAGGCTTGGGACGAGAGTCAGGCAGGAAAGAAGAGAGAGGCTTGAGGAGAGAATCAGGCAGGACAGTAGAGAGAGCCTTTGGACGTCAGTCAGGCAGGGTAGGAGAGAGAGGCTTGTGACGAGAGTCAGGCAGGACACGAGAGACAGGGTTAGGACGAGAGTCAGGTAGGACAGGAGATAGAGAGGCTTAGGACAGGAATCAGGCAGTATCGGATAGAGAGGCTTGGAACGAGAGTCAGGCAGGACAGGAGAAAGAGGCTTGGGACGAGAGTCAGGGAGGATAGGAGAGAGAGTCTTACGATTAGAGTCAGGCAGGATATGAGAGGGAGGCTTTGGACGAGAGTTAGGCAAGACAGGAGAGAGAGGCTTTGGACGATATTCAGGCAGGACAGGGGAGAAAAGCTTAGGACGAGAGTCAGGCAGGAACGGAGAGAGAGATTTGAGACGACGGTCAGGCAGGGTAGGAGAGAGATGCTTGGGACGAGAGTCAGGAGGGACAGAAGAGAGAGGCTTGGGGCGAGAGTCACTCAGGACAGGAGATAGAGGCTTGGGGCGAGAGTCAATCAGGACAGGAGAGAGAGGCTTAGGGCGAGAGTCAGGCAGGACACGAGAGAGAGGCTTGGGACGAGAGTCAGGCAGTAGGAGAGAGAGAGGCTTAGGACAGGAATCAGTCAGGGGAGGATAGAGAGGCTTTGGACGAGAGTCAGACAGGACAGTAGAGAGAGGCTTGACAAGATAGTCAGTTAGGACAGGAGAGAAAGGCTTGGGACGAGAGTCAGGCAGGACAGGGGAGAAAAGCTTAGGACGAGAGTCAGGCAGGAACGGAGAGAGAGATTTGAGACGACGGTCAGGCAGGGTAGGAGAGAGAGGCTTGGGACGAGAGTCAGAAGGGACAAAAGAGATATGCTTGGGATGAGAGTCAGGCAGGACAGGAGAGAGAGGCTTTGGACGAGAGTCAGGTAGGACATGAGAGAGAGGCTTAGGAAGAGAGTCAGGCAGGACAGAAGAGAGAGGCTTGACGAGGTAGTCAGGTAGGACAGGAGAGAAAGGCTTGGGACGAGAGTCAGGCAGGACAGGGGAGAGAGGCTTGGGACGAGAGTCAGTACGGACAGGAGAGAGAGGCTTGACGAGAGATTAGGCAGGATTGGAGAGAGAGCCTTGGGACGACGGTCAGGGAGGGTAGGAGAGAGAGGCTTAGGACGAGAGTCAGGCAGGACACTAGAGAGAGAGTTAGGACGAGAGTCAGGCAGGACAGGTGATAGATGTTTGTGACAAGTGCCAGGTAGGACAGGAGAGTGAGGGTTGGGACGAGAGCCAGGAAGAACATAAGAGCTATGCTTGGGACGATAGTCATGCAAGTCAGGAGATAGAGACTTAGGATGACAATCAGGCAGAAAGAGGAGAAAGGCTTGGAACGACAGTCAGGACGACAGGAGAGAGGGCCTTGGTACGAGAATCAGGCAGGTTAGTAGGAGAAGGGCTAGGGACGAGAGTCAGGCAAGTACGAGAATGAGGCTTCTGACGAGAGTCAGGCAGAACATGAGAGAGAGGCTTTGACAAGAGTCAGGCAGTACAAGAGAGAGAGGCTTGGGCGAGAGTCAGGCACGACAGGAGAGAGAGAATTGGGACGAGAGTCAGGGAGGGCAGGAGAGAGAGGTTTTGGGGCGAGAGTCAGGCAGGACAAGAGATAGAAGCTTGGGAAGAGAGGCAGGCAGGACAGGAGAGAGAAGCTTTGGACGAGAGCCAGGCAGGGCAGGTGAGAGAGGCTTGGGACGAGAGTCAAACAGGAGATGACAGAGAGAATTTGGACGTGAGTCAGGAAGGGGCCCGGTAGAGAGGCTTGTGACCAGAGTCCGGCAGGAAAGGAGAGAGAGGCTTGGTACGAGAGTCAAGCAGGCATTTAGAGAGGTGCATGGGAAGAGAATAATTCTGGACCGGACAGGGAGTGTTAGGTCGAGAGTCGGCTGGACAGGAGAGAGAGGGTTGGGACGAGAGTCATGAAGGACAGGAGAGAGAGGCTTAGGATAGGCAGGACAGGGAGAAAAGCTTAGGACGAGAGTCAGGCAGGAACGGAGAGAGAGATTTGGGACGACGGTCAGGCAGGGTAGGAGAGAGAGGCTTGGGACGAGAGTCAGGCAGGAAAAGAGAGAGGCCTGGGGCGAGAGTCAGGCAGGACAGAGATAGAAGCTTGGGACAGAGTCAGGCAGGACGGAGAGAGAAGCTTTGGACGAGAGTCAGGCAGGACAGAGAGAGAGCTTGGGACGAGAGTCAGGCAGACAGGAGAGAGAGCTTAGGACGAGAGTCAGGCGGACCGGAGAGAGAGGCTTTGGATGAGAGTCAGTAGGCCGGAAGAGAGGCTTGGGACGAGAGTCAGGCAGAACAGGAGAGAGAGGCTTGGACGAGAGTCAGCAGGACAGATAGAGGGGCTTGGACGGAAGATTCGGACGGACAGGGAGGGTTGGACGAGAGTCAAGTGGGAGGAAGAGGAGAAGGTTGGGACGAGAGTCATGCAGGACAGGGAGAGAGAGGCTTAGGACGAAAGTCAGTCAGGGAAGAGAGAGGCCTTTGGACGAGAGTCAGGAAGTAGGAGAAAAAGGCTTGGGACGAGAGTCAGGCAGGACATGAAGAAGGCTTGGGACGAGAGTCAGGCAGGACAAGAGAGAGAGAGGCTTGGGACGAGAGTCAGGCAGGACAGGAGAGAGAGAATTGTGACGACAGTCAGGCACGACAGGAGAGAGAGGCTTGGCACGAGAGTCAGGCAGTACAGCAGATAGAAGCTTGGGAGAAGAGGCAGGCAGGACGGGAGAGATAAGCTTTGGACGAAAGTCAGGCAGGACAGGAGAGAGAGACTTAGACGAGAGTCAGGCACGACAGGAGAAAAAGGCTTGGGACGAGAGTCAGGCAGGACAGGATAGAGAGGCTTGGGGCGAGAGTCAGGCAGGAGGAGAGAGAGAGGCTTAGGACAGGAATCAGGCAGGGGAGGATAGAGAGTCTTTCACGAGAGTCAGGCAGGACAGGAGAGAGAGGCTTGGGACGAGAGTCAGGTAGGAAAGGAGAGAGAGGCTTAGGATGAGAGTCAGGCAGGACAGAAGAGAGAGGCTTAACGAGATAGTCAGTTAGGACAGGTGAGAAAGTCTTGCGACGAGAGTCAGGCACGACAGGGGAGAGACGCTTCGGACGAAAGTCAGGCAGGACAGGAGAGAGAGGCTTGACGAGAGAGTTAGGCAGGACAAGAGAGAGAGCCTTGGAACGACGGTCAGGCAGTGTAGGAGAGAGAGGCTTGAGACGAGAGTCAGCAAGGACACGAGAGAAAGGGTTAGGACGAGAGTCAGGTACGACAGGAGATAGAGAGGCTTAGGACAGGAATCAGTCAGAGTCGGATAGAGAGTCTTGGGACGAGAGTCAGGCAGGACAGGATAGAGAGACTTTGGACGAGAGTCAGGTAGGACAGGAGAGAGGGTCTTACGATGAGAGTCAGGCAGGACAGAAGAAAGAAGGTTGAAGAGATAGTCAGGTAGGACATGAGAGAAAGGCTTTGGATGAGAGTCAGGCAGGACAGGGGAGAGAGGTGTGGGACGAGAGTCAGGGAGGATAGGAGAGAGAGGCTTGTCGAGAGATTAGGCAGCATTGGAGAGAGAGCTTTTTGACTTGGGACGAGAGTCAGGAGTGAGAGAAGAGAGAGGCCTTGGGCGAGAGTCAGGCAGGACAGGAGATAGAGGCTTGGGACGAGAGTCAATCAGGACAGGAGAGAGAGGCTTGGGGCGAGAGTCAGGCAGGACAGGAGAGAGAGGCTTGACGAGAGAGACAGGCAGGACAGGAGAGAGAGCCTTGGGATGACGGTCAGGAAGGGTAGGAGAGAGAGTCTGAAGACGAGAGTCAGGCAGGACACGAGAGAGACTGTTAGGGCGAGAGTCAGGCAGGCCAGGAGAGAGAGACTTAGGACGAGTCAGTCACGACATGAGAGAGAGTCTTCGGACGAGAGTCAGGCAGGATAAGAGATAGAAGCTTGAGAAGAAAGACAGGCTGGAGAGGAGAGAGAAGCTTGGGACGAGAGTCAGGCAGGACAGGAGAGAGAGGTTTTGGAAGAGAGTCAGGCAGGACAGGAGAGAGAGGCTTTGGATGAGAGTCAGGAGGGGCCGGATAGAGAGGCTTAGGACGAGAATCAGGCAGAACGGGAGAGAGAGGCATGGTACGAGAGTAAAGCAGGACAAGATAGAGGGGCTTGGGACGAGAATAATTCTGGACCGGACAGGGAGGGTTAGGACGAGAGTCAAGCTGGAGAGGAGACAGAAGGTTGGGACGAGAGTCATGTAGGACAGGAGAGAGAGGCTTAGGACGAAAGTCAGTCAGGGTATTAGAGAAGGCCTTTGGACGAGAGTCAGGGAAGTAGGAGAAAAAGGCTTGGGACGAGAGTCAGGCAGGACATGAAGGAGAGGCTTGAGACGAGAGACAGGCAGGACAAGAGAGAGAGAGGCAGGGACGAGAGTCAGGCAGGACAGGAGAGAGAGAATTGGGACGACAGTCAGGCACGACAGGAGAGAGAGGCTTGGCACGAGAGTCAGGCAGTACAGCATATAGAAGCTTGGGAGAAGAGGCAGGCAGGACGGGAGAGATAAGCTTTGGACGAAAGTCAGGCAGGACAGGAGAGAGAGACTTAGGACGAGAGTCAGGCACGACAGGAGAAAAAGGCTTGGGACGAGAGTCAGGCAGGACAGGATAGAGAGGCTTGGGGCGAGAGTCAGGAAGGAGGAGACACAGAGGCTTAGGACAGGAATCAGACAGTGGAGGATAGAGAGGCTTAGGACGAGAGTCAGACAGGACAGGAGAGAGAGGCTTGAGACGAAAGTCAGATAGGACAGGAGAGAGAGGCTTAGGATGAGAGTCAGGCAGGACAGAAGAGAGAGGCTTAACGAGATAGTCAGTTAGGACAGAAGAGAAAGGCTTGTGAGGAGAGTCAGGTAGGACAGGGGAGAGAGATTTTGAACGAGAGTCAGGCAGGACAGGAGAGAGAGGCTTGACGAGAGAGTCAGGCAGGACAGGAGAGACAGCCTGAGGATGACGTTCAGGCAGGGTAGGACAGAGAGGCTTGTGACGAGATTCAGCCAGGACACGAGAGAGAGGGTTAGGACGAGAGTCAGGCAGGACAGGTGATACACAGGCTTAGGACAGGAATCAGGCAATGTTGGATAGAGAGGCTTGGGACGAGAGTCAGGCAACACAGGAGAGAGAGGCTTGGGACGGGAGTCAGGTAAGACAGGAGAGGGAGTCTTACGATGAGAGTTAGGCAGGACGGAAGAGAGAGGCTTGACGAGATAGTCAGGTAGGACACGAGAGAAAGGCTTGGGATGAGAGTCAGGCAGGACAGGGGAGAGAAGCTTAGGACGAGAGTTAGGCAGGACAGGAGAGATAGGCTTGACGAGAGATTAGGCAGGACAGGAGAGAAAGCCTTGGGACGACGGTCAGGTAGGGTAGGAGAGAGAGGCTTGGGACGAGAGTCAGGCAGGACACGAGAGAGGGGGTTAGGACGAGAGTCAGGCAGGACAAGAGATAGATGTCTGGGACAAGTATCAGGCAGGACAGGAGAATGAGGCTTGGGATGAGAGCCAGGAAGAACATAAGAGATATGCTTGGACGAGAGTCAGGCAAGACAGGAGATAGAGACTTAGGACGACAGTAAGGCAGAACAGAGGAGAAAGGCTTGGAACGAGAGTCAGGTACGACAGGAGAGAGTTGCTTGGGACGAGAATCAGGCAGGTTAGTAGAGAAGGGCTTGGGACGAGAATCAGGCAAGTAGGAGAATGAGGTTTCTGACGAGATTCAGGCAGGACATGAGAGAGAGGCTTTGGACGAGAGTCAGGCATGACAGGAGAGAGAGGGTTAGGACGAGAGTCAGGCAGGAGAGGAGATAGATGTCTTTGACAAGTATCAGGCAGGACAGGAGAGTGAGGCTTGGGACGAGAACCTAGAAGAACATAAGAGATATGCTTGGGACGAGAGTCAGGTACGACAGGAGGAAAAGGCTTGGGACGAGAGTCAGGCAGGACAGGAAAGAGAGGCTTGGGGCGAGAGTCAGGCAGGAGGAGACACAGAGGTTTAGGGCAGGAATCAGGCAGTGGAGGATAGAGAGGCTTTGGACGCGAGTCAGGCAGGACAGGAGAGAGAGGCTTGAAACGAAAGTCTGATAGGACAGGAGAGAGAGGCTTAGGATGAGAGTCAGGCAGGACAGAAGAGAGAGGCTTAACGAGATAGTCAGTTAGGACAGAAGGGAAAGGCTTGTGAGGAGAGTCAGGCAGGACAGGGGAGAGAGATTTTGAACGAGAGTCAGGAAGGACAGGAGAGAGAGGCTTGACGAGAGAGTCAGGCAGGACAGGAGAGAGAGCCTGGGGATGACGGTCAGGCAGGGTAGGAGAGAGAGGCTTGTGACGAGATTCATCCAGGACACGAGAGAGAGGGTTAGGACGAGAGTCAGGCAGGACAGGAGATACACAGGCTTAGGACAGGAATCAGGCAATGTCGGATACAGAGGCTTGGGACGAGAGTCAGGCAACACAGGAGAGAGAGGCTTGGGACGGGAGTCAGGTAAGACAGGAGAGGGAGTCATACGATGAGAGTTAGGCAGGACAGAAGAGAGAGGCTTGACGAGATAGTCAGGTAGGACACGAGAGAAAGGCTTGGGATGAGAGTCAGGCAGGACAGGGGAGAGAAGCTTAGGACGAGAGTTAGGCAGGACAGGAGAGATAGGCTTGACGAGAGATTAGGCAGGACAGGAGAGATAGGCTTGACGAGAGATTAGGCAGGACAGGAGAGAGAGCCTTGGGACGACTGTCAGGCAGGGTAGGAGAGAGAGGCTTGGGACGAGAGTCAGGCAGGACACGAGAGAGGGGGTTAGGACGAGAGTCAGGCAGGACAAGAGATAGATGTCTGGGACAAGTATCAGGCAGGACAGGAGAATGAGGCTTGGGATGAGAGGCAGGAAGAACATAAGAGATATGCTTGGACGAGAGTCAGGCAAGACAGGAGATAGAGACTTAGGACGACAGTAAGGCAGAACAGAGGAGAAAGGCTTGGAACGAGAGTCAGGTACGACAGGAGAGAGTTGCTTCGGACGAGAATCAGGCAGGTTAGTAGAGAAGGGCTTGGGACGAGAATCAGGCAAGTAGGAGAATGAGGTTTCTGACGAGATTCAGGCAGGACATGAGAGAGAGGCTTTGGACGAGAGTCAGGCATGACAGGAGAGAGAGGGTTAGGACGAGAGTCAGGCAGGAGAGGAGATAGATGTCTTTGACAAGTATCAGGCAGGACAGGAGAGTGAGGCTTGGGACGAGAACCTAGAAGAACATAAGAGATTTGCTTGGGACGAGAGTCAGGTACGACAGGAGGAAAAGGCTTGGGACGAGAGTCAGGCAGGACAGGAAAGAGAGGCTTGGGGCGAGAGTCTGGCAGGAGGAGACACAGAGGTTTAGGGCAGGAATCAGGCAGTGGAGGATAGAGAGGCTTTGGACGCGAGTCAGGCAGGACAGGAGAGAGAGGCTTGAGACGAAAGTCTGATAGGACAGGAGAGAGAGGCTTAGGATGAGAGTCAGGCAGGACAGAAGAGAGAGGCTTAACGAGATAGTCAGTTAGGACAGAAGGAAAAGGCTTGTGAGGAGAGTCAGGCAGGACAGGGGAGAGAGATTTGGAACGAGTGTCAGGAAGGACAGGAGAGAGAGGCTTGACGAGAGAGTCAGGCAGGACAGGAGAGAGAGCCTGGGGATGACGGTCAGGCAGGGTAGGAGAGAGAGGCTTTTGACGAGATTCAGTCAGGACACGAGAGAGAGGGTTAGGACGAGAGTCAGGCAGGACAGGAGATACACAGGCTTAGGACAGGAATCAGGCAATGTCGGATACAGAGGCTTGGGACGAGAGTCAAGCACCACAGGAGAGAGAGGCTTGGGACGGGAGTCAGGTAAGACAGGAGAGGGAGTCTTACGATGAGAGTTAGGCAGGACAGAAGAGAGAGGCTTGACGAGATAATCAGGTAGGACACGAGAGAGAGGCTTGGAATGAGAGTCAGGCAGGACAGGGGAGAGACGATTAGGACGAGTGTTAGGCAGGACAGGAGAGAGAGGCTTGACGAGAGATTAGGCAGGACAGGAGAGAGAGCCTTTGGACGACAGTCAGGCAGGGTAGGAGAGAGAGGCTTGGGACGAGAGTCAGGCAGGACACGAGAGAGAGGGTTAGGACGAGAGTCAGGCAGGACAAGAGATAGATGTCTGGGACAAGTATCAGGCAGGACAGGAGAATAAGGCTTGGGACGAGAGCCGGGAAGAACATAAGAGATATGCTGTGACGAGAGTCAGGCAAGACAGGAGATAGAGCCTTAGGACGACAGTAAGGCAGAACAGAGGAGAAAGGCTTGGAACGAGAGTCAGGCATGACAGGAGAGAGTTGCTTGGGACGAGAATCAGGCAGGTTAGTGGAGAAGGGCTTGGGACGAGAATCAGGCAAGTAGGAGAATTTGGCTTCTGACGAGATTCAGGAAGGACATGAGAGAGAGGCTTTGGACGAGAGTCAGGCATGACACGAGAGAGAGGGTTAGGACGAGAGTCAGGCAGGAGAGGGTATAGATATCTGGGACAAATATCAGGCAGGACAGGAGAGTGAGGCTTTGGACGAGAGCCTAGAAGAACATAAGAGATATGCTTGGGACGAGAGTCAGGCAAGACAGGAGATAGAGACTTGGGACGACAGTCAGAGAGAACAGGAGAGAGAGGCTTGGAACGAGAGTCAGGCAGGACACGAGAGAGAGGGTTTGGGCGAGAGTCAGGCAGGACAGGAGAGTGAGGCTTGGGACGAGAGCCAGGAAGAACATAAGAGATATGCTTGGGACGAGAGTCAGGTAAGACAGGAGATAGAGACTTGGGACGACAGTCAGACAGAACAGGAGAGAGAGGCTTGGAACGAGAGTCAGGCACGACAGGAGAGAGGGGCTTGGTACGAGAATCAGCCATGTTAGTAGAGAAGGGCTTGGGACGAGAGTCAGGCAAGTAGGAGAATGAGGCTTCTGACGAGAGTCAGACAGAACATGAGAGAGAGGCTTTGGACGAGAGTCAAGCAGTATAAGAGAGAGAGAGAGGTGGGACGAGAGTCAGGCACAACAGGAGAGAGAGGCTTGGGACGAGAGTCAGGCAGGACAGGAAAGAGTGGCTTAGGACGAGAGTCAGGCAGGAGGAGAGAGAGAGGCTTAGGACAGGAATCAGGCAGGGGAGGATAGAGAGGCTTTGACGAGAGTCAGGCAGGACAGGAGAGAGAGGCTTGGGACGAGAGTCAGGTAGGAAAGGAGAGAGAGGCTTAGGATGAGAGTCAGGCAGGACAGAAGAGAGAGGCTTAACGAGATAGTCAGTTAGGACAGGTGAGAAAGTCTTGCGACGAGAGTCAGGCACGACAGGGGAGAGACGCTTCGGACGAAAGTCAGGCAGGACAGGAGAGAGAGGCTTGACGAGAGAGTTAGGCAGGACAAGAGAGAGAGCCTTGGAACGACGGTCAGGCAGTGTAGGAGAGAGAGGCTTGAGACGAGAGTCAGCCAGGACACGAGAGAAAGGGTTAGGACGAGAGTCAGGTAGGACAGGATAGAGACACTTTGGACGAGAGTCAGGTAGGACAGGAGAGAGGGTCTTACGATGAGAGTCAGGCAGGACAGAAGAGAGAAGCTTGACGAGATAGTCAGGTAGGACAGGAGAGAAAGGCTTGGGACGAGAGTCAGGCAGGACACGAGAGAGAGGGTTAGGACGAGAGTCAGGCAGGACAGGAGAGAGAGGCTTTTGACGAGAGTCAGGTAGGAGAGGAGAGAGAGGCTTAGGATGAGAGTCAGGCAGGACAGAAGGGAGAGGCTTAACGAGATAGTCAGTTAGGACAGGTGAGAAAGTCTTGCGACGAGAGTCAGGCACGACAGGGGAGAGAGGCTTAGGACGAAAGTCAGGCAGGACAGGAGAGAGAGGCTTGACGAGAGAGTTAGGCAGGACAAGAGAGAGAGCCTTGGAACGACGGTCAGGCAGTGTAGGAGAGAGAGGCTTGAGACGAGAGTCAGCCAGGACACGAGAGAAAGGATTAGGACGAGAGTCAGGTAGGACAGGAGATAGAGAGGCTTAGGACAGGAATCAGTCAGAGTCGGATAGAGAGGCTTGGGACGAGAGTCAGGCAGGACAGGAGAGAGAGACTTTGGACGAGAGTCAGGTAGGACAGGAGAGTGGGTCTTACGATGAGAGTCAAGCAGGACAGAAGAGAGAAGCTTGACGAGATAGTCAGGTAGGACAGGAGAGAAAGGTTTGGGACGAGAGTCAGGCAGAACAGGGGAGAGAGGTGTGGGACGAGAGTCAGGGAGGATAGGAGAGAGAGGCTTGACGAGAGATTAGGCAGGATTGGAGAGAGAGCCTTTTGACTTGAGACGAGAGTCAGGAGGGACAGAAGAAAGAGGCCTTGGGCGAGAGTCAGGCAGGACAGGAGATAGAGGCTTGGGACGGGATTCAATCAGGACAGGAGAGAGAGGCTTGGGGCGAGAGTCAGGCAGGACAGGAGAGAGAGGCTTGACGAGAGAGACAGGCAGGACAGGAGAGAAAGGCTTGGGACGAGAGTCAGGAAGGACAGGTGAGAGAGCCTTGGGACGAGAGTCTGGCAGGACAGGAGAGAGAGGCTTGACGAGAGAGACAGGCAGGACATGAGAGAGAGCCTTGGGATGACGGTCAGGAAGGGTAGGAGAGAGAGTCTGAAGACGACAGTCAGGCAGGACACGAGAGAGAGTGTTAGGGCGAGAGTCAGGCAGGTCAGGAGAGAGAGACTTAGGACGAGTCAGGCACGACATGAGAGAGAGTTTTGGGACGAGAGTCAGGCAGGATAAGAGATAGAAGCTTGAGAAGAGAGACAGGCAGGACAGGAGAGAGAAGCTTGGGACGAGAGTCAGGCAGGACAGGAGAGAGAGGCTTTGGATGAGAGTCAGGAGGGGCCGGATAGAGAGGCTTGGGACGAGAGTCAGGCAGACCAGGAGAGAGAGGCTTGGTACGAGAGTCAAGCAGGACAAGATAGAGGGGCTTGGGACGAGAATAATTCTGGACCGGACAAGGAGGGTTAGGACGAGAGTCAAGCTGGAGAGGAGAGAGAGGGTTGGGACGAGAGTCATGTAGGCCAGGAGAGAGAGGCTTAGGACGAAAGTCAGTCAGGGTATTAGAGAAGGCCTTTGGACGAGAGTCAGGCAAGTAGGAGAAAAAGGCTTGGGACAAGAGTCAGGCAGGACATGAAAGAGAGGCTTGGGACGAGAGTCAGGCAGGACAAGAGAGAGAGGCTGGGGACGAGAGTCAGGCAGGACAGGAGAGAGAGAATTGTGACGACAGTCAGGCACGACAGGAGAGAGAGGCTTGGCACGAGAGTCAGGCAGTACAGCAGATAGAAGCTTGGGAGAAGAGGCAGGCAGGACGGGAGAGATAAGCTTTGGACGAGAGTCAGGCAGGACAGGAGAGAGAGACTTGGGACGAGAATCAGGCACGACAGGAGAACAAGGCTTGGGACGAGAGTCAGGCAGGACAGGAAAGAGAGGCTTGGGGCGAGAGTCAGGCAGGAGGAGACACAGAGGCTTAGGACAGGAATCAGGCAGTGGAGGATAGAGAGGCTTTGGACGAGAGTCAGGCAGGACAGGAGAGAGAGGCTTGAGTCGAAAGTCAGATAGGACAGGAGATAGAGGCTTAGGATGAGAGTCAGGCAGGACAGGGGAGAGAGATTTGGAACGAGAGTCAGGCAGGACAGGAGAGAGAGGCTTGACGAGAGAGTCAGGCATGACAGGAGAGAGAGCCTGGGGATGACGGTCAGGCAGGGTAGGAGAGAGAGGCTTGTGACGAGATTCATCCAGGACACGAGAGAGAGGGTTAGGACAAGAGTCAGGCAGGACAGGAGATACACAGTCTTAGGACAGGAATCAGGCAATGTCGGAACAGAGGGTTGGGACGAGAGTCAGGCAGCACAGGAGAGAGAGGCTTGTGACGGGAGTCAGGTAGGACAGGAGAGGGAGTCTTACGATGAGAGTTAGGCAGGACAGAAGAGAGAGGCTTGACGAGATAGTCAGGTAGGACACGAGAGAAAGGCTTGGGATGAGAGTCAGACAAGACAGGGGAGAGACGCTTAGGACGAGAGTTAGGCAGGATATGAGAGAGAGGCTTGACGAGAGATTAGGCAGAACAGGAGAGAGAACCTTGGGACGACGGTCAGTCAGGGTAGGAGAGAGAGGCTTGGGACGAGAGTCAGGCAGGACACGAGAGAGAGGGTTAGGACGAGAGTCAGGCAGGACAAGAGATAGATGTCTGGGACAAGTATCAGGCAGGACAGGAGAATGAGGCTTGGGACGAGAGCCAGGAAGAACATAAGAGATATGCTTGGACGAGAGTCAGGCAAGACAGGAGATAGAGACTTAGGACGACAGTAAGGCAGAACAGAGGAGAAAGGCTTGGAACGAGAGTCAGGCACGACAGGAGAGAGTTGCTTGGGACGAGAATCAGGCAGGTTAGTAGAGAAGGGCTTGGGACGAGAATCAGGTAAGTAGGAGAATGAGGCTTCTGACGAGATTCAGGCAGGACATGAGAGAGAGGCTTTGGACGAGAATCAGGCATGACTCGAGAGAGAGGGTTAGGACGAGAGTCAGGCAGGAGAGGAGATAGGTGTCTGGGACAAGTATCAGGCAGGACAGGAGAGTGAGGCTTGGGACGAGAACCTAGAAGAACATAAGAGATATGCTTGGGATGAGAGTCAGGCAAGACAGGATATAGAGACTTGGGACGACAGTCAGACAGAACAGGAGAGAGAGGCTTGGAAACGAGAGTCAGGCAGGACACGAGAGAGAGGGTTAGGACTAGAGTCAGGCAGGACAGGAGAATGAGGCTTCTGACGAAAGTCAGACAAAACATGAGAGAGAGGCTTTGGACGAGAGTCAGGCAGTATAAGAGAGAGAGAGAGGTGGGACGAGAGTCAGGCACGACAGGAGAGAGAGGCTTGGGACGAGAGTCAGGCAGGACAGGAAAGAGAGGCTTAGGAAGAGAGTCAGGCAGGAGGAGAGAGAGAGGCTTAGGACAGGAATCAGGCAGGGGAGGATAGAGAGGCTTTGACGAGAGTCAGGCAGGACAGAAGAGAGAGGCTTGGGACGAGAGTCAGGTAGGACAGGAGAGAGAGGCTTAGGATGAGAGTCAGGCAGGACAGAAGAGAGAGGCTTAACGAGATAGTCAGTTAGGACAGGTGAGAAAGTCTTGCGACGAGAGTCAAGCACGACAGGGGAGAGAGGCTTAGGACGAAAGTCAGGCAGGACGGGAGAGAGAGGCTTGATAAGCGAGTTAGGCAGGACAAGAGAGAGAGACTTGGGACGACGGTCAGGCAGTGTAGGAGAGAGAGACTTGAGACGAGAGTCAGCCAGGACACGAGAGAAAGGGTTAGGACGAGAGTCAGGTAGGACAGGAGATAGAGAGGCTTAGGACAGGAATCAGTCAGAGTCGGATAGAGAGGCTTGGGACGAGAGTCAGGCAGGACAGGATAGAGAGACTTTGGACGAGAGTCAGGTAGGAGAGGAGAGAGGGTCTTACGATGAGAGTCAGGCAGGACAGAAGAGAGAAGCTTGACGAGATAGTCAGGTAGGACAGGAGAGAAAGGCTTGGGACGAGAGTCAGGCAGGACTGGGGAGAGAGGTGTGGGACGAGAGTCAGGGAGGATAAGAGAGAGAGGCTTGACGAGAGATTAGGCAGGATTGGAGAGAGAGGCTTTTGACTTGGGACGAGAGTCAGGAGGGACAGAAGAAAGAGGCCTGGGGCGAGAGTTTGGCAAGACAGGAGATATAGGCTTGGGACGAGATTCAATCAGGACAGGAGAGAGAGGCTTGGGGCGAGAGTCAGACAGGACAGGAGAGAGAGGCTTGACGAGAGAGACAGGCAGGACAGGAGAGAAAGGCTTGGGACGAGAGTCAGGAAGGACAGGTGAGAGAGGCTTGTGACGAGAGTCAGGCAGGACAGGAGAGAGAGGCTTTGGATGAGAGTCAGGAGGGGCCGGATAGAGAGGCTTGGGACGAGAGTCAGGCAGAACAGGAGAGAGAGGCTTGGTACAAGAGAGTCAAGCAGGACAAGATAGAGGGGCTTGGGACGAGAATAATTCTGGTCCGGACAGGGAGGGTTAGGACGAGAGTCAAGCTGGAGAGGAGAGAGAGGGTTGGGACGAGAGTCATGTAGGACAGGAGAGAGAGGCTTAGGACGAAAGTCAGTCAGGGTATTAGAGAATGCCTTTGGACGAGAGTCAGGCAAGTAGGAGAAAAACGCTTGGGACGAGAGTCAGGCAGGACATGAAGGAGAGGCTTGGGAATAGAGTCAGGCAGGACAAGAGAGAAGGAGGCTTGGGACGAGAGTCAGGCAGGACAGGAGAGAGAGAATTGTGACGACAGTCAGGCACGACAGGAGAGAGAGGCTTGGCACGAGAGTCAGGCAGTACAGCAGATAGAAGCTTGGGAGAAGAGGCAGGCAGGACGGGAGAGATAAGCTTTGGACGAGAGTCAGGCAGGACAGGAGAGAGAGACTTGGGACGAGAGTCAGGCACGACAGGAAAAAAAGGCTTGGGACGAGAGTAATGCAGGACAGGAAAGAGAGGCTTGGGGCGAGAGTCAGGCAGGAGGAGACACAGAGGCTTAGGACAGGAATCAGGCAGTGGAGGATAGAGAGGCTTTGGACGAGAGTCAGGAAGGACAGGAGAGAGAGGCTTGTGAGGGGAGTCAGGCAGGACAGGGGAGAGAGGCTTAACGAGATAGTCAGTTAGGACAGAAGACAAAGGCTTGTGAGGAGAGTCAGGCAGGACAGGGGAGAGAGATTTGGAACGATAATCAGGCAGGACAGGAGAGAGAGGCTTGACGAGAGAGTCAGGCAGGACAGGAGAGAGAGCCTGGGGATGACGGTCAGGCAGGGTAGGAGAGAGAGGCTTGTGACGAGATTCATCCAGGATACGAGACAGAGGGTTAGGACGAGAGTCAGGCAGGACAGGAGATACACAGTCTTAGGACAGGAATCAGGCAATGTCGGATAGAGAGGGTTGGGACGAGAGTCAGGCAGCACAGGAGAGAGAGGCTTGGGACGTGAGTCAGGTAGGACAGGAGAGAGAGTCTTACGATGAGAGTTAGGCAGGACAGAAGAGAGAGGCTTGACGAGATAGTCAGGTAGGACACGAGAGAAAGTCTTGGGATGAGAGTCAGGCAAGACAGGGGAGAAATGCTTAGGACGAGAGTTAGGCAGGACATGAGAGAGAGGCTTGGGACGACGGTCAGTCAGGGTAGGAGAGAGAGGCTTGGGACGAGAGTCAGGCAGGACACGAGAGAGAGGGTTAGGACGAGAGTCAGGCAGGACAAGAGATAGATGTCTGGGACAAGTATCAGACAGGACAGGAGAATGAGGCTTGGGACGAGAGCCAGGAAGAACATAAGAGATATGCTTGGACGAGAGTCAGGCAAGACAGGAGATAGAGACTTAGGACGACAGTAAGGCAGAACAGAGGAGAAAGGCTTGGAACGAGAGTTAGGCACGACAGGAGAGAGTTGCTTGGGACGAGAATCAGGCAGGTTAGTAGAGAAGGGCTTGGGACGAGAATCAGGTAAGTAGGAGAATGAGGCTTCTGACGAGATTCAGGCAGGACATGAGAGAGAGGCTTTGGACGAGAATCAGGCATGACTCGAGAGAGAGGGTTAGGACGAGAGTCAGGCAGGAGAGGAGATAGATGTCTGGGACAAGTATCAGGCAGGACAGGAGAGTGAGGCTTTGGACGAGAGCCTAGAAGAACATAAGAGGTATGCTTGGGACGAGAGTCAGGCAAGACAGGAGATAGAGACTTGGGACGACAGTCAGACAGAACAGGAGAGAGAGGCTTGGAACGAGAGTCAGGCAGGACACGAGAGAGAGGGTTAGGACTAGAGTCAGGCAGGACAGGAGAATGAGGCATCTGACGAGAGTCAGACAGAACATGAGAGAGAGGCTTTGGACGAGAGTCAGGCAGTATAAGAGAGAGAGAGAGAGAGGTGGGACGAGAGTCAGGCACGACAGGAGAGAGAGGCTTGGGACGAGAGTCAGGCAGGACAGGAAAGAGAGGCTTATGAAGAGAGTCAGGCAGGAGGAGAGAGAGAGGCTTAGGACAGGAATCAGGCAGGGGAGGATAGAGAGGCTTTGACGAGAGTCAGGCAGGACAGGAGAGAGAGGCTTGGGACGAGAGTCAGGTAAGACAGGAGAGAGAGGCTTAGGATGAGAGTCAGGCAGGACAGAAGAGAGAGGCTTAACGAGATAGTCAGTTAGTACAGGTGAGAAAGTCTTGCGACGAGAGTCAGGCACGACAGGGGAGAGAGGCTTAGGACGAAAGTCAGGCAGGACAGGAGAGAGAGGCTTGACGAGCGAGTTAGGCAGGAGAAGAGAAAGAGCCTTGGGACGACGGTCAGGCAGTGTAGGAGAGAGAGGCTTGAGACGAGAGTCAGCAAGGACACGAGAGAAAGGGTTAGGACGAGAGTCAGGTAGGACAGGAGATGGAGAGACTTAGGACAGGAATCAGTCAGAGTCGGATAGAGAGGCTTGGGACGAGAGTCAGGCAGGACAGGATAAAGAGACTTTGGACAAGAGTCGGGTAGGACAGGAGAGAGGGTCTTACGATGAGAGTCAGGCAGGACAGAAGAGAGAAGCTTGACAAGATAGTCAGGTAGGACAGGAGAGAAAGGCTTGGGACGAGAGTCAGGCAGGACAGTGGAGAGAGGTGTGGGACGAGAGTCAGGGAGGATAGGTGAGAGAGGCTTGACGAGAGATTAGGCAGGATTGGTGAGAGAGCCTTTTGACTTGGGACGAGAGTCAGGAGGGACAGAAGAGAGAGGCCTGGGGCGAGAGTTTGGCAGGACACGAGATAGAGGCTTGGGACGAGATTCAATCAGGACAGGAGAGAGAGGCTTGGGTCGAGAGTCAGGCAGGACAGGAGAGAGAGGCTTGACGAGAGAGACAGGCAGGGCAGGAGAGAAAGGCTTGGGACGAGAGTCAGGAAGGACAGGTGAGAGACGCTTGGGACGAGAGTCAGGCAGGACAGGAGAGAGAGGCTTGACGAGAGAGACAGGCAGGACAGGAGAGAGAGCCTTGGGATGACGGTCAGGAAGGGTAGGAGAGAGAGTCTGAAGACGAGAGTCAGGCAGGACACGAGAGAGAGTATTAGGGCGAGAGTCAGGCAGGTCAGGAGAGAGAGACTTAGGACGATTCAGGCACGACATGAGAGAGAGTTTTGGGACGAGAGTCAGGCAGGATAAGAGATAGAAGCTTGAGAAGAGAGACAGGCAGGAAAGGAGAGAGAAGCTTGGGACGAGAGTCAGGCAGGACAGGAGAGAGAGGCTTCGGATGAGAGTCAGGAGGGGCCGGATAGAGAGGCTTGGGACGAGAGTCAGGCAGAACAGGAGAGAGAGGCTTGGTACGAGAGTCAAGCAGGACAAGATAGAGGGGCTTGGGACGAGAATAATTCTGGACCGGACAGGGAGGGTTAGGACGAGAGTCATGCTGGAGAGGAGAGAGAGGGTTGGGACGAGAGTCATGTAGGACAGGA
Source organism: Panulirus ornatus (assembly GCF_036320965.1). Taxonomy (NCBI): domain Eukaryota; kingdom Metazoa; phylum Arthropoda; class Malacostraca; order Decapoda; family Palinuridae; genus Panulirus; species Panulirus ornatus. The sequence goes on from NC_092225.1 coordinate 34,711,318, forward strand.
GAGAGAGGCTTAGGACGAAAGTCAGTCAGGGTATTAGAGAAGGCCTTTGGACGAGAGTCAGGCAAGTAGGAGAAAAAGGCTTGGAACGAGAGCCAGGCAGGACATGAAGGAGAGGCTTGGGACGAGAGTCAGGCAGGACAAGAGAGAGAGAGGCTTGGGACGAGAGTCAGGCAGGACAGGAGAGAGAGAATTGTGACGACAGTCAGGCACGACAGGAGAGAGAGGCTTGGCACGAGAGTCAGGCAGTACAGCAGATAGAAGCTTGGGAGAAGAGGCAGGCAGGACGGGAGAGATAAGCTTTGGACGAGAGTCAGGCAGGACAGGAGAGAGAGACTTGGGACGAGAGTCAGGCACGACAGGAGAAAAAGGCTTGGGACGAGAGTAAGGCAGGACAGGAAAGAGAGGCTTGGGGCGAGAGTCAGGCAGGACAAGAGAGAGAGAGGCTTGGGACGAGAGTCAGGCAGGACAGGAGAGAGAGAATTGTGACGACAGTCAGGCACGACAGGAGAGAGAGGCTTGGCACGAGAGTCAGGCAGTACAGCAGATAGAAGCTTTGGAGAAGAGGCAGGCAGGACGGGAGAGATAAGCTTTGGACGAGAGTCAGGCAGGACAGGAGAGAGAGAGACTTGGGACGAGAGTCAGGCACGACAGGAGAAAAAGGCTTGGGACGAGAGTAAGGCAGGACAGGAAAGAGAGGCTTGGGGCGAGAGTCAGGCAGGACAAGAGAGAGAGAGGCTTGGGACGAGAGTCAGGCAGGACAGGAGAGAGAGAATTGTGACGACAGTCAGGCACGACAGGAGAGAGAGGCTTGGCACGAGAGTCAGGCAGTACAGCAGATAGAAGCTTGGGAGAAGAGGCAGGCAGGACGGGAGAGATAAGCTTTGGACGAGAGTCAGGCAGGACTGGAGAGAGAGACTTGGGACGAGAGTCAGGCACGACAGGAGAAAAAGGCTTGGGACGAGAGTAAGGCAGGACAGGAAAGAGAGGCTTGGGGCGAGAGTCAGGCAGGAGGAGACACAGAGGCTTAGGACAGGAATCAGGCAGTGGAGGATAGAGAGGCTTTGGACGAGAGTCAGGCAGGACAGGAGAGAGAGGCTTGAGACGAAAGTCAGATAGGACAGGAGAGAGAGGCTTAGGATGAGAGTCAGGAAGGACAGAAGAGAGAGGCTTAACGAGATAGTCAGTTAGGACAGAAGAGAAAGGCTTGTGAGGAGAGTCAGGCAGGACAGGGGAGAGAGAATTGGAACGAGAGTCAGGCAGGACAGGAGAGAGAGGCTTGACGAGAGAGTCAGGCAGTACAGCAGATAGAAGCTTGGGAGAAGAGGCAGGCAGGACGGGAGAGATAAGCTTATGACGAGAGTCAGGCAGGACAGGAGAGAGAGACTTGGGACGAGAGTCAGGCACGACAGGAGAAAAAGGCTTGGGACGAGAATCAGGCAGGACAGGAAAGAGAGGCTTGGGGCGAGAGTCAGGCAGGAGGAGACAAAGAGGCTTATGGCAGGAATCAGGCAGTAGAGGATAGAAAGGCTTTGGACGAGAGTCAGGCAGGACAGGAGAGAGAGGCTTGAGACGAAAGTCAGATAGGACAGGAGAGAGAGGCTTAGGATGAGAGTCAGGAAGGACAGAAGAGAAAGGCTTAACGAGATAGTCAGTTAGGACAGAAGAGAAAGGCTTGTGAGGAGAGTCAGGCAGGACAGGGGAGAGAGAATTGGAACGAGAGTCAGGCAGGACAGGAGAGAGAGGCTTGACGAGAGAGTCAGGCAGGACAGGAGAGAGAGCCTGGGGATGACGGTCAGGCAGGGTATGAGAGAGAGGCTTGTGACGAGATTCATCCAGGACAAGAGAGAGAGGGTTAGGACGAGAGTCAGGCAGAACAGGAGATATACAGGCGTAGGAACGGAATCAGGCAATGTCGGATAGAGAGGGTTGGGACGAGAGTCAGGCAGCACAGGAGAGAGAGGCTTGGGACGGGAGTCAGGTAGGACAGGAGAGAGAGTCTTACGATGAGAGTTAGGCAGGACAGAAGAGAGAGGCTTGACGAGATAGTCAGGTAGGACACGAGAGAAAGGGTTTGGGATGAGAGTCAGGCAAGACAGGGGAGAGACGCTTAGGACGAGAGTTAGGCAGGACAGGAGAGAGAGGCTTGACGAGAGATTAGGCAAGACAGGAGAGAGAGCCTTGGGACGACGGTCAGGCAGGGTAGGAGAGAGAGGCTTGGGACGAGAGTCAGGCAGGACACGAGAGAGAGGGTTAGGACCAGAGTCAGGCAGGACAAGAGATAGATGTCTGGGACAAGTATCAGGCAGGACAGGAGAATGAGGTTTGGGACGAGAGCCAGGAAGAACATAAGAGATATGCTTGGACGAGAGTCAGGCAAGACTGGAGATAGAGACTTAGGACGACAGTAAGGCAGAACAGAGGAGAAAGGCTTGGAACGAGAGTCAGGCACGACAGGAGAGAGTTGCTTGGGACGAGAATCAGGCAGGTTAGTAGAGAAGGGCTTGGGACGAGAATCAGGTAAGTAGGAGAATGAGGCTTCTGACGAGATTCAGGCAGGACATGAGAGAGAGGCTTTGGACGAGAATCAGGCATGACTCGAGAGAGAGGGTTAGAACGAGAGTCAGGCAGGAGAGGAGATAGATGTCTGGGACAAGTATCAGGCAGGACAGGAGAGTGAGGCTTGGGACGAGAGCCTAAAAGAACATAAAAGATATGCTTGGGACGAGAGTCAGGCAAGACAGGAGATAGAGAATTGGGGCGACAGTCAGACAGAACAGGAGAGAGAGGCTTGGAACGAGAGTCAGGCAGGACACGAGAGAGAGGGTTAGGACGAGAGTCAGGCAGGACAGGAGAATGAGGCATCTGACGAGAGTCAGACAGAACATGAGAGAGAGGCTTTGGACGAGAGTCAGGCAGTATAAGAGAGAGAGAGAGAGAGAGGTGGGACGAGAGTCAGGCACGACAGGAGAGAGAGGCTTGGGACGAGAGTCAGGCAGGACAGGAAAGAGAGGCTTATGAAGAGAGTCAGGCAGGAGGAGAGAGAGAGGCTTAGGACAGGAATCAGGCAGGGGAGGATAGAGAGGCTTTGACAAGAGTCAGGCAGGACAGGAGAGAGAGGCTTGGGACGAGAGTCAGGTAGGACAGGAGAGAGAGTCTTAAGATGAGAGTCAGGCAGGACAGAAGAGAGAGGCTTAACGAGATAGTCAGTTAGTACAGGTGAGAAAGTCTTGCGACGAGAGTCAGGCACGACAGGGGAGAGAGGCTTAGGACGAAAGTCAGGCAGGACAGGAGAGAGAGGCTTGACGAGCGAGTTAGGCAGGACAAGAGAGAGAGCCTTGGGACGACGGTCAGGCAGTGTAGGAGAGAGAGGCTTGAAACGAGAGTCAGCCAGGACACGAGAGAAAGGGTTAGGACGAGAGTCAGGTAGGACAGGAGATAGAGAGGCTTAGGACAGGAATCAGTCAGAGTCGGATAGAGAGGCTTGGGACGAGAGTCAGGCAGGACAGGATAGAGAGACTTTGGACGAGAGTCAGGTAGGAGAGGAGAGAGGGTCTTACGATGAGAGTCAGGCAGGACAGAAGAGAGAAGCTTGACGAGATAGTCAGGTAGGACAGGAGAGAAAGGCTTGCGACGAGAGTCAGGCAGGACAGGGGAGAGAGGTATGGGACGAGACTCAGGCAGGATAGGAGAGAGAGGCTTGACGAGAGATTAGGCAGGATTGGAGAGAGAGCCTTGGGACGACGTTCAGGCAGGATAGGAGAGAGAGGCTTGAGACGAGAGTCAGCCAGGATACGAGAGAAAGGGTTAGGACGAGAATCAGGTAGGACAGGAGATAGAGAGGCTTAGGACAGGAATCAGTCAGAGTCGGATAGAGAGGCTTGGGACGAGAGTCAGGCAGGACAGGATAGAGAGACTTTGGACGAGAGTCAGGTAGGAGAGGAGAGAGGGTCTTACGATGAGAGTCAGGCAGGACAGAAGAGAGAAGCTTGACGAGATAGTCAGGTAGGACAGGAGAGAAAGGCTTGCGACGAGAGTCAGGCAGGACAGGGGAGAGAGGTATGGGACGAGACTCAGGCAGGATAGGAGATAGAGGCTTGAAGAGAGATTAGGCAGGATTGGAGAGAGAGCCTTGGGACGACGTTCAGGCAGGATAGGAGAGAGAGGCTTGAGACGAGAGTCAGCCAGGATACGAGAGAAAGGGTTAGGACGAGAATCAGGTAGGACAGGAGATAGAGAGGTTTAGGACAGGAATAAGTCAGAGTCGGATAGAGAGGCTTGGGACGAGAGTCAGGCAGGACAGGATAGAGAGATTTTGGACGAGAGTCAGGTAGAAGAGGAGAGAGGGTCTTACGATGAGAGTCAGGCAAGACAGAAGAGAGAGGCTTGACGAGATAGTCAGGTAGGACACGAGAGAAAGGCTTGGGACGAGAGTCAGGCAGGACAGGGGAGAGAGGCGTGGGACGAGAGTCAGGGAGGATAGGAGAGAGAGGCTTGACGAGAGATTAGGCAGGATTGGAGAGAGAGCCTTGGGACGACGGTCAGGCAGGGTAGGAGAGAGAGGCTTGTGACGAGAGTCAGGCAGGACACGAGAGAGAGGTCTAGGACGAGAGTCAGATAGATGTCTGGGACAAGTGTCAGGCAGGACAGGAGAGTGAGGCTTGGGACGAGACACAGGAAGAACATAAGAGATATGCTTGGGACGAGAGTCAGACAGGACAGGAGAGAGAGGCTTGGGACGAGAGTCAGGTAGGACAGGAGAGAGAGGCTTAGGATGAGAGTCAGGAAGGACAGAAGAGAGAGGCTTAACAAGATAGTCAGTTAGGACAAAAGAGAAAGGCTTGGGACGAGATTCAGGCAGGACAGGGGAGAGAGGCTTTGGACTAGAGTCAGGCAGGACAGGAGAGAGAGGCTTGACGAGAGCGTAAGGCAGGACAGGAGAAAGAGCCTTCGAATGACGGTCAGGTAGGGTAGGAGAGGGAGTCTTAAGACGAGAGTCATGCAGGACAAGACAGAGAGGGTTAGGGCGAGAGTCAGGCAGGACAGGAGAGAGAGACTTAGGACGAGTCAGGCACGATATAGGAGAGAGTTTTGGGACGAGAGTCAGGCAGGATAAGAGATACAAGCTGGGGAAGAGAGACAGGCAGGACAGGAGAGAGAAGCTTGGGACGAGAGTCAGGCAGGACAGGAGAGAGAGGCTTTGGACGAGAGTCAGGCAGGACAGGAGAAAAGCCTTTGAACGGGAGTCAGGAAGGGCCGGATAGAGAGGCTTGGGACGAGAGTCAGGAAGGACAGGAGAAAGAGGCTTGGTACGAGAGTCAAGCAGGACAAGAGAGAGGGGCTTGGGACGAGAATAATTCTGAACTGGACAGAGAGGGTTGGGACGAGAGTCATGCAGGACAGGAGAGAGGGGCTTGGGAGGAGAATAATTCTGGACCGGACAGAGAGGGTTGGGATGAGAGTCATGTAGGACAGGAGAGAGAGTCTCAGGACAAAAGTCAGGGAGGACAGGAGAGTGACGCTTTGGACTAGAGTCTAGCAGGGTAGGAGAGAAGGGCTTGGGACGAGAGTCAGGCAAGTAGGAGAAAGGGGCTTGGGACAAGAGTCAGGCAGGACATGACAGAGAAGCTTGGGACGAGAGTCAGGCAGGACAAGAGAGAGAAAGGCTTGGGACGAGAGTCAGGCAGGACAAGAGAGGGAGACTTCGGACGAGAGTCAGGCAGGACAGGAGAGACAGGCTTGGGACGAGAGTCAAGCGGGACAAGAGATAGAAGCTTGGGAGAAGAGACAGGCAGGACAGGAGAGAGAGAAGCCTCGGACGAGAGTCAGGCAGGACAGGAGAGACAGGCTAGGAACAGAGTCAGGGAAGACATGAGAGGGAGGCTTAGGACGAGAGTCAGGCAGGACAGGAGAGAGAGGCTTGGGACGATAGTCAGTCAGGACTAGGGAGAAAGACTTGGAACGGGAGTCAGGCAGGACAGGAGAGAGACTCTTGACGAGAGAGTCAGGCAGGAGAGGAGAGAGAGGCTTGGGACGACGGTCAGGCAGGGTAGGAGAGAGAGGCCTCGGACAAGAGTCAGGCAGGACAGGATAGAGAGGGTAGGACGAGAATCAGGCAGGACAGGAGATAGATGCCTGGGACGAGTGTCAGTCATGACAGGAAAGAGAGGCTTGTGACGAGAGTCAGGAAGGACAGAAGATATATGATTGGGACGAGAGTCTGGCAGGACAGGAAATAGAGGCTTGGGACGACAGTCAGGTAGGAAAGGAGAGAGAGACTTCGGACGAGAGTCAGACAGGACAGGAGAAAGAGGCTTTTGACGAGAGTAAGGCAGGAAGAGAGTCAGGCAGGAGGAGAGAGAGAGGCTTAGGACAGGAGTTAGGCTGTGTCGGAGAGAGAGGCTTGGGACGAGAGTCAGGCAGGACAGGAGAGAGAGGCTAGGGACGAGAGTCAGGTAGGACAGGAGAGAGAGAGGCTTAGGATGAGAGTCAGGCAGTACAGAAGAGAGAGGTTTGACGAGATAGTCAGGTAGGACAGGAGAGAAAGGCTTGGGAGGAGATTCAGCCTGAACAGGGGAGAGAGGCTTGGGACGAGAGTCAGGCAGGAGATGAGAGAGAGGCTTGACGAGAGTCAGGCAGGACAGCAGTGAGATTCTTGGGGCGACAGTCAGGCAGGTTAGGAGAGACAGGCTTGGGACGAGATTCAGGCAGGACACGAGAGAGAGGGTTAGGACGAGAGTCAGGCAGAACAGGAGAAAGATGTCTGGGACGATTGTCAGGCAGGATAGGATAGTGAGGCATAGGACGAGAGCCAGGAAGAACATAAGAGATATGCTTGGGACGAGAGTCAGGCAGGACAGGAGAGAGGGGCTTAGGCCGAAAATAAATCTAGACCGGACAGAGAGTGTTGGGACGAGAGTCAGGCAGGACAGGAGAAAGAGGCTTGGGACGAGAGTCATGCAGGACAGGAGAGAGAGGCTTAGGACGAGAGTCAGGCAGGATAGGCGAGTGAGGCTTGGGACGATAGTCAGGCAGGGTAGGAGAGAAGGGCTTGGGACGAGATTCAGACAAGTAGGAGAAAGAGGCTTGTTATGAGAGTCAGGCAGGACATGAGAGAGAGGCTTGGGACGATAGTCAGGCTGGACAGGGGAGAAAGGCTTGGGACGAGAGTGAGGTAGGACAGGACAGAGAGGGCTAGGACAAGAGTCAGACAGGACAGGAGATAGATGCCTGGGACGAGTGTCAGGAGTTATAGGAGAGAAAGGATTGGGACGAGACTCAGGATGGACGGAAGAGATATGCTTGGGAGGAGAGTCAGGCAAGACAGGAGACAGAGGCTTGGGACGAGAGTCAGGCAGGACAGGAGGGAGAGGCTTGGAACGGGAGTCAGTCAGGGCCGGATAGAGAGGCTTGGGACGAGAGTCAGGCAGGACAGGAGAGAGAGGCTTTGGGCGAGAGTCAGGCAGGACAGGATAGAGACGCTTAGGATGAGAGTCAGGCAGGACAGAAGGGTGAGACTTGGGACGAGAGTCAGGCAGTTTAGGAGAGAAGGGCTTCGGACGAGAGTTACGGAAGTACGAGAAAGAGGCTTGGGACGAGAGTCAGGCAGGACATGAGAGAGAGGCCTTGGATGAGAGTCAGGCAGTACAAGATAGTGAGGCTTGGGACGAGAGTCAAGCAGGACAGGAGAGAGACACTTGGGAGGAGAGTCAGACAAGACAGGAGAGAGAGGCTTGGGACGAGAGTCAGGTAGGAGAGGAGAGAGATACTTTGGACGGGAGTCAGGAAGGGCCGGATAAAGAAGCTGGAGACGAGGGTCAGGCAGGACAGGAAAGAGAAGCTTGGTACGAGAGTCAAGCAGGACAGGAGAGAGGGGCTTGGATCAAGAATAATTCTTGACCGGACAGAGAGGGTTAGGACGAGAGTCAGGCTGGAGAGGAGAGAGAGGGTTGGGACGAGAGTCATGCAGGACAAGAGAGAGAGACTTAGGACGAGAGGGAGGCAGGATAGGAGAGAAGCTCTTGGGACGAGAGTCAGGCAAGTAGGGGAAAGAGGCTTGGGACGAGAGTCAGGCAGGACAAGAGAGAGAGTTTTGGGACGAGAATCAGGCAGGACAAGAGATAGAAGCTTGGGAGAAGAGGCAGGCAGGACAGGAGAGATAAGCTTGGGACGAGAGTCAGGCAGGACATGAGAGAGAGGCTTAGGACAGAGGCAGGCAGGATATGAGAGGGAGGCTTTGGACGAGAATCAGGCAGGAATGGAGAGAGAGGTTTGGGACGATAGTCAGGCAGGACGGGAGAGAGAGACTTGGGACGAGAGTCAGGCACGACAGGAGAGAGAGGCTTGGCGCGAGAGTCAGTCAGGACAAGAGATAGAAGCTTGGGAGAAGAGTCAGGCAGGACAGGAGAGATAAGCTTGTGAGAAGAGGCAGGCAGGACAGGAGAGATAAGCTTGGGACGAGAGTAAAGCAGGACATGAGAGAGAGGCTTGGGACAGAGTCAGGCAGGATATGACAAGGAGGCTTTGGACGAGAGTCAGGCAGGAATGGAGAGAGAGGTTTGGGACGATAGTCAGGCAGGACAGGAGAGAGAGACTTAGGACGAGAGTCAGGCAGGAATGGAGAGAGAGGTTGGGACGATAGTCAGGCAGGACAGGAGAGAGAGACTTAGGACGAGAGTCAGGCACGACAGGAGAGAGAGGCTTGGCACGAGAGTCAGGCAGGACAAGAGATAGAAGCTTGGGGGAAGAGGCAGGCAGTACAGTAGAGATAAGCTTGTTACGAGATTCAGGCAGAACATGAGAGAGAGGCTTGGGACAGAGTCAGGCAGGATATAAGAGGGAGGCTTTGGACGATAGTCAGACAGGACAGGAGAGAGAGGTTTGGGACGATAGTCAGGCAGGACAGGAGAGAAAGGATTGGAACGAGAGTCAGGCAGGACAGGAAAGAGAGGCTTGGGACTAAGGTCAGGCAGGGTAGGAGAGAGGGGCTTGGGACGAGAGTCAGGAGTGACAGAAGAGATATGCTTGGGACGAGAGTCAGGCAGGACAGGAGATAGAGGCTTGGGACGAGAGTCAGGGAGGACAGGAGAGAGAGAGGCTTGGGACGAGAGTCAGGCAGGACAGGAAAGAGAGGCTTGGGACGAGAGTCAGGCAGAACAGGAGAGACAGGCTTGGGACGAGAGTCAGGCAGGAGGAGCGAGAGAGGCTTAGGACAGGAATCAGTCAGGGGAGGATAGAGAGGCTTTGGACGAGAGTCAGACAGGACAGGAGAGAGAGGTTTTGGACGAGAGTCAGGTAGGACAGGAGAGAGAGGCTTAGGATGAGAGTCAGGCAGGACAGAAGAGAGAGGCTTAACGAGGTAGTCAGTTAGGACAGGAGAGAAAGGCTTGGGACGAGAGTCAGGCACGACAGGGGAGAGAGGCTTAGGACGAAAGTCAGGCAGGACAGGAGAGAGAGGCTTGACGAGCGAGTTAGGCAGGACAAGAGAGAGAGCCTTGGGACGACGGTCAGGCAGTGTATGAGAGAGAGGCTTGAGACGAGAGTCACCCAGGACACGAGAGAAAGGGTTAGGACGAGAGTCAGGTAGGACAGGAGATAGAGAGGCTTAGGACAGGAATTAGTCGGAGTCGGATAGAGAGGCTTGGGACGAGAGTCAGGCAGGACAGGATAGAGAGACTTTAGACGAGAGTCACGTAGGACAGGAGAGAGGGTCTTACGATGAGAGTCAGGCAGTACAGAAGAGAGAAGCTTGACGAGATAGTCAGGTAGGACAGGAGAGAAAGGCTTGGGACGAGAGTCAGGCAGGACAGGGGAGAGAGGTATGGGACGAGACTCAGGCAGGATAGGAGAGAGAGGCTTGACGAGAGATTAGGCAGGATTGGAGAGAGAGCCTTGGGACGACGGTCAGGCAGGATAGGAGAGAGAGGCTTGAGACGAGAGTCAGCCAGGACACGAGAGAAAGGGTTAGTACGAGAATCAGGTAGGACAGGAGATAGAGAGGTTTAGGACAGGAATCAGTCAGAGTCGGATAGAGAGGCTTGGGACGAGAGTCAGGCAGGACAGGATAGAGAGACTTTGGACGAGAGTCAGGTAGGAGAGGAGAGAGGGTCTTACGATGAGAGTCAGGCAAGACAGAAGAGAGAGGCTTGACGAGATAGTCAGGTAGGACACGAGAGAAAGGCTTGGGACGAGAGTCAGGTAGGACAGGGGAGAGAGGCGTGGGACGAGAGTCAGGGAGGATAGGAGAGAGAGGCTTGACGAGAGATTAGGCAGGATTGGAGAGAGAGCCTTGGGACGACGGTCAGGCAGGGTAGGAGAGAGAGGCTTGTGACGAGAGTCAGGCAGGACACGAGAGAGAGGTCTAGGACGAGAGTCAGGGAGGACAGGAGATAGATGTCTGGGACAAGTGTCAGGCAGGACAGGAGAGTGAGGCTTGGGACGAGACACAGGAAGAACATAAGAGATATGCTTGGGACGAGAGTCAGACAGGACAGGAGAGAGAGGCTTGGGACGAGAGTCAGGTTGGACAGGAGAGAGAGGCTTAGGATGAGAGTCAGGAAGGACAGAAGAGAGAGGCTTAACAAGATAGTCAGTTAGGACAAAAGAGAAAGGCTTTGGACGAGATTCAGGCAGGACAGGGGAGAGAGGCTTTGGACTAGAGTCAGGCAGGACAGGAGAGAGAGGCTTGACGAGAGCGTAAGGCAGGACAGGAGAAAGAGCCTTCGAATGACGGTCAGGTAGGGTAGGAGAGGGAGTCTTAAGACGAGAGTCATGCAGGACAAGACAGAGAGGGTTAGGGCGAGAGTCAGGTAGGACAGGAGAGAGAGACTTAGGACGAGTCAGGCACGAAATAGGAGAGAGTTTTGGGACGAGAATCAGGCAGGATAAGAGATACAAGCTGGGGAAGAGAGACAGGCAGGACAGGAGAGAGAAGCTTGGGACGAGAGTCAGGCAGGACAGGAGAGAGAGGCTTTGGACGAGAGTCAGGCAGGACAGGAGAGAGAGCCTTTGGACGCGAGTCAGGAAGGGCCGGATAGAGAGGCTTGGGACGAGAGTCAGGAAGGACAGGAGAAAGAGGCTTGGTACGAGAGTCAAGCAGGACAAGAGAGAGGGGCTTGGGACGAGAATAATTCTGAACTGGACAGAGAGGGTTGGGACGAGAGTCATGCAGGACAGGAGAGAGGGGCTTGGGAGAAGAATAATTCTGGACCGGGCAGAGAGGGTTGGGATGAGAGTCATGCAGGACAGGAGAGAGAGTCTCAGGACAAAAGTTAGGGAGGACAGGAGAGTGACGCTTTGGACTAGAGTCTAGCAGGCTAGGAGAGAAGGGCTTGGGACGAGAGTCAGGCAAGTAGGAGAAAGGGGCTTGGGACAAGAGTCAGGCAGGACATGACAGAGAGGCTTGGGACGAGAGTCAGGCAGGACAAGAGAGAGAAAGGCTTGGGACGAGAGTCAGGCAGTACAAGAGAGGGAGACTTCGGACGAGAGTCAGGCAGACAGGAGAGACAGGCTTGGGACGAGAGTCAAGCGGGACAAGAGATAGAAGCTTGGGAGAAGAGGCAGGCAGGACAGGAGAGAGAGAAGCCTCGGACGAGAGTCAGGCAGGACAAGAGAGACAGGCTATGGACAGAGTCAGGCAAGACATGAGAGGGAAGCTTAGGACGAGAGTCAGGCAGGACAGGAGAGAGAGGCTTGGGACGATAGTCAGTCAGGACTAGGGAGAAAGACTTGGAACGGGAGTCAGGCAGGACAGGAGAGAGACTCTTGACGAGAGAGTCAGGCAGGAGAGGAGAGAGAGGCTTGGGACGACGGTCAGGCAGGGTAGGAGAGAGAGGCCTCGGACAAGAGTCAGGCAGGACAGAATAGAGAGGGTAGGACGAGATTCAGGCAGGACAGGAGATAGATGCCTGGGACGAGTGTCAGGCATGACAGGAAAGAGAGGCTTGTGACGAGAGTCAGGAAGGACAGAAGATATATGCTTGGGACGAGAGTCTGGCAGGACAGGAAATAGAGGCTTGGGACGACAGTCAGGTAGGAAAGGAGAGAGAGGCTTCGGACGAGAGTCAGACAGGACAGGAGAAAGAGGCTTTTGACGAGAGTAAGGCAGGAGGAGAGTCAGGCAGGAGGAGAGAGAGAGGCTTAGGACAGGAGTTAGGCTGTGTCGGAGAGAGAGGCTTGGGACGAGAGTCAGGCAGGACAGGAGAGAGAGGCTAGGGACGAGAGTCAGGTAGGACAGGAGAGAGAGAGGCTTAGGATGAGAGTCAGGCAGTACAGAAGAGAGAGGTTTGACGAGATAGTCAGGTAGGACAGGAGAGAAAGGCTTGGGAGGAGATTCAGCCTGAACAGGGGAGAGAGGCTTGGGACGAGAGTCAGGCAGGAGATGAGAGAGAGGCTTGACGAGAGTCAGGCAGGACAGCAGTGAGATTCTTGGGGCGACAGTCAGGCAGGTTAGGAGAGACAGGCTTGGGACGAGATTCAGGCAGGACACGAGAGAGAGGGTTAGGACGAGAGTCAGGCAGGACAGGAGAAAGATGTCTGGGACGATTGTCAGGCAGGATAGGATAGTGAGGCATAGGACGAGAGCCAGGAAGAACATAAGAGATATGCTTGGGACGAGAGTTAGGCAGGACAGGAGAGAGGGGCTTAGGACGACAATAAATCTAGACCGGACAGAGAGGGTTGGGACGAGAGTCAGGCAGGACAGGAGAAAGAGGCTTGGGACGAGAGTCATGCAGGACAGGAGAGAGAGGCTTAGGACGAGAGTCAGGCAGGACAGGCGAGTGAGGCTTGGGACGATAGTCAGGCAGGGTAGGAGAGAAGGGCTTGGGACGAGATTCAGACAAGTAGGAGAAAGAGGCTTGTTATGAGAGTCAGGCAGGACATGAGAGAGAGGCTTGGGACGAGAGGCAGGCAGTACAAGAGAGAAAAGCTTGGGACGAGAGTTAGGCAGGAGAGGAGAGAGAATCTTGGGACGAGAGTCAGTCACGAATGAAGAGAGAAGCTTGGAGCGAGAGTTAAGCCGGATAGGAGAGAGAGACTTGGGAGCGAGTCAGGGAGGATATGAGACAGAAGCTTTGGGCGAGAGTCAGGCAGGACATCAGAGGGAGGCTTGGGACGATAGTCAGGCTGGACAGGGGAGAAAGGCTTGGGACGAGAGTCAGGCAGGACAGGACAGAGAGGGCTAGGACAAGAGTCAGGCAGTACAGGAGATAGATGCCTGGGACGAGTGTCAGGAGTTATAGGAGAGAAAGGATTGGGACGAGACTCAGGAAGGACGGAAGAGATATGTTTGGGAGGAGAGTCAGGCAAGACAGGAGACAGAGGCTTGGGACGAGAGTCAGGCATGACAGGAGAGATAGGCTTCGGACGAGAGTCAGGCAGGACAGGAGGGAGAGGCTTGGAACGGGAGTCAGGCAGTGCCGGATAGAGAGGCTTGGGACGAGAGTCAGGCAGGACAGGAGAGAGAGGCTTGGGGCGAGAGTCAGGCAGGACAGGATAGAGACGCTTAGGATGAGAGTCAGGCAGGACAGAAGGGTGAGACTTGGGACGAGAGTCAGGCAGTTTAGGAAAGAAGGGCTTCGGACGAGAGTCACGGAAGTACGAGAAAGAGGCTTGGGACGAGAGTCAGGCAGGACATGAGAGAGAGGCCTTGGATGAGAGTCAGGCAGTACAAGATAGTGAGGCTTGGGACGAGAGTCAAGCAGGACAGGAGAGAGAGACTTGGGAGGAGAGTCAGACAAGACAGGAGAGAGAGGCTTGGGACGAGAGTCAGGCAGGAGAGGAGAGAGATACTTTGGACGGGAGTCAGGAAGGGCCGGATAAAGAAGCTGGAGACGAGGGTCAGGCAGGACAGGAAAGAGAAGCTTGGTACTAGAGTCAAGCAGGACAGGAGAGAGGGGCTTGGATCGAGAATAATTCTTGACCGGACAGAGAGGGTTAGGACGAGAGTCAGGCTGGAGAGGAGAGAGAGGGTTGGGACGAGAGTCATGCAGGACAGGAGAGAGAGGCTTAGGACGAGAGGGAGGAAGGATAGGAGAGAAGCTCTTGGGACGAGAGTCAGGCAAGTAGGGGAAAGAGGCTTGGGACGAGAGTCAGGCAGGACATGAGAGAGAGTTTTGGGACGAGAATCAGGCAGGACAAGAGATAGAAGCTTGGGAGAAGAGGCAGGCAGGACAGGAGAGATAAGCTTGGGACGAGAGTCAGGCAGGACATGAGAGAGAGGCTTAGGACAGAGGCAGGCAGGATAAGAGAGGGAGGCTTTGGACGAGAATCAGGCAGGAATGGAGAGAGAGGTTTGGGACGATAGTCAGGCAGGACGGGAGAGAGAGACTTGGGACGAGAGTCAGGCACGACAGGAGAGAGAGGCTTGGCAGGAGAGTCAGGCAGGACAAGAGATAGAAGCTTGGGAGAAGAGTCAAGGCAGGACAGGAGAGATAAGCTTGTGAGAAGAGGCAGGCAGGACAGGAGAGATAAGCTTGGGACGAGAGTAAAGCAGGACATGAGAGAGAGGCTTGGGACAGAGTCAGGCAGGATATGACAAGGAGGCTTTGGTCGAGAGTCAGGCAGGAATGGAGAGAGAGGTTTGGGATGATAGTCAGGCAGGACAGGAGAGAGAGACTTAGGACGAGAGTCAGGCAGGAATGGAGAGAGAGGTTGGGACGATAGTCAGGCAGGACAGGAGAGAGAGACTTAGGACGAGAGTCAGGCACGACAGGAGAGAGAGGCTTGGCACGAGAGTCAGGCAGGACAAGAGATAGAAGCTTGGGGGAAGAGGCAGGGAGTACAGTAGAGAAAAGCTTGGTACGAGATTCAGGCAGAACATGAGAGAGAGGCTTGAGACAAAGTCAGGCAGGATATGAGAGGGAGGCTTTGGACGATAGTCAGACAGGACAGGAGAGGGAGGTTTGGGACGATAGTCAGGCAGGACAGGAGAGAAAGGATTGGAACGAGAGTCAGGCAGGACAGGAAAGAGAGGCTTGGGACTAAGGTCAGGCAGGGTAGGAGAGAGGGGCTTGGGACGAGAGTCAGGAGTGACAGAAGAGATATGCTTGGGACGAGAGTCAGGCAGGACAGGAGATAGAGGCTTGGGACGAGAGTCAGGGAGGACAGGAGAGAGAGAGGCTTGGGACGAAAGTCAGGCAGGACAGGAAAGAGAGGCTTGGGACGAGAGTCACGCGGGAGGAGAGAGAGTGGCTTAGGACAGGAATCAGTCAGGGGAGGATAGAGAGGCTTTGGACGAGAGTCAGACAGGACAGGAGAGAGAGGCTTGGGACGAGAGTCAGGTAGGACAGTAGAGAGAGGCTTCGGATGAGAGTCAGGCAGGATAGAAGAGAGAGGCTTAACGAGATAGTTAGTTAGGACAGGATAGAAAGGCTTGGGACGAGAGTCAGCCAGGAAAGGAGAGAGAGGCTTGACGAGAGAGTCAGGCAGGATAGTAGAGAGAGCCTTGGGACGACGGTCAGGCAGTGTAGGAGAGAGAGGCTTGTGACGAGAGTCAGGCAGGACACGAGAGAGAGGGTTAGGACGAGAGTCAGGTAGGACAGGAGATAGAGAGCCTTAGGACAGGAATCAAGCAGGGTCGGGTAGAGAGGCTTGGGACGAGAGTCAGGCAGGACAGGAGAAAGAAGCTTGGGACGAGAGTCAGGTAGGACAGGAGAGAGACTCTTACGATGAGAGTCAGGCAGGACAGGAGAGAGAGAATTGGGACGAGAGTCAGGCAGTACAGGAGAGAGAGGCTTGGGACAAGAGTCAGGCAGGACAAGAGATAGAAGCTTGGGAGAAGAGGCAGGCAGGACAGGAGGGAGAAGCTTGGGACGAGAGTCAGGCAGGACATGAGAGAGAGGTTTGGGACAGAGTCAGGCAGGATATGAGAGGGAGGCTTTGGACGAGAGTCAGTCAGGACAGGAGAGAGAGGCTTTGGACGATAGTCAGGCATGACAGGGGAGAAAGGCTTGGGACGAGAGTCAGGCAGGACAGGAGAGAGAGGCTTGGGACTACGGTCAGGCAGGGTAGGATAGAGAGGCTTGGGACGAGAGTCAGGCAGGAGGAGCGAGAGAGGCTTAGGACAGGAATCAGTCAGAGGAGGATAGAGAGGCTTTGGACGAGAGTCAGACAGGACAAGAGAGAGAGGCTTGGGACGAGAGTCAGGTAGGACAGGAGATAGAGGCTTGGGACGAGAGTCAGGCAGGACAGGAGAGAGAGGCTTACGACGAGAGTCAGGCAGGACAGGAAAGAGAGGCTTGGGACGAGAGTCAGGCAGGAGGAGCGAGAGAGGCTTAGAATAGGAATCAGTCAGGGGAGGATAGAGAGGCTTTGAACGAGAGTCAGACAGGACAGGAGAGAGAGGCTTGAGACGAGAGTCAGGTAGGACAGGAGATAGAGGCTTAGGATGAGAGTCAGGCAGGACAGAAGAGAGACGCTTAACGAGATAGTCAGTTGGGACAGGAGAGAAAGGCTTTGGACGAGAGTCAGGCAGGACAGGAAAGAGAGGATTGGGACGAGAGTCAGGCAGGACAGGAGGGAGAGGCTTGGGACGAGAGTCAGGCAGGACAGGTAAGAGAGGCTTGGGACGAGAGTCAGGCAGGAGGATAGAGAGAGGCTTAGGACAGGAATCAGTAAGGGAAGGATAGAGAGGCTTTGGACTAGAATCAGACAGGACAGGAGAGAGAGGCTTGGGACGAGAGTCAGGTAGGACAGGAGAGAGAGGCATTGGATGAGAGTCAGGCAGGACAGAAGAGAGAGGCTTAACGAGGTAGTCAGTTAGGACAGGAGAGAAAGGCTTGGGACGAGAGTCAGGCAGGACAGGGGAGAGAGGCTTGGGACGAGAGTCAGGCAGAACAGGAGAGACAGGCTTGGGACGAGAGTCAGGCAGGAGGAGCGAGAGAGGCTTAGGACAGGAATCAGTCAGGGGAGGATAGAGAGGCTTTGGACGAGAGTCAGACAGGACAGGAGAGAGAGGTTTGGGACGAGAGTCAGGTAGGACAGGATAGAGAGACTTAGGATGAGAGTCAGGGAGGACAGAAGAGAGAGGCTTACCGAGGTAGTCAGTTAGGACAGGAGAGAAAGGCTTGGGGCGAGAGTCAGGCAGGACAGGAAAGAGAGGCTTGGGACGAGAGTCAGGCAGGACAGGAAAGACAGGCTTGCGGCGAGAGTCAGGCAGGATGAGCGAGAGAGGCTTAGGACAGGAATCAGTCAGGGGAGGATAGAGAGGCTTTGGAGGAGAGTCAGACAGGACAGGAGAGAGAGGTTTGGGACGAAAGTCATGTAGGACAGGAGAGAGAGGCTTATGATGAGAGTCAGGCAGGACAGAAGAGAGAGGCTTAACGAGGTAGTCAGTTAGGACAGGAGAGAAAGTCTTGGGACGAGTGTCAGGCAGGACAGGGGAGAGAGGCTTGGGACGAGAGTCACGTAGGACAGGAGAGAAAGGCTTGACGAGAGAGTCAGGAGTGACAGGAGAGAGAGCCTTGGGATGAAGGTCAGGCAGGGTAGGAGAGAGAGGCTTAAGACGAGAGTCAGATAGGACAGGAGAGAGAGCGTTAGGGCGAGAGTCAGGCAGGACAGGAGAGAGAGACTTGGGACGAGTCAGGCAGGACAAGAGATACAAGCTTGAGAAGAGAGGCAGGCAGGACAGAGAGAGAAGCTTGGGACGAGAGTCAGGCAGGACAGGAGAGAGTGGCTTTGGACGATAGTCAGCCAGGCTTCGGACGGGAGTCAAGAAGGGCCCGATAGAGAGGCTTGGGACGAGAGTCAGGAAGGACAGGAGAGAGAGGCTTGGTACGAGAGTTTAGCAGGACAAGAGAGAGAGAGGCTTGGGACGAGTGTCAGGCAGGACAGTAGAGAGACACTTTGGACGAGAGTCAGGCACGACAGGAGAGAGAGGCTAGGCACGAGAGTCAGGCTGGACAGGAGATACAAGCTTGGGAGAAGAGGCAGGCAGGACGGGGGAGATAAGCTTTGGTTGAGAGTCAGGCAGGACAGGAGAGAGAGGCTTGGGACAGAGTCAGGCAGGATATGAGAGGGAGGCTTTGGACGAGAGTCAGGCGGGACGGGAGAGAGAGGCTTGGGACGAGAGTCAGGCAGGACAGGGGAGAGAGGCTTGGGACGAGACTCAGGCATGACAGGAGAGAGAGGCTTGGGACGAGAGTCAGGCAGGAGGAGCGAGAGAGGCTTAGGACAGGAATCAGTCAGGGAAGGATAGAGAGGCTTTGGACGAGAGTCAGACAGGACAGGAGAGAAAGGCTTGGGACGAGAGTCAGGTAGGACAGGAGAAAGAGGCTTAGGATGAGAGTCAGGCAGGACTGAAGAGAGAGGCTTAACGAGGTAGTCAGTTAGGACAGGAGAGAAAGGCTTGTGACGAGAGTCAGGTAGGACAGAGGAGAGAGGCTTGGGACGAGAGTCAGGCAGGACAGGAAAGAGAGGCTTGGGACGAGAGTCAGGCATGAGGAACGAGAGAGGCTTAGGACAGGAATCAGTCAGGGGAGGATATAGAGGCTTTGGACAAGAGTCAGGCAGGACAGGAGAGAGAGGCTTGGGACGAGAGTCAGGCAGGACAGGAAAGAGAGGCTTGGGACGAGAGTCAGGCAGGAGGAGCGAGAGAGGCTTAGGACAGGAATCAGTCAGGGGAGGATAGAGAGTCTTTGGACGAGAGTCAGACAGGACAGGAGAGAGAGGCTTGGGACGAGAGTCAGGTAGGACAGTAGATAGAGGCTTAGGATGAGAGTCAGGCAGGACACAAGAGAGAGGCTTAACGAGATAGTCAGTTGGGACAGGAGAGAAAGGCTTTGGACGAGAGTCAGGCAGGACAGGGGAGAGAGGCTTGCGACGAGAGTCAGGCAGGACAGGAGAGAGAGGCTTGAGACGAGAGTCAGGCAGGAGGAGGGAGAGAGGCTTAGGACAGGAATCAGTCAGGGGAGGATAGAGAGTCTTTGGACGAGAGTCAGGCAGGACAGGAGAGAGAGGCTTACGACGAGAGTCAGGCAGGACAGGAAAGAGAGGCTTGGGACGAGAGTCAGGCAGGAGGAGCGAGAGAGGCTTAGGACAGGAATCAGTCAGGGGAGGATAGAGAGTCTTTGGACGAGAGTCAGACAGGACAGGAGAGAGATGCTTGGGACGAGAGTCAGGTAGGACAGGAGAGAGAGGTTTAGGATGAGAGTCAGGCAGGACAGAAGAGAGAGGCTTAACGAGATAGTCAGTTGGGACAGGAGAGAAAGGCTTTGGACGAGAATCAGGCAGGACAGGGGAGAGAGGCTTGGGACGAGAGTCAGGCAGGACAGGAGAGAGAGGCTTGGGACGAGAGTCAGGCAGGACAGGTAAGAGACGCTTGGGACGAGAGTCAGGCAGGAGGAGAGAGAGAGGCTTAGGACAGGAATCAGTAAGGGGAGGATTGAGAGGCTTTGGACGAGAGTCAGACAGGACAGGAGAGAGAGGCTTGGGACGAGAGTCAGTTAGGATAGGAGAGAGAGGCTTAGGATGAGAGTCAGGGAGGACAGAAGAGAGAGGCTTAACTAGGTAGTCAGTTAGGACAGGAGAGAAAGGCTTGGGACGAGAGTGAGGCAGGACAGGGGAGAGAAGCTTGGGACGAGAGTCAGGCAGGACAGGAGAGAGAGGCTTGGGACGAGAGTCAGGCAGGAGGAGCGAGAGAGGCTTAGGACAGGAATCAGTCAGGGGAGGATAGAGAGGCTTGGGACGAGATTCAGACAGGACAGGAGAGAGAAGCTTGGGACGAGAGTCAGTTAGGACAGGAGAGAGAGGCTTAGGATGAGAGTCAGGATGGACAGAAGAGAGAGGCTTCCCGAGGTAGTCAGTTAGGACAGAAGAGAAAGGCTTGGGACGAGAGTCAGGGAGGACAGTGGGGAGAGGCTTGGGACGAGAGTCAGGCAGGACAGGAGAGAGAGGCTTGACGAGAGAGTCAGGCATGACAGGGGAGAGAGCCTTGGGATGAAGGTCAGGCAGTGTAGGAGAGAGAGGCTTAAGACGAGAATCATGCAGTACAGGAGAGAAAGGGTTAGGGCGAGAATCAGGCAGGACAGGAGAGAGAGACTTGGGACGAGTCAGGCACGACATGAGAGAGAGTTTATGTACGAGAGTCAGGCAGGACAAGAGATACAAGCTTGGGAAGAGAGGCAGGCAGGACAGAGAGAGAAGCTTGGGACGAGAGTCAGGCAGGACAGGAGAGAGAGGCTTTGGACGAGAGTCAGGCAGGACAGGAGAGAGAGGCTTTGGACGGGAGTCAAGAAGGGCCGGATAGAGAGGCTTGGGACGAGAGTCAGTAAGGACAGGAGAGAGAGGCTTGGTACGAGAGTCAAGCAGGACAAGAGAGAGGGGCTTGGGACGAGAATAATTCTGCACCGGACAGGGAGGGTTAGGACGATTGTCAGGCTGGAGAGGAGAGAGAGGGTTGGGTCGAGAGTCATGTAAGACAGGAGAGAGAGGCTTACGAAGAAAGTCAGGCAGGGTATTAGAGAAGGCCCTTGGACGAGAGTCAGGCAAGTAGGAGAAAGAGGCTTGGGACGAGAGTCAGGCAGGACATGAGAGAGAGGCTTGGGACGAGAGTCAGGCAGGACAAGAGAGAGAGAGAGAGAGGCTTGGGACGAGAGTCAGGCAGGACAGGAGAGAGACACTTGGGACGAGTCAGGCACGACAGGAGAGAGAGGCTAGGCACGAGAGTCAGGGTGGACAGGAGATAGAAGCTTGGGAGAAGAGGCTTTCAGGACGTAAGAGATAAGCTTTGGACGAGAGTCAGGTAGGACAGGAGAGAGAGGCTTGGGACAGAGTCAGACAGGATATGAGAGGGAGGCTTTGGACGAGAGTCAGGCGGGACGGGTGAGAGAGGCTTGGGACAATGGTCAGGCAGGACAGGGGAGAAAACCTTGTAACGAGAGTCAGGCAGGTCAGGAGATAGACTTGACGAGAGATTCAGGCAGGACAGGAGAGAGAGAGTTGGTACGAGAGTCAAGCAGGACAGGAGAGAGGGGCTTGGGACGAGAATAATTCTGGACCGGACAGAGAGGGTTAGGACGAGAGTCATGCCGGACAGGAGAGAGGGGCTTGGGTCGAGAACAATTCTGGACCGGACAGAGAGGTTTGGGACGAGAGTCATGCAGGACAGGAGAGAGAGGCTTAGGACAAAGATAGGTAGGAAAGGAGAGTGACGCTTGGGACGAGAGTCAGGGAGGGTAGGAGAGAAGGGCTTAGGACGAGAGTCAGGCAAGTAGGAGAAAGGGGCTTGGGACGAGAGTCAGGCAGGACATGAGAGAGAGGCTTGGGACGAGAGTCAGGTAGGACAAGAGAGAGAGAGGCTTGGGACGAGAGTCGGGCAGGACAAGAGAGAGAGACTTCGGACGAGAGTCAGGAAGGACAGGAGATAGAGTCTTGGGACGAGAGTCAAGCGGGATAAGAGGTAGAAACTTGGGAGAAGAGGCAGGCAGGACACGAGAGAGAGAAGCTTGGGACGAGAGTCAGGCAGGACAGGAGAGACAGGCTTGGGACAGAGTCAGGCAAGATATGAGGGGGAAAGGCTTCGGACGAGAGTCAGACAAGACCGGAGAGAGAGGCTTTGGACGATAGTCAGGCAGGTCTGGGGAGAAAGGCTTTGGACGAGAGTCAGGCAGCACAGGAGAGAGACTCTTGACGAGAGAGTCAGGCAGGACAGGAGAGAGAGGCTTGGGACAACGGTCAGGCATTGTAGGAGAGAGAGGCCTCGGACGAGAGTCAGGCAGGACAGGATAGAGAGGGTAGGACGAGAATCAGGCAGGACAGGAGATAGATGCCTGGGACGAGTGTCAGGCATGACAGGAGAGAGAGGCTTAGGACGAGAGTCAGGAAGAACAGAAGAGATATGCTTGGGACGAGAATCAGCCAGGACAGGAGATAGAGGCTTGGGACGACAGTCAGGCAGGACAGGAGTGAGAGGCATCGGACGAGAGTCAGGCAGGACAGGAGAAAGAGGCTTGGGCCGAGAGTCAGGCAGGAGGAGAGAGAGAGGCTTATGACAGGAGTTAGGCAGGGTCGGATAGAGAGGCTTGGGACGAGAGTCAGGCAGGACAGGAGAGAGAGGCTTGGGACGACGGTCAGGCTGGGTAGGAGAGAGAGGCTTGGGACGAGAGTTAGCCAGGACACGAGAGAGAGGGTTAGGACGATAGTCAGGCAGGACAGGAGATAGATGTCTGGGATGAGTGTCAGGTAGGACAAAAAAGTGATGCTTGAGACGAGAGCCAGGAAGAACAAAAGAGATATGCTTCGGACGAGAGTGAGATAGGACAGGAGAGACAGGCTTGGGACGAAAGTCAAGCACAACAGGAGAGAGAGGCTGGAACGAGAGTCAGACATAACAGCAGAGAGAGGCTTGGGACGATAGTCAGGCAGGACTGGATTCTTGGGACTTGAGTCAAGGAGTCCCGGACAGAGAGGCATGGGACGAGAGTCAGGCAGGACACGAGAGACAGGATGGGACGAGATTCAGGCTCGAGAGGAGAGAATCCTCGGACGAGTGTCAGGCAGGGTATAAGAGAGGTAGTTGGGACGAGAGTCAGGCTAAACAGGAGAGAGAGGCTTCCGAAGAGAATCATATATGGTAGGAGAGAGGCGCTTCAGAGAAGAGTCAGGAACGAGAGAGGGAAACTCTTGCGACGAGAATCAGGCAGGAAAGGAGAGAGATTCTTGAGATGAGAGTCTGGCAGGAAAGAAGAGAGAGGCATGGGACGAGAGTCAGGCAGGACAGGAGAGAGAGTCTTCGGACGAGAGTCAAGCAGGACAGGAGAGAGAGGCTTGAGACGAGAGTCAGGCAGGACAGGAGAGTGAGGCTTGGGACGAAATTCAGGCATAACAGGAGAGAGAGGGTTAGGACGAGAGTCAGGCAGGATAGGAGATAGAGACCTGGGAAGAGCGTCAGGCAGGACAGGACAGCGAGGCTTGTGACGAGATTCAGGGGGGACAGGAGAAAGAGTCTTGGGATGAGATTCTGGCAGGACAGGAATAGAGGCTTGGGATGAGAGACAGGCAGGACCGGAGAGAGCAGCATGGGACGAGAGTCAGGCAGGACAGGAGAGAGGCTTGGTTCGAGAATCAGGTAGGACAAGAGAGAGAGGCTTCGGACGAGTCAGGAAGGACAGGAGAGAGAGGCTTGGAACGAGAGTCAGTCAGGACAGGAGAGAGAAAGGCTTGGGACGAGAGGCAGTCAGGACCGAAGAAAGAGGCATGCGATGAAATTCAGGCAGAACAGGAGATAGAGGCTTGGGACGAGAGTCAGGCAGGACAGGAGAGAGAGGCTTGGGACGAGAGTCAGGCAGAACACGAGAGAGAGGCTTCCGAGGAGAGCCAGGATGGACAAAAGATAGAGGCTTGGGACGAGAGTCAGGCAGGACAGGAGAGAGGGTCTTCGGACGAGAGTTAGGCAGGACTGGAGAAAGAGAGGCTTGAGACGAGAGTCAGGCAGGACAGGCGACAAAGGTATGGGACGAGAGTCAGACAGGACAGGAGAGAAACGCTTGGGACGAGAGTCATTCATGACAGGAGAGAGAGGCTTGGGACCAGAGTCATGCAGGACAGGAGAGGCCTGGGACGAGATTCAGGCTGGACAGGAGATAGAGGCTTGGGACCAGAATCAGGCAGGGTTAGGAGAGAAGGGCTTGTGATGAGAGTCAGGCAAGTAGGAGAAAGAGGCTTCTGACGAGAGTCAGGCAGGACAGTGGAGAGAGTTTTGTGACGAGAGTCAGGAAGGACATTAGAGAGAGGCTTGGGACGAAAATCAGGCAGGAGAGAGAGAGAATTGGCACGAGAGTAAGGCAGGAAAAGAGAGACAGTCTTGGGAGGAGAGTCAGGCACGACAGGAAAGATAATCTTGGGACGAGAATCAGGCAGGACAGGAGAAAGGGGCTTGGGACCGAGTCAGGCAGGATACGAGAGAGAGGCTTAGGACGAGAATCAGGCAGGACAGGTGCGAGAGAGGGTTGGGACGAGAGTCAGGCACGACAGGAGAGAGACACTGGGGACGAGAGTCAGGCAGGACAGGAGAAAGAGGCTTTGGACGAGAGTCAGGCAGGACAGGAGAGGGAGGCTTAGGACGAGAGTCACGCAGTACAGGATAGAGAGGCTTTTGACTAGAATCAGGCAGGACAGGAGAGAGAGGTATTTGACGAGAGTGAGGCAGGACAGGGGAGAGAGGCTTGGGACGAGAGTCACGTAGGACAGGAGAGAAAGGCTTGACGAGAGAGTCAGGAGTGACAGGAGAGAGAGCCTTGGGATGAAGGTCAGGCAGGGTAGGAGAGAGAGGCTTAAGACGAGAGTCAGATAGGACAGGAGAGAGAGCGTTAGGGCGAGAGTCAGGCAGGACAGGAGAGAGAGACTTGGGACGAGTCAGGCACGATATGAGAGAGAGTTTTTGTACGAGAGTCAGGCAGGACAAGAGATACAAGCTTGAGAAGAGAGGCAGGCAGGACAGAGAGAGAAGCTTGGGACGAGAGTCAGGCAGGACAGGAGAGAGTGGCTTTGGACGATAGTCAGCCAGGACAAGAGAGAGAGGCTTCGGACGGGAGTCAAGAAGGGCCCGATAGAGAGGCTTGGGACGAGAGTCAGGAAGGACAGGAGAGAGAGGCTTGGTACGAGAGTTTAGCAGGACAAGAGAGAGAGAGGCTTGGGACGAGTGTCAGGCAGGACAGTAGAGAGACACTTTGGACGAGAGTCAGGCACGACAGGAGAGAGAGGCTAGGCACGAGAGTCAGGCTGGACAGGAGATACAAGCTTGGGAGAAGAGGCAGGCAGGACGGGGGAGATAAGCTTTGGTTGAGAGTCAGGCAGGACAGGAGAGAGAGGCTTGGGACAGAGTCAGGTAGGATATGAGAGGGAGGCTTTGGACGAGAGTCAGGCGGGACGGGAGAGAGAGGCTTGGGACGAGAGTCAGGCAGGACAGGGGAGAGAGGCTTGGGACGAGACTCAGGCATGACAGGAGAGAGAGGCTTGGGACGAGAGTCAGGCAGGAGGAGCGAGAGAGGCTTAGGACAGGAATCAGTCAGGGAAGGATAGAGAGGCTTTGGACGAGAGTCAGACAGGACAGGAGAGAAAGGCTTGGGACGAGAGTCAGGTAGGACAGGAGAAAGAGGCTTAGGATGAGAGTCAGGCAGGACTGAAGAGAGAGGCTTAACGAGGTAGTCAGTTAGGACAGGAGAGAAAGGCTTGTGACGAGAGTCAGGTAGGACAGAGGAGAGAGGCTTGGGACGAGAGTCAGGCAGGACAGGAAAGAGAGGCTTGGGACGAGAGTCAGGCATGAGGAACGAGAGAGGCTTAGGACAGGAATCAGTCAGGGGAGGATATAGAGGCTTTGGACAAGAGTCAGGCAGGACAGGAGAGAGAGGCTTGGGACGAGAGTCAGGCAGGACAGGAAAGAGAGGCTTGGGACGAGAGTCAGGCAGGAGGAGCGAGAGAGGCTTAGGACAGGAATCAGTCAGGGGAGGATAGAGAGTCTTTGGACGAGAGTCAGACAGGACAGGAGAGAGAGGCTTGGGACGAGAGTCAGGTAGGACAGTAGATAGAGGCTTAGGATGAGAGTCAGGCAGGACACAAGAGAGAGGCTTAACGAGATAGTCAGTTGGGACAGGAGAGAAAGGCTTTGGACGAGAGTCAGGCAGGACAGGGGAGAGAGGCTTGCGACGAGAGTCAGGCAGGACAGGAGAGAGAGGCTTGAGACGAGAGTCAGGCAGGAGGAGGGAGAGAGGCTTAGGACAGGAATCAGTCAGGGGAGGATAGAGAGTCTTTGGACGAGAGTCAGGCAGGACAGGAGAGAGAGGCTTACGACGAGAGTCAGGCAGGACAGGAAAGAGAGGCTTGGGACGAGAGTCAGGCAGGAGGAGCGAGAGAGGCTTAGGACAGGAATCAGTCAGGGGAGGATAGAGAGTCTTTGGACGAGAGTCAGACAGGACAGGAGAGAGATGCTTGGGACGAGAGTCAGGTAGGACAGGAGAGAGAGGTTTAGGATGAGAGTCAGGCAGGACAGAAGAGAGAGGCTTAACGAGATAGTCAGTTGGGACAGGAGAGAAAGGCTTTGGACGAGAATCAGGCAGGACAGGGGAGAGAGGCTTGGGACGAGAGTCAGGCAGGACAGGAGAGAGAGGCTTGGGACGAGAGTCAGGCAGGACAGGTAAGAGACGCTTGGGACGAGAGTCAGGCAGGAGGAGAGAGAGAGGCTTAGGACAGGAATCAGTAAGGGGAGGATTGAGAGGCTTTGGACGAGAGTCAGACAGGACAGGAGAGAGAGGCTTGGGACGAGAGTCAGTTAGGATAGGAGAGAGAGGCTTAGGATGAGAGTCAGGGAGGACAGAAGAGAGAGGCTTAACTAGGTAGTCAGTTAGGACAGGAGAGAAAGGCTTGGGACGAGAGTGAGGCAGGACAGGGGAGAGAAGCTTGGGACGAGAGTCAGGCAGGACAGGAGAGAGAGGCTTGGGACGAGAGTCAGGCAGGAGGAGCGAGAGAGGCTTAGGACAGGAATCAGTCAGGGGAGGATAGAGAGGCTTGGGACGAGATTCAGACAGGACAGGAGAGAGAAGCTTGGGACGAGAGTCAGTTAGGACAGGAGAGAGAGGCTTAGGATGAGAGTCAGGATGGACAGAAGAGAGAGGCTTCCCGAGGTAGTCAGTTAGGACAGAAGAGAAAGGCTTGGGACGAGAGTCAGGGAGGACAGTGGGGAGAGGCTTGGGACGAGAGTCAGGCAGGACAGGAGAGAGAGGCTTGACGAGAGAGTCAGGCATGACAGGGGAGAGAGCCTTGGGATGAAGGTCAGGCAGTGTAGGAGAGAGAGGCTTAAGACGAGAATCATGCAGTACAGGAGAGAAAGGGTTAGGGCGAGAATCAGGCAGGACAGGAGAGAGAGACTTGGGACGAGTCAGGCACGACATGAGAGAGAGTTTATGTACGAGAGTCAGGCAGGACAAGAGATACAAGCTTGGGAAGAGAGGCAGGCAGGACAGAGAGAGAAGCTTGGGACGAGAGTCAGGCAGGACAGGAGAGAGAGGCTTTGGACGAGAGTCAGGCAGGACAGGAGAGAGAGGCTTTGGACGGGAGTCAAGAAGGGCCGGATAGAGAGGCTTGGGACGAGAGTCAGTAAGGACAGGAGAGAGAGGCTTGGTACGAGAGTCAAGCAGGACAAGAGAGAGGGGCTTGGGACGAGAATAATTCTGTACCGGACAGGGAGGGTTAGGACGATTGTCAGGCTGGAGAGGAGAGAGAGGGTTGGGTCGAGAGTCATGTAAGACAGGAGAGAGAGGCTTACGAAGAAAGTCAGGCAGGGTATTAGAGAAGGCCCTTGGACGAGAGTCAGGCAAGTAGGAGAAAGAGGCTTGGGACGAGAGTCAGGCAGGACATGAGAGAGAGGCTTGGGACGAGAGTCAGGCAGGACAAGAGAGAGAGAGAGAGAGGCTTGGGACGAGAGTCAGGCAGGACAGGAGAGAGACACTTGGGACGAGTCAGGCACGACAGGAGAGAGAGGCTAGGCACGAGAGTCAGGGTGGACAGGAGATAGAAGCTTGGGACAAGAGGCTTTCAGGACGTAAGAGATAAGCTTTGGACGAGAGTCAGGTAGGACAGGAGAGAGAGGCTTGGGACAGAGTCAGACAGGATATGAGAGGGAGGCTTTGGACGAGAGTCAGGCGGGACGGGTGAGAGAGGCTTGGGACAATGGTCAGGCAGGACAGGGGAGAAAACCTTGTAACGAGAGTCAGGCAGGTCAGGAGATAGACTTGACGAGAGATTCAGGCAGGACAGGAGAGAGAGAGTTGGTACGAGAGTCAAGCAGGACAGGAGAGAGGGGCTTGGGACGAGAATAATTCTGGACCGGACAGAGAGGGTTAGGACGAGAGTCATGCCGGACAGGAGAGAGGGGCTTGGGTCGAGAACAATTCTGGACCGGACAGAGAGGTTTGGGACGAGAGTCATGCAGGACAGGAGAGAGAGGCTTAGGACAAAGATAGGTAGGAAAGGAGAGTGACGCTTGGGACGAGAGTCAGGGAGGGTAGGAGAGAAGGGCTTAGGACGAGAGTCAGGCAAGTAGGAGAAAGGGGCTTGGGACGAGAGTCAGGCAGGACATGAGAGAGAGGCTTGGGACGAGAGTCAGGTAGGACAAGAGAGAGAGAGGCTTGGGACGAGAGTCGGGCAGGACAAGAGAGAGAGACTTCGGACGAGAGTCAGGAAGGACAGGAGATAGAGTCTTGGGACGAGAGTCAAGCGGGATAAGAGGTAGAAACTTGGGAGAAGAGGCAGGCAGGACACGAGAGAGAGAAGCTTGGGACGAGAGTCAGGCAGGACAGGAGAGACAGGCTTGGGACAGAGTCAGGCAAGATATGAGGGGGAAAGGCTTCGGACGAGAGTCAGACAAGACCGGAGAGAGAGGCTTTGGACGATAGTCAGGCAGGTCTGGGGAGAAAGGCTTTGGACGAGAGTCAGGCAGCACAGGAGAGAGACTCTTGACGAGAGAGTCAGGCAGGACAGGAGAGAGAGGCTTGGGACAACGGTCAGGCATTGTAGGAGAGAGAGGCCTCGGACGAGAGTCAGGCAGGACAGGATAGAGAGGGTAGGACGAGAATCAGGCAGGACAGGAGATAGATGCCTGGGACGAGTGTCAGGCATGACAGGAGAGAGAGGCTTAGGACGAGAGTCAGGAAGAACAGAAGAGATATGCTTGGGACGAGAATCAGCCAGGACAGGAGATAGAGGCTTGGGACGACAGTCAGGCAGGACAGGAGTGAGAGGCATCGGACGAGAGTCAGGCAGGACAGGAGAAAGAGGCTTGGGCCGAGAGTCAGGCAGGAGGAGAGAGAGAGGCTTATGACAGGAGTTAGGCAGGGTCGGATAGAGAGGCTTGGGACGAGAGTCAGGCAGGACAGGAGAGAGAGGCTTGGGACGACGGTCAGGCTGGGTAGGAGAGAGAGGCTTGGGACGAGAGTTAGCCAGGACACGAGAGAGAGGGTTAGGACGATAGTCAGGCAGGACAGGAGATAGATGTCTGGGATGAGTGTCAGGTAGGACAAAAAAGTGATGCTTGAGACGAGAGCCAGGAAGAACAAAAGAGATATGCTTCGGACGAGAGTGAGATAGGACAGGAGAGACAGGCTTGGGACGAAAGTCAAGCACAACAGGAGAGAGAGGCTGGAACGAGAGTCAGACATAACAGCAGAGAGAGGCTTGGGACGATAGTCAGGCAGGACTGGATTCTTGGGACTTGAGTCAAGGAGTCCCGGACAGAGAGGCATGGGACGAGAGTCAGGCAGGACACGAGAGACAGGATGGGACGAGATTCAGGCTCGAGAGGAGAGAATCCTCGGACGAGTGTCAGGCAGGGTATAAGAGAGGTAGTTGGGACGAGAGTCAGGCTAAACAGGAGAGAGAGGCTTCCGAAGAGAATCATATATGGTAGGAGAGAGGCGCTTCAGAGAAGAGTCAGGAACGAGAGAGGGAAACTCTTGCGACGAGAATCAGGCAGGAAAGGAGAGAGATTCTTGAGATGAGAGTCTGGCAGGAAAGAAGAGAGAGGCATGGGACGAGAGTCAGGCAGGACAGGAGAGAGAGTCTTCGGACGAGAGTCAAGCAGGACAGGAGAGAGAGGCTTGAGACGAGAGTCAGGCAGGACAGGAGAGTGAGGCTTGGGACGAAATTCAGGCATAACAGGAGAGAGAGGGTTAGGACGAGAGTCAGGCAGGATAGGAGATAGAGACCTGGGAAGAGCGTCAGGCAGGACAGGACAGCGAGGCTTGTGACGAGATTCAGGGGGGACAGGAGAAAGAGTCTTGGGATGAGATTCTGGCAGGACAGGAATAGAGGCTTGGGATGAGAGACAGGCAGGACCGGAGAGAGCAGCATGGGACGAGAGTCAGGCAGGACAGGAGAGAGGCTTGGTTCGAGAATCA